>NW_027093949.1:0-332500 GCF_022343315.1 Plenodomus lingam | reverse complement strand
TTCTTTTTTAGAGGTAGTGTTCTATAACTTTAGGGCGTTCTACAACTTTTTATTTTTTAGGGGTAGTGTTCTATAACTTTAGGGCGTTCTATAACTTTAGGGCGTTCTATAACTTTTTATTTTTAGGGTTAGTATTCTATAATATTAGAGTGTTCTATAACTTTTTCTTTTTTAGAGGTAGTGTTCTATAATATTAGAGTGTTCTATAACTTTTTATTTTTTAGGGTTAGTATTCTATAATATTAGAGTGTTCTATAACTTTTTCTTTTTTAGAGGTAGTGTTCTATAACTTTAGGGCGTTCTATAACTTTAGGGCGTTCTACAACTTTTTATTTTTTAGGTGTAGTGTTCTATAACTTTAGGGCGTTCTATAACTTTTATTTTTAGGGTTAGTATTCTATAATATTAGAGTGTTCTATAACTTTTTCTTTTTAGAGGTAGTGTTCTATAACTTTAGGGCGTTCTATAACTTTTTATTTTTTAGAGGTAGTGTTCTATAACTTTAGGGCGTTCTCTTTTTATTTTTTAGAGGTAGTGTTCTATAACTTTAGGGCGTTCTATAACTTTAGGGCGTTCTATAACTTTAGGGCGTTCTACAACTTTTTATTTTTTAGGTGTAGTGTTCTATAACTTTAGGGCGTTCTATAACTTTTTCTTTTTTAGAGGTAGTGTTCTATAACTTTAGAGCGTTCTATAACTTTTTCTTTTTTAGAGGTAGTGTTCTATAACTTTAGGGCGTTCTACAACTTTTTATTTTTAGGGTTAGCGTTCTATAACTTTAGGGCGTTCTATAACTTTAGGGCCTTCTATAAGCTTAGGGTGTTCTATAACTTTAGGGCGTTCTATAACTTTAGGGCGTTCTATAACTTTTTATTTTTTAGGGTTAGTGTTCTATAACTTTAGCGCGTTCTATACCTTTTATTTATTCTATTACTTTAGTCCTTTCTATAACTTTAGACTATTCTATACTAGTAGCTATTATATCCTTTTTATAATACTTATTATATCATACTATTATCTATTATTCTTTACTGTTAAGTATATCCTTATATTTTATAAAACCTTTTCTCTACTAGCTAGTCCTACTATACTTTCTTTTATAACCTACTAGTATTAAATAATACCTTTATATTCTTCTTTTATACTATCTCTATTTCTTGCCTTATCTATTAAGTAGATATAGATAGAGCTAATAGATCTATAGTTAATATAGATACAGTAGTTATAGTAGAGTATAGATATTAGAGTAGATATCCTTATCTATATATTTACCTACTACTAATAAAATTCCAAGTTACTCTTATCTAGCGAATACAGGTTTATGGTTTGTATGGGGCTGCGTATGTCTATATGGTTTTACATATAAAAAAGTGTACCTCTAAGCTGTTTTCCGCTGCACTAACCCCGCAACGCGAAAATTAAACCAAAACCCGTTCCTATAATATATAAGGAGGGTAAATAGATTCTTAAATACTAAATGCCTAACTAACTAACTAAGGTTAAATCTGCTGCGCGCAGTTCTTGGATTAGGCGGTTAAACTAGCGTTGTTAGGCACTAAGGGGGCAATTTTTGCTTGTGTCCACGTCTATACTCCCTATAACTCCCTATTATTAGCGCTCTGCGCCTGTTTTAGCGGCAGTTAGACTAAATTTAAAAGTTTTAGTTTTATAATAGCTAGCCTTGTTTCCTAGATTTCTGCCTAGTTTAGATTCGCTCTAATTAGTAGGTAATTAGGGGCTTAGAGATTGCTCTTCTACTTAACTAGGCAGGCCTAGGCCTATATGCTAAAGCAACCCTACTGTTGCGCCTAGTTTTGTGGTTAGCACCTGAAGTCCTACTGTTAAAGTTTTAGTAGTAGGCAAAATTTAGGGTCTGTGGATGGCTAGCACTGCCAAACTATTTAACAGATCTTGGGGGACAGCTCTACCTAGCATCCGCTCCTAGTAAGCGTAGCAAAGCGTAGGTTTTCTCTACTTAAGGCATGTATGTAGCAAGTTTGAACACGCAGAAACGCCTATTAGGCTTTGTTGCGGACTATTCCTTAAGAAACTTAGTAGGGGTAATTAAATTAGTTGCTAGTTGTAACTAGTGCCTTGTGTGCTATTATGCTAGTAGCTAGAATTGCTTCTGCGATTTCTTATCACGTACTTTCTACCTCCTTTTAGGGGTAGTGCTTGTGCGCTTTGGCGTATTAGGCATTAGAATTGTTACCTAGTTAATTCTGCTAGTAGTTATATGCTTGTCTTAAAGATTAAGCTATACATGTCTAAGTATAAGTAATTATACTATGAAACTGCGAATAGCTTATTAAATTAGTTATCGTTTATTTAATAGTACCTTACTACTTAGATAACTGTAGTAATTCTAGAGCTAATACATGCTAAAAACCCCAACTTTAGAAGGGGTGTATTTATTAGATAAAAAACTAACGCCCTTTAGGGCTTCTTAGTAATTTATAATAACTTTACGGATCGCATAGCCTTGCGCTAGCGATGGTTTATTTAAATTTCTGCCCTATTAACTTTTAATAGTAAGGTATTAGCTTACTATGGTTTTAACGGGTAACAGGGAATTAGGGTTTGATTCTAGATACTTTGTTTGATTTGCTTTTGGGTCTTGTAATTAGAATAAGTATAATTTAAACCTCTTAACAAGGAACAATTAGAGGGCAAGTCTAGTGCTAGTAGCTGCGGTAATTCTAGCTCTAATAGCGTATATTAAAGTTGTTGCAGTTAAAAAGCTTGTAGTTAAAACTTAGGTCTAGCTAGCAGGTCTGCCTTACTACGTGTACTTGTCTGGCCGGGCCTTCCTTCTAGAGAACCTTATGCCCTTTACTAGGCGTGTTAGGGACTAGGACTTTTACTTTAAAAAAATTAGAGTGTTTAAAGCAGGCCTTTGCTTAAATACGTTAGTATAGAATAATAGAATAGGACGTGCGGTCCTATTTTGTTAGTTTCTAGGACCGCTATAATAATTAATAGGGATAGTTAGGGGCATTAGTATTTAATTGTTAGAGGTGAAATTCTTAGATTTATTGAAGACTAACTACTACAAAAGTATTTGCTAAGGATGTTTTTATTAATTAGTAAACAAAAGTTAGGGGATTAAAGATAATTAGATACCGTTGTAGTCTTAACTGTAAACTATGCTAACTAGGGATTAGGCGATGTTCTTTTTCTAACTTACTCAGCACCTTACGAGAAATCAAAGTTTTTGGGTTCTAGGGGGAGTATAGTCGCAAGGCTAAAACTTAAAGAAATTAATGGAAGGGCACTACTAGGCGTAGAGCCTGCGGCTTAATTTGACTTAATATAGGGAAACTTACTAGGTCTAGATAAAATAAGGATTGACAGATTAAGAGCTCTTTCTTGATTTTTTAGGTAGTGGTGCATAGCCATTCTTAGTTAGTAGAGTGATTTGTCTGCTTAATTGCGATAATAAACAAGACCTTAACCTGCTAAATAGCTAGGCTAGCTTTAGCTAGTCGCTAGCTTCTTAGAGGGACTATTAGCTTAAGCTAATAGAAGTTTAAGGCAATAACAGGTCTGTAATGCCCTTAGATGTTCTAGGCCGCACGCGCGCTATACTAACAGAGCTAACAAGTTCTTTACCTTAACTAAAAGGTCTAGGTAATCTTGTTAAACTCTATTGTGCTAGGGATAGAGCATTGCAATTATTGCTCTTTAACAAGGAATACCTAGTAAGCGCGTGTTATTAGCATGCGTTAATTACGTCCCTGCCCTTTGTACACACCGCCCGTCGCTACTACCAATTAAATAGCTTAGTAAGGCCTTTAGACTAGCTTAGGGAGGTTAGCAATAACTACCCTAAGCTAGAAAGTTCGTTAAACTTAGTTATTTAGAGGAAGTAAAAGTCGTAACAAGGTTTCTGTAGGTGAACCTGCAGAAGGATTATTACCTATTTTCAAAGCACTGCCGCCTTAATTAGTGGCAGTAGTCTACTTTGATTCTGCCTATGTTTTTTGCGTACTATTTGTTTCCTTAGTAGGCTTGCCTACTAATTGGATCCCCTAAAACCACTTGCAATTGCAGTTAGCGTTAGTAACACTATAATAAATTATAACTTTTAACAACAGATCTCTTGGTTCTAGCATTAATAAAGAACGCAGCGAAATGCGATAAGTAGTGTAAATTGCAGAATTTAGTAAATTATTAAATCTTTAAACGCACATTGCGCCCCTTAGTATTCCATAGGGTATGCCTATTTAAGCGTTATTTGTACCCTTAAGCTCTGCTTAGTGTTAGGTGTTTGTTCTACTTAGGACTCGCCTTAAAACAATTAGTAGCTAGCACATTAGCCTAGAGCGCAGCACATTTTGCGCCTCTTATTATAGTTGTTAGTATCTATTAAGACACTTTTTAAGCTCTTAACCTTAGATTAGGTAGGGATACCCGCTAAACTTAAGCATATTAATAAGTGGAGGAAAAGAAACTAACAGGGATTGCCCTAGTAACGGCGAGTGAAGCGGCAACAGCTCAAATTTGAAATCTGGCTCTTTTAGGGTCTAAGTTGTAATTTGCAGAGGGCGCTTTAGCGTTAGTAGTAGTCCAAGTTCCTTAGAATAGGACGTCACAGAGGGTAAGAATCCTATACATAGTCACTAGCCTTTACTGTGTAAAGCCCCTTTAACGAGTTAAGTTATTTAGGAATGCAGCTCTAAATAGGAGGTAAATTTCTTCTAAAGCTAAATACTAGCTAGAGACTAATAGCGCATAAGTAGAGTAATTAAAAGATAAAAAGCACTTTAGAAAGAGAGTTAAATAGCACGTAAAATTATTAAAAGGGAAGCGCTTGCAGCTAGACTTGCCTATAGTTGCTTATCTAGGCTTTTGTCTAGTGCACTCTTCTACAGGCAGGCTAGTATTAGTTTAGGCAGTTAGATAAAGGTCTCTATTACGTACCTCCCTTTAGGGAGGCCTTATAGGGGAGACGACATGCAACTAGCCTAGACTAAGGTCCGCGCATCTGCTAGGATGCTAGCGTAATAGCTGTAAGCGGCCTGTCTTAAAACACAGACTAAGGAGTCTAACATCTATGCAAGTGTTTAGGTGTTAAGCCTAGACGCGTAATAAAAGTAAACAGAGGTAGGAACCCTTTTAGGGTGCACTATTAACTAATCCTAATATCTTTAGAAGGATTTAAGTAAGAGCATAGCTATTAGGACCCAAAAGATAGTAAACTATGCTTAAATAGGGTAAAGCTAGAGGAAACTCTAGTAGAGGCTCGCAGCAGTTCTAACGTGCAAATCAATCATTAAATTTAGGCATAGGGGCGAAAGACTAATTAAACTATCTAGTAGCTAGTTCCTGCTAAAGTTTCCCTTAGGATAGTAGTAACGTATTTAGTTTTATAAGGTAAAGCGAATAATTAGAGGCCTAGGGGTTAAAACAACCTTTACCTATTCTTAAACTTTAAATATATAAGAAGTTCTTGTTACTTAATTAAACGTGGACACTTAAATGTACTATTACTAGTAGGCTATTTTTAGTAAGCAGAACTAGTAATACGGGATGAACTAAACGTAGGGTTAAGGTACTAGAATGCACGCTTATTAGACACTACAAAAGGTGTTAGTTTATCTAGATAGCAGGACAGTAGCTATAGAAGTTAGAATCTGCTAAGGAGTGTGTAACAACTCACCTGCTAAATAAACTAGCCCTAAAAATAGATAGCGCTTAAGCGTGTTACCTATACCCCGCTGCTAGGGCAAGATTTAAGCCTTAGCGAGTAGGCAGGCGTAGAGGCTCGTGACGAAGCCTTAGGGGTAACCCTAGGTAGAACAGCCTCTAGTGCAGATCTTAGTAGTAGTAGCAAATACTTAAATAAGAACTTTAAGGACTAAAGTAGGGAAAGGTTCTATATAAATAGTAGTTAGACACAGGTTAGTTAATCCTAAGAGATAGGGTAATTCTGTTTTAATGTTAGTGCTTGCGCCGCGCCCTTAAAAGGGAAGCTAGTTAATATTCTAGCACCTAGATGTAGATTCTCTGCGGCAACGCAACTAAGAGCGGAGACCTTAGCAGGAGCCCTAAGAAGAGTTCTCTTTTCTTCTTAACAGTCTATTACCCTAAAATTAGTTTGTCTAGAGCTAGGGTTTAATGGCTAGAAGAGTGCTGCACTTTTGCAGCGTTTGGTGCGCTCCTAATAAGCCTTAAAAATCTACTTAAAGAAATAGTTTTTACGCTAGGTCGTACTTATAACCGCAGCAGGTCTCTAAGGTAAAAAGCCTCTAGTTAATAGAATAATGTAGATAAGGGAAGTTAGCAAAATAGATCTATAACTTTAGGAAAAGGATTAGCTCTAAGGGTTAGGTACGTTAGGCCTTAGGGAGAAGCCTCTAGCGCAGAAGGGCACTAACCGCAAGGTAGGCGCCTCTTAGCGCTAGGGTGCAGACACCCTTAGCAGGTTTTAGCCGTCTAGCGTACGTTTAACAACTAACTTAGAACTAGTATAGATAAGGGGAATCTAACTATCTAATTAAAATATAGCATTACAATAGCTAGAAAGTAGTGTTAACGTAATGTGATTTCTGCCTAGTGCTCTAAATATTAAAGTAAAGAGATTTAACTAAGCGCGGGTAAACGGCAGGAGTAACTATAACTCTCTTAAGGTAGCTAAATGCCTTGTTATCTAATTAGTGACGCGCATAAATAGATTAACAAGATTCCTACTATCCCTATCTACTATCTAGCGAAACTATAGCTAAGGGAACAGGCTTAGCTAAATTAGCGGGGAAAGAAGACCCTGTTAAGCTTAACTCTAGTTTAATATTATGAAAAGATATAGGGGGTGTAGAATAGGTAGGAGCTTTGGCGCTAGTAAAATACTACTACCCTTATCGTTTTTTTACTTATTTGATGAAGCGGAGCTAGGCCTTACTGCCTAACTTCTAGCGTTTAAGGTCCTTTGTAGGCTAATCTAGGTTAAAGATATTGTTAGGTAGGGAGTTTGGCTAGGGCGGCACATCTGTTAAACTATAACGCAGGTGTCCTAAGGGGGACTTATAAAGAATAGAAATCTCTAGTAGAGCAAAAGGGCAAAAGTCCCCTTGATTTTAATTTTTAGTGTGAATACAAACTATAAAAGTGTGGCCTATTAATCCTTTAGTCCCTTAAAATTTAAGGCTAGAGGTGCTAGAAAAGTTACCACAGGGATAACTAGCTTGTGGCAGCTAAGCGTTTATAGCGACGTTGCTTTTTAATCCTTTAATATTAGCTCTTCCTATTATACTAAAGCAGAATTTGGTAAGCGTTAGATTATTTACCCACTAATAGGGAACGTAAGCTAGGTTTAGACCGTCGTAAGACAGGTTAGTTTTACCCTACTAATAACCTTGCCCTAATAGTAATACTGCTTAGTACGAGAGGAACCGCGGTTTTAGATAATTAGTTTTTGCGGCTGTCTAACTAGGCATTGCCGCAAAGCTACTATCTACTAGATTATGGCTAAACGCCTCTAAGTTAGAATCTATACTAGAACAGGGTGATTTCTGCCTACACTAGTTAGATACAAATAGGCCTTTGGCCTAGAACCTTACTAGATTAGCGTTAGCAGCCCTATTAAAGTTAGGGTTGTTAGCTAGTGTATTATAATTATATAGTGCGTAGGATTAAATCCTTTATAGACAACTTAGTTATCTAGCTAGGTCGTGTAAGTAGTTAAGTAGCCTTGTTGTTACGAGCTACTAAGCGTAAGCCTGTTGCTAGCTTAGTTAAAATTAGGATATTATGCCCTCCTTATTTGCAAAACTACTGCCTAAACGGCTGCTATTAATAGAAGGAAGAGGGCTATAGCGAACAAGTTATATAGTAATTGCAAGATAGAGAGGGCTAGAGCTAGGAGTAATCCTTGCAAAATATACAAAAGAACAGGTTGTGTGTGTACGTACCTTAGGCAGTTAATATATAGCATAGGAAGATTAAGAAAGGATTTAAGATAATCTATATAGATTTTTAGGCGGTGATCTATAACTTAAGAGCGTTCTATAACTTTTTATTTTTTAGGGGTACTGTTCTATAACTTTATAGCCTTCTATACTTAAAAATTCCTCTAGGCTATTCTATAACTATAGATTATTTAAACCTTTAGGGTATTCTATTAATATTTAAAAAAATCCTGTAGGCTATTCTATAAGCTTAGGGCGTTCTATAACTTTAGGGCGTTCTATAACTTTTTATTTTTTAGGTGTAGTGTTCTATAACTTTAGGGCGTTGTATAACTTTTTCTTTTTTAGAGGTAGTGTTCTATAACTTTAGGGCGTTCTATAACTTTAGGGCGTTCTATAACTTTAGGGCGTTCTACAACTTTTTATTTTTAGGGGTAGTGTTCTATAACTTTAGGGCGTTCTATAACTTTAGGGCGTTCTATAACTTTAGGGCGTTCTACAACTTTTTATTTTTTAGGGGTAGTGTTCTATAACTTTTTATTTTTTAGGGTTAGTATTCTATAATATTAGAGTGTTCTATAACTTTTTCTTTTTTAGAGGTAGTGTTCTATAATATTAGAGTGTTCTATAACTTTTTATTTTTTAGGGTTAGTATTCTATAATATTAGAGTGTTCTATAACTTTTCTTTTTTAGAGGTAGTGTTCTATAATATTAGAGTGTTCTATAACTTTTTCTTTTTTAGAGGTAGTGTTCTATAACTTTAGGGCGTTCTATAACTTTAGGGCGTTCTATAACTTTAGGGCGTTCTACAACTTTTTATTTTTTAGGTGTAGTGTTCTATAACTTTAGGGCGTTCTATAACTTTTTCTTTTTTAGAGGTAGTGTTCTATAACTTTAGAGCGTTCTATAACTTTTTCTTTTTTAGAGGTAGTGTTCTATAACTTTAGGGTATTCTACAACTTTTTATTTTTAGGGGTAGCGTTCTATAACTTTAGGGCGTTCTATAACTTTAGGGCCTTCTATAAGCTTAGGGTGTTCTATAACTTTAGGGCGTTCTATAACTTTAGGGCGTTCTATAACTTTTTATTTTTTAGGGTTAGTGTTCTATAACTTTAGCGCGTTCTATACCTTTTATTTATTCTATTACTTTAGTCCTTTCTATAACTTTAGACTATTCTATACTAGTAGCTATTATATCCTTTTTATAATACTTATTATATCATACTATTATCTATTATTCTTTACTGTTAAGTATATCCTTATATTTTATAAAACCTTTTCTCTACTAGCTAGTCCTACTATACTTTCTTTTATAACCTACTAGTATTAAATAATACCTTTATATTCTTCTTTTATACTATCTCTATTTCTTGCCTTATCTATTAAGTAGATATAGATAGAGCTAATAGATCTATAGTTAATATAGATATAGTAGTTATAGTAGAGTATAGATATTAGAGTAGATATCCTTATCTATATATTTACCTACTACTAATAAAATTCTAAGTTACTCTTATCTAGCGAATACAGGTTTATGGTTTGTATGGGGCTGCGCATGTCTACACGGTTTTACATACAAAAAAGTGTACCTCTAAGCTATTTTCTGCTGCACTAACCCCGCGACGCGAAAATCAAACTAAAACCTGTTCCTATAATATATAAGGAGGGCAAATAGATTCTTAAATACTAAATACCTAACTAACTAACTAAGGTTAAATCTGCTGCGCGCAGTTCTTGGATTAGGCGGTTAAACTAGCGTCGTTAGGCACTAAGGGGGCAATTTTTGCTTATGTCCGCGTCTATACTCCCTACAACTCCCTATTGTTAGCGCTCTGCGCCTATTTCAGCGGCAGTTAGACTAAATTTGAAAGTTTTGGTTTCATAATAGCTAGCCTTGTTTCCTAGATTTCTGCCTAGTTTGGATTTGCTCCAATTAGTGGGTAATCAGGGGCTTAGAGATTGCTCTTCTACTTAACTAGGCAGGCCTAGGCCTATATGCTAAAGCAACCCTGCTATTACGCCTAGTTTTGTGGTTAGCACCTAAAGTCCTACTGTTAAAGTTTTAGCAGTAGGCAAAATTTAGGGTCTATGGATAGCTAGCACTGCCAAACTATTTAACAGATCTTAGGGGACAGCCCTGCCTAGCATCCGCTCCTAGTAAGCGTAGCAAAGCGTAGGTTTTCTCTACTTAAGGCATGTATATAGCAAGTTTAAACACGTGGAAACGCCTATTAGGCTTTGTTATAGACTATTCCTTAAGAAACTTAGTAGGGGCAATTAAATTAGTTACTAGTTGTAACTAGTGCCTTGTGTGCTGTTATGCTAGTAGCTAGAATCGCTTCTGCGATTTCTTATTACGTACTTTCTGCCTCCTTTTAGGGGTAGTGCTTGTGCGCTTCGGCGTATTAGGCATTAGGATTGTTACCTAGTTAATTCTGCTAGTAGTTATATGCTTATCTTAAAGATTAAGCTATGCATATCTAAGTATAAGCAATTATACTGTGAAACTGCGAATAGCTTATTAAATTAGTTATCGTTTATTTAATAGTACCTTACTACTTAGATAACTGTGGTAATTCTAGAGCTAATACATGCTAAAAACCCTAACTTTAGAAGGGGTGTATTTATTAGATAAAAAACCAACGCCCTTTAGGGCTTCTTAGTAATTTATAATAACTTTACAGATCGCATAGCCTTACGCTAGTGATAGTTTATTTAAATTTCTGCCCTATTAACTTTTAATAGTAAGGTATTAGCTTACTATGGTTTTAACGGGTAACAGGGAATTAGGGTTCAATTCTAGAGAGGGAGCCTAAGAAACGGCTACTATATCTAAGGAAGGCAGCAGGCGCGCAAATTACCCAATCCTAACACGGGGAGGTAGTGACAATAAATACTAATATAGGGCTCTTTTGGGTCTTGTAATTAGAATAAGTATAATTTAAACCTCTTAACAAGGAACAATTGGAGGGTAAGTCTAGTGCTAGCAGCTGCAGTAATTCTAGCTCTAATAGCGTATATTAAAGTTGTTGCAGTTAAAAAGCTTGTAGTTAAAACTTAGGTCTAGCTAGTAGGTCCGCCTTACTGCGTGTACTTGTCCGGCCGGGCCTTCCTTCTAGAGAACCTTATGCCCTTTACTAGGCGTGTTAGGGACTAGGACTTTTACTTTAAAAAAATTAGAGTGTTTAAAGCAGGCCTTTGCTTAAATACGTTAGTATAGAATAATAGAATAGGACGTGCAGTCCTATTTTGTTAGTTTCTAGGACCGCCGTAATAATTAATAGGGATAGTTAGGGGCATTAGTATTTAATTGTTAGAGGTAAAATTCTTAGATTTATTAAAGACTAACTACTGCGAAAGTATTTACTAAGGATGTTTTTATTAATTAGTAAACAAAAGTTAGGGGATTAAAGACAATTAGATACTATCGTAGTCTTAACTGTAAACTATGCCAACTAGGGATTAGGCGATGTTCTTTTTCTAACTCGCTTAGCACCTTACGAGAAATCAAAGTTTTTAGGTTCTAGGGGGAGTATAGTCGCAAGGCTAAAACTTAAAGAAATTAACAGAAGGGCACTACTAGGCGTAGAGCCTGCGGCTTAATTTGACTTAACACAGGGAAACTCACTAGGTCTAGATAAAATAAGGATTAACAGATTAAGAGCTCTTTCTTGATTTTTTAGGTAGTGGTGCATAGCTATTCTTAGTTAGTAGAGTAATTTGTCTGCTTAATTGCGATAACAAACAAGACCTTAACCTGCTAAATAGCTAGGCTAGCTTTGGCTAGTCACTAGCTTCTTAGAGGGACTATTAGCTTAAGCTAATAGAAGTTTAAGGCAATAACAGGTCTGTGATGCCCTTAGATATTCTAGGCCGCACGCGCGCTACACTAATAGAGCTAACAAGTTCTTTACCTTAACTAAAAGGTCTAGGTAATCTTATTAAACTCTGTTGTGCTAGGGATAGAGTATTGCAATTATTGCTCTTTAACAAGGAATGCCTAGTAAGCGCGTATTATTAGCATGCGTTAATTACGTCCCTGCCCTTTGTACACACTGCCTGTCGCTACTACTAATTAAATAGCTTAGTGAGGCCTTTAGACTAGCTTGGGGAGGTTAGTAATAACTACCCTAAGCTAGAAAGTTCGTTAAACTTAGTTATTTAGAGGAAGTAAAAGTTATAACAAGGTTTCTATAGGTAAACCTGCGGAAGGATTATTACCCATTTTTAAAGCACTGCCGCCTTAATTAGTAGCGGCAGTCTACTTTGATTCTGCCTATGTTTTTTGCGTACTATTTGTTTCCTTAGTAGGCTTGCCTACTAATTAGATCCCCTAAAACCACTTGCAATTGCAGTTAGCGTTAGTAACACTGTAATAAATTACAACTTTTAACAATAGATCTCTTGGTTCTAGCATTAATAAAGAACGCAGCAAAATGCGATAAGTAGTGTAAATTGTAGAATTTAGTAAATTATTAAATCTTTAAACGCATATTGCGCCCCTTAGTATTCTATAGGGCATGCCTGTTTAAGCGTTATTTGTACCCTTAAGCTCTACTTAGTGTTAGGTGTTTGTTCTACTTAGGACTCGCCTTAAAACAATTAGCAGCTAGCACATTAGCCTAGAGCGCAGCACATTTTACGCCTCTTGTTATAGTTGTTAGCATCTATTAAGACACTTTTTAAGCTCTTAACCTTGGATTAGGTAGGGATACCTGCTGAACTTAAGCATATTAATAAGCGGAGGAAAAGAAACTAATAGGAATTGCCCTAGTAACGGCGAGTAAAGCGGCAACAGCTCAAATTTAAAATCTAGCTCTTTTAGGGTCCAAGTTGTAATTTGCAGAGGGCGCTTTAGCGTTAGCAGCAGTCCAAGTTCCTTAGAACAGGACGTCATAGAGGGTAAGAATCCTATACATAGTTACTAGCCTTCACCGTGTAAAGCCCCTTTAACAAGTCAAGTTGTTTAGGAATACAGCTCTAAATAGGAGGTAAATTTCTTCTAAAGCTAAATACTAGCTAGAGACTAATAGCGCACAAGTAGAGTAATTGAAAGATAAAAAGCACTTTAGAAAGAGAGTTAAATAGCACGTAAAATTATTAAAAGGGAAGCGCTTGCAGCTAGACTTGCCTGTAGTTGCTTATCTAGGCTTTTGTCTAGTGCACTCTTCTATAGGCAGGCTAGCATTAGTTTAGGCGGTTAGATAAAGGTCTCTGTTACGTACCTCCCTTTAGGGAGGCCTTATAGGGGAGACAACATGCAACTAGCCTAGACTAAGGTCCGCGCATCTGCTAGGATACTAGCGTAATAGCTGTAAGCGGCCCATCTTAAAACACGGACTAAGGAGTCTAACATCTATGCAAGTGTTTAGGTGTTAAGCCTAGACGCGTAATAAAAGTAAATAGAGGTAGGAACCCTTTTAGGGTGCACTATTAACTAATCCTAATATCTTTAAAAGGATTTAAGTAAGAGTATAGCTATTAGGACCTAAAAGATAGTAAACTATGCTTAAATAGGGTAAAGCTAGAGGAAACTCTAGTAGAGGCTCGTAGTAGTTCTAACGTGCAAATTAATCGTCAAATTTAGGCATAGGGGCGAAAGACTAATTGAACTATCTAGTAGCTAGTTCCTGCCAAAGTTTCCCTTAGGATAGCAGTAACGTATTCAGTTTTATAAGGTAAAGCAAATAATTAGAGGCCTAGGGGTTAAAATAACCTTTACCTATTCTTAAACTTTAAATATATAAGAAGTCCTTATTACTTAATTAAACGTGGACACTTAAATATACTATTACTAGTAGGCTATTTTTGGTAAGCAGAACTAGCGATGTGGGATAAACTAAACGCAGGGTTAAGGTGCTAGAATACACGCTTATTAGACACTATAAAAGGTGTTAGTTTATCTAGACAGCAGGACAGTAGCTATAGAAGTTAGAATCCGCTAAGGAGTGTGTAACAACTTACCTACTAAATAAACTAGCCCTAAAAATAGATGGCGCTTAAGCGTGTTACCTATACCCCGCCGCTAGGGCAAGATTTAAGCCCTAGCGAGTAGGCAGGCGTAGAGGCTTGTGACGAAGCCTTAGGGGTAACCCTAGGTAGAACGGCCTCTAGTGCAGATCTTGGTAGTAGTAGCAAATACTTAAATAAGAACTTTAAGGACTAAAGTAGGGAAAGGTTCTATGTAAATAGCAGTTAGACACAGGTTAGTTAATCCTAAGAGATAGGGTAATTCTATTTTAATGTTGGTGCTTACACCGCGCCCTTAAAAGGGAAGCTAGTTAATATTCTAGCACCTAGATATAGATTCTCCGCGGCAACGCAACTAAGAGCGGAGACCTTAGCAGGAGCCCTAAGAAGAGTTCTCTTTTCTTCTTAACAGTCTATCACCCTAAAATTAGTTTGTCTAGAGCTAGGGTTTAATAGCTAGAAGAGCGCTGCACTTTTGCGGCGTTTAGTGCGCTCCTAACAAGCCTTAAAAATCTGCTTAAAGAAATAGTTTTTACGCTAGGTTGTACTTATAACTGCAGCAGGTCTCTAAGGTAAAAAGCCTCTAGTTAATAGAATAATATAGATAAGGGAAGTTAGCAAAATAGATCTATAACTTTAGGAAAAGGATTAGCTCTAAGGGTTAGGTACGTTAGGCCTTAGGGAGAAGCCTCTAGCGCAGAAGGGCACTAACTGTAAGGTGGGCGCCTCTTAGCGCTAGGGTGCAGACACCCTTAGCAGGTTTCGGCCGTCTGGCGTACGTTTAACAACTAACTTAGAACTAGTATAGATAAGGGGAATCTAACTGTCTAATTAAAACATAGCATTGCAATAGCTAGAAAGTAGTATTAACGCAATATGATTTCTGCCTAGTACTCTAAATATTAAAGTGAAGAGATTTAACTAAGCGCGGGTAAACAGCAGGAGTAACTATAACTCTCTTAAGGTAGCCAAATACCTCGTTATCTAATTAGTAACGCGCATAAATAGATTAACAAGATTCCCACTATCCCTATCTACTATCTAGCAAAACCATAGCTAAGGGAACAGGCTTAGCTAAATCAGCGGGGAAAGAAGACCCTATTAAGCTTAACTCTAGTTTAATATTGTGAAAAGATATAGGGGGTGTAGAATAGGTAGGAGCTTTAGCGCTAGTAAAATACTACTACCCTTATCGTTTTTTTACTTATTTAATAAAGCGGAGCTAGGCCTTACTACCTAACTTCTAGCGTTTAAGGTCCTTTGTAGGCTAATCTAGGTTAAAGACATTATTAGGTAGGGAGTTTAGCTAGGGCGGCATATCTATTAAACCATAACGCAGGTGTCCTAAGGGGGACTTATAGAGAATAGAAATCTCTAGTAAAGTAAAAGGGTAAAAGTCCCCTTAATTTTGATTTTTAGTGTAAATACAAACCATAAAAGTGTAGCCTATTAATCCTTTAGTCCCTCAAAATTTAAGGCTAGAGGTGCTAGAAAAGTTACCACAGGGATAACTGGCTTGTGGCAGCCAAGCGTTTATAGCGACGTTGCTTTTTAATCCTTTAATATTAGCTCTTCCTATTATACTAAAGCAGAATTTAGTAAGCGTTAGATTGTTCACCTACTAATAGGGAACGTAAGCTAGGTTTAGACTGTCGTAAGACAGGTTAGTTTTACCCTACTAATAACCTTGCCCTAATAGTAATACCGCTTAGTACGAGAGGAACCGCGGTTTTAGATAATTGGTTTTTGCGGCTATCTAACTAGGTATTGCCGCGAAGCTACCATCTGCTAGATTATAGCTAAACGCCTCTAAGTTAGAATCTATGCTAGAACAGGGTGATTTCTACCTGCACTAGTTAGATACAAATAGGCCTTTGGCCTAGAACCTTACTAGATTGGCGTTGGCAGCCCTATTAAAGTTAGGGTTGTTAGCTAGTATATTGCAATTATACAGTGCGCAGGATTAAATCCTTTGTAGACAACTTAGTTGTCTAGCTAGGTCGTGTAAGTAGTTAAGTAGCCTTGTTGTTACGAGCTACTAAGCGTAAGCCTGTTGCTAGCTTAGTTAAAATTAGGATATTATGCCCTCCTTATTTGCAAAACTGCTGCCTAAACGGCTGCTATTAATAGAAGGAAGAGGGCTATAGCGAACAAGTTATATAGTAATTGCAAGATAGAGAGGGCTAGAGCTAGGAGCAATCCTCGCAAAATATACAAAAGAACAGGTTGTGTGTGTACGTACCTTAGGCAGTTAATATATAGCATAGGAAGATTAAGAAAGGATTTAAGATAATCTATACAGATTTTTAGGCGGTAATCTATAACTTAAGAGCGTTCTATAACTTTTTATTTTTTAGGGGTACTGTTCTATAACTTTATAGCCTTCTATACTTGAAAATTCCTCTAGGCTATTCTATAACTATAGATTATTAAAACCTTTAGGGTATTCTATTAATATTTAAAAAAATCCTGTAGGCTATTCTATAAGCTTAGGGCGTTCTATAACTTTAGGGCGTTCTATAACTTTTTATTTTTTAGGTGTAGTATTCTATAACTTTAGGGCGTTGTATAACTTTTTCTTTTTTAGAGGTAGTATTCTATAACTTTAGGGCGTTCTATAACTTTAGGGCGTTCTACAACTTTTTATTTTTTAGGTGTAGTGTTCTATAACTTTAGGGCGTTCTATAACTTTTTCTTTTTTAGAGGTAGTGTTCTATAACTTTAGGGAGTTCTATAACTTTAGGGCGTTGTATAACTTTTTCTTTTTTAGAGGTAGTGTTCTATAACTTTAGGGCGTTCTATAACTTTAGGGCGTTCTACAACTTTTTATTTTTAGGTGTAGTGTTCTATAACTTTAGGGCGTTCTATAACTTTTTCTTTTTTAGAGGTAGTATTCTATAACTTTAGGGAGTTCTATAACTTTAGGGCGTTCTACAACTTTTTATTTTTTAGGGGTAGTGTTCTATAACTTTAGGGCGTTCTATAACTTTAGGGCGTTCTATAACTTTAGGGCGTTATACAACTTTTTATTTTTTAGGGGTAGTGTTCTATAACTTTAGGGCGTTCTATAACTTTAGGGCGTTCTATAACTTTTTCTACTTTTATTTTTTAGAGGTAGTATTCTATAACTTTAGGGCGTTCTATAACTTTAGGGCGTTCTATAACTTTAGGGCGTTCTACAACTTTTTATTTTTTAGGGGTAGTGTTCTATAACTTTAGGGCGTTCTATAACTTTAGGGCGTTCTATAACTTTAGGGAGTTCTACAACTTTTTATTTTTAGGGGTAGCGTTCTATAACTTTAGGACGTTCTATAACTTTAGGGCGTTCTATAACTTTAGGGCGTTCTACAACTTTTTATTTTTTAGGGGTAGTGTTCTATAACTTTAGGGCGTTCTATAACTTTAGGGCCTTCTATAAGCTTAGGGCGTTCTATAACTTTAGGGCGTTCTACAACTTTTTATTTTTTAGGGGTAGTGTTCTATAACTTTAGGGCGTTCTATAACTTTAGGGCGTTCTATAACTTTAGGGCGTTCTACAACTTTTTATTTTTTAGGGGTAGTGTTCTATAACTTTAAGGCGTTCTATAACTTTAGGGCGTTCTATAACTTTAGGGCGTTCTACAACTTTTTATTTTTTAGGGGTAGTGTTCTATAACTTTAGGGCGTTCTATAACTTTAGGGCGTTCTATAACTTTAGGGCATTCTACAACTTTTTATTTTTTAGGGGTAGTGTTCTATAACTTTAGGGCGTTCTATAACTTTAGGGCGTTCTATAACTTTAGGGCGTTCTACAACTTTTTATTTTTTAGGGGTAGTGTTCTATAACTTTAGGGCGTTCTATAACTTTAGGGCGTTCTATAACTTTTTATTTTTTAGGGTTAGTATTCTATAATATTAGAGTGTTCTATAACTTTTTCTTTTTTAGAGGTAGTGTTCTATAATATTAGAGTGTTCTATAACTTTTTATTTTTTAGGGTTAGTATTCTATAATATTAGAGTGTTCTATAACTTTTTCTTTTTTAGAGGTAGTGTTCTATAATATTAGAGTGTTCTATAACTTTTTCTTTTTTAGAGGTAGTGTTCTATAACTTTAGGGCGTTCTATAACTTTAGGGCGTTCTATAACTTTAGGGCGTTCTACAACTTTTTATTTTTTAGGTGTAGTGTTCTATAACTTTAGAGCGTTCTATAACTTTTTCTTTTTTAGAGGTAGTGTTCTATAACTTTAGGGAGTTCTATAACTTTAGGGCGTTCTATAACTTTTTATTTTTTAGGGGTAGTGTTCTATAACTTTAGCGCGTTCTATACCTTTTATTTATTCTATTACTTTAGTCCTTTCTATAACTTTAGACTATTCTATACTAGTAGCTATTATATCCTTTTTATAATACTTATTATATTATACTATTATCTATTATTCTTTACTATTAAGTATATCCTTATATTTTATAAAACCTTTTCTCTACTAGCTAGTCCTACTATACTTTCTTTTATAACCTACTAGTATTAAATAATACCTTTATATTCTTCTTTTATACTATCTCTATTTCTTGCCTTATCTATTAAGTAGATATAGATAGAGCTAATAGATCTATAGTTAATATAGATATAGTAGTTATAGTAGAGTATAAATATTAGAGTAGATATCCTTATCTATATATTTACCTACTACTAATAAAATTCCAAGTTACTCTTATCTAGCGAATACAGGTTTATGGTTTATATAGGGCTGCGTATGTCTATATGGTTTTATATATAAAAAAGTGTACCTCTAAGCTATTTTCTACTGCACTAACCCTGCAACGCGAAAATCAAACCAAAACCCGTTCCTATAATATATAAGGAGGGCAAATAGATTCTTAAATACTAAATGCCTAACTAACTAACTAAGGTTAAATCTGCTGCGCGTAGTTCTTGGATTAGGCAGTTAAACTAGCGTTATTAGGCACTAAGGGGGCAATTTTTGCTTGTGTCCGCGTCTATACTCCCTACAACTCCCTATTATTAGCGCTCTACGCCTATTTTAGTGGTAGTTAGACTAAATTTGAAAGTTTTAGTTTTATAATGGCTAGCCTTGTTTCCTAGATTTCTGCCTAGTTTAGATTCGCTCTAATTAGTAGGTAATTAGGGGCTTAGAGATTGCTCTTCTACTTAACTAGGCAGGCCTAGGCCTATATGCTAAAGCAACCCTACTGTTGCGCCTAGTTTTGTGGTTAGCACCTGAAGTCCTACTGTTAAAGTTTTAGCAGTAGGCAAAATTTAGGGTCTGTAGATGGCTAGCACTGCCAAACTATTTAATAGATCTTAGGGGACAGCCCTGCCTAGCATCCGCTCCTAGTAAGCGTAGTAAAGCGTAGGTTTTCTCCACTTAAGGCATGTATATGGCGAGTTTAAACACGCAGAAACGCCTGTTAGGCTTTGTTGCGGACTATTCCTTAAGAAACTTAGTAGGGGCAATTAAATTAGTTGCTAGTTATAACTAGTACCTTGTATACTATTATGCTAGTAGCTAGAATTGCTTCTGCGATTTCTTATCACGTACTTTCCGCCTCCTTTTAGGGGTAGTGCTTGTGCGCTTTGGCGTATTAGGTATTAGGATTGTTACCTAGTTAATTCTGCTAGTAGTTATATACTTGTCTTAAAGATTAAGCTATGCATATCTAAGTATAAGCAATTATACTGTGAAACTGCGAATGGCTTATTAAATTAGTTATTGTTTATTTAATAGTACCTTACTACTTAGATAACTATAGTAATTCTAGAGCTAATACATGCTAAAAACCCTAACTTTAGAAGGGGTGTATTTATTAGATAAAAAACTAACGCCCTTTAGGGCTTCTTAGTGATTTATAATAACTTTATAGATTGTATAGCCTTGCGCTAGCAATAGTTTATTTAAATTTCTGCCCTATTAACTTTTAATAGTAAGGTATTAGCTTACTATGGTTTTAACGGGTAACGGGGAATTAGGGTTTGATTCTAGAGAGGGAGCCTAAGAAACGGCTACCACATCTAAGGAAGGCAGCAGGCGCGCAAATTACCTAATCCTAACACAGGGAGGTAGTAACAATAAATACTAATATAGGGCTCTTTTAGGTCTTGTAATTAGAATAAGTATAATTTAAACCTCTTAATAAGGAATAATTAGAGGGCAAGTCTGGTGCTAGCAGCTACGGTAATTCTAGCTCTAATAGCGTATATTAAAGTTGTTGCAGTTAAAAAGCTCGTAGTTAAAACTTAGGTCTAGCTAGCAGGTCTGCCTTACTGCGTGTACTTATCTAGCTGGGCCTTCCTTCTAGAGAACCTTATGCCCTTTACTAGGCGTGTTAGGGACTAGGACTTTTACTTTGAAAAAATTAGAGTGTTTAAAGCAGGCCTTTGCTTAAATACATTAGCATAGAATAATAGAATAGGACGTGCAGTCCTATTTTGTTAGTTTCTAGGACTGCTGTAATAATTAATAGGGACAGTTAGGGGTATTAGTATTTAATTGTTAGAGGTAAAATTCTTAGATTTATTAAAGACTAACTACTGCGAAAGCATTTGCTAAGGATGTTTTTATTAATTAGTAAACGAAAGTTAGGGGATTAAAGACAATTAGATACCGTCGTAGTCTTAACTGTAAACTATGCCGACTAGGGATTAGGTAATGTTCTTTTTCTAACTTACTTAGCACCTTATAAGAAATCAAAGTTTTTGGGTTCTAGGGGGAGTATAGTCGCAAGGCTGAAACTTAAAGAAATTAATAGAAGGGCACTACTAGGCGTGGAGCCTGCGGCTTAATTTAACTTAACACGGGGAAACTTACTAGGTCTAGATAAAATAAGGATTAATAGATTAAGAGCTCTTTCTTGATTTTTTAGGTGGTGGTGCATAGCTGTTCTTAGTTAGTAGAGTAATTTGTCTGCTTAATTGCGATAACAAACGAGACCTTAACCTGCTAAATAGCTAGGCTAGCTTTAGCTAGTTGCTAGCTTCTTAGAGGGACTATTAGCTTAAGCTAATAGAAGTTTAAGGTAATAACAGGTCTATAATGCCCTTAGATGTTCTAGGCTGTACGCGCGCTACACTAACAGAGCTAATAAGTTCTTTACCTTAACTAAAAGGTCTAGGTAATCTTGTTAAACTCTGTTATGCTAGGGATAGAGTATTGCAATTATTGCTCTTTAACGAGGAATGCCTAGTAAGCGCGTGTTATTAGCATGCGTTGATTACGTCCCTGCCCTTTGTACACACCGCCCGTCGCTACTACTAATTAAATAGCTTAGTAAGGCCTTTGGACTAGCTTAGGGAGGTTAGCAACAACTACCCTAAGCTAGAAAGTTCGTTAAACTTAGTTATTTAGAGGAAGTAAAAGTTATAACAAGGTTTCTGTAGGTGAACCTGCGGAAGGATTATTACCTATTTTTAAAGCACTACCGCCTTAATTAGTGGTAGTAGTCTACTTTAATTCTGCCTATATTTTTTGCGTACTATTTATTTCCTTAGTAGGCTTGCCTACCAATTAGATCCCCTAAAACCACTTACAATTGTAGTTAGCGTTAGTAACACTATAATAAATTATAACTTTTAACAACAGATCTCTTGGTTCTAGCATTAATAAAGAACGCAGCGAAATGTGATAAGTAGTGTGAATTGTAGAATTTAGTAAATTATTAAATCTTTAAACGCATATTGCGCCCCTTAGTATTCTATAGGGCATGCCTGTTTAAGCATTATTTGTACTCTTAAGCTCTGCTTAGTGTTAGGTATTTGTTCTACTTAGGACTCGCCTTAAAACAATTGGCAGCTAGCATATTAGCCTAGAGCGCAGCACATTTTGCGCCTCTTGTTATGGTTGTTAGCATCTATTAAGACACTTTTTAAGCTCTTGACCTTAGATTAGGTAGGGATACCTGCTAAACTTAAGCATATTAATAAGCAGAGGAAAAGAAACTAACAGGGATTGCCCTAGTAACAGCGAGTGAAGCGGCAATAGCTTAAATTTAAAATCTAGCTCTTTTAGGGTCTAAGTTATAATTTACAGAGGGCGCTTTAGTGTTAGTAGTAGTCTAAGTTCCTTAGAATAGGACGTTATAGAGGGTAAGAATCCTATATATAGTCGCTAGCCTTCGCCGTGTAAAGCCCCTTTAACAAGTTAAGTTGTTTAGGAATATAGCTCTAAATAGGAGGTAAATTTCTTCTAAAGCTAAATACTAGCTAGAGACTAATAGCGCACAAGTAGAGTAATTAAAAGATAAAAAGCACTTTAGAAAGAGAGTTAAATAGCACGTGAAATTATTAAAAGGGAAGCGCTTGCAGCTAGACTTGCCTATAGTTGCTTATCTAGGCTTTTATCTAGTGCACTCTTCTATAGGCAGGCTAGTATTAGTTTAGGTAGTTAGATAAAGGTCTCTGTCACGTACCTCCCTTTAGGGAGGCCTTATAGGGGAGACGACATGTAACTAGCCTAGACTAAGGTCCGCGTATCTGCTAGGATGCTAGCGTAATAGCTATAAGCGGCCTGTCTTAAAACATAGACTAAGGAGTCTAACATCTATGCGAGTGTTTAGGTGTTAAGCCTAGACGCGTAATAAAAGTGAACAGAGGTAGGAACCCTTTTAGGGTGCACTATTAACTAATCCTAATGTCTTTAGAAGGATTTAAGTAAGAGTATAGCTATTAGGACCTAAAAGATAGTAAACTATGCTTAAATAGGGTAAAGCTAGAGGAAACTCTAGTAGAGGCTCGCAGCGGTTCTAATGTGCAAATCGATCATTAAATTTAGGTATAGGGGCGAAAGACTAATTAAACTATCTAGTAGCTAGTTCCTGCTAAAGTTTCCCTTAGGATAGTAGTAACGTATTTAGTTTTATAAGGTAAAGCGAATAATTAGAGGCCTAAGGGTTAAAACAACCTTTACCTATTCTTAAACTTTAAATATGTAAGAAGTCCTTATTACTTAATTAAACGTAGACACTTAAATGTACTATTACTAGTAGGCTATTTTTAGTAAGCAGAACTAGCGATGCGGGATAAACTAAACGTAGGGTTAAGGTGCTAGAATGCACGCTTATTAGACACTACAAAAGGTGTTAGTTTATCTAGATAGTAGGATAGTAGCTATAGAAGTTAGAATCTGCTAAGGAGTGTGTAATAACTTACCTACTAAATAAACTAGCCCTAAAAATAGATAGCGCTTAAGCGTGTTACCTATACCCCGCCGCTAGGGCAAGATTTAAGCCCTAGCGAGTAGGCAGGCGTAGAGGCTTATAACGAAGCCTTAGGGGTAACCCTAGGTAGAACGGCCTCTAGTGCAGATCTTGGTGGTAGTAGCAAATACTTAAATAAGAACTTTAAGGACTAAAGTAGGGAAAGGTTCTGTGTAAATAGTAGTTAGACATAGGTTAGTTAATCCTAAGAGATAGGGTAATTCTGTTTTAATATTAGTGCTTGCGCCGCGCCCTCAAAAGGGAAGCTAGTTAATATTCTAGCACCTAGATGTAGATTCTCCGCGGCAACGCAACTAAGAGCGGAGACCTTAGCAGGAGCCCTAAGAAGAGTTCTCTTTTCTTCTTAACAGTCTATTACCCTAAAATTAGTTTATCTAGAGCTAGGGTTTAATAGCTAGAAGAGCGCTGCACTTTTGCAGCGTTTAGTACGCTCCTAATAAGCCTTAAAAATCTACTTAAAGAAATAGTTTTTACGCTAGGTTATACTTATAACTGCAGCAGGTCTCTAAGGTAAAAAGCCTCTAGTTAATAGAACAATGTAGATAAGGGAAGTTAGCAAAATAGATCTGTAACTTTAGGAAAAGGATTAGCTCTAAGGGTTAGGTACGTTAGGCCTTAGGGAGAAGCCTCTAGCGTAGAAGGGCACTAACCACAAGGTAGGCGCCTCTTAGCGCTAGGGTGTAGACACCCTTAGCAGGTTTCGGCCGTCTAGCGTACGTTTAACAACTAACTTAGAACTAGTATAGATAAGGGGAATCTAACTATCTAATTAAAATATAGTATTATAATAGCTAGAAAGTAGTATTAATATAATATAATTTCTGCCTAGTGCTCTAAATATTAAAGCGAAGAGATTTAACTAAGCGCGGGTAAACAGCAGGAGTAACTATAACTCTCTTAAGGTAGCTAAATGCCTTATTATCTAATTAGTAACGCGCATAAATAGATTAACAAGATTCCTACTATCCCTATCTACTATCTAGCAAAACTATAGCTAAGGGAACAGGCTTAGCTAAATCAGCGGGGAAAGAAGACCCTATTAAGCTTAACTCTAGTTTAACATTGTAAAAAGATATAGGGGGTGTAGAATAGGTAGGAGCTTTAGCGCTAGTAAAATACTACTACCCTTATCGTTTTTTTACTTATTTAATAAAGCGGAGCTAGGCCTTACTGCCTAACTTCTAGCGTTTAAGGTCCTTTGTAGGCTAATCTAGGTTAAAGACATTATTAGGTGGGGAGTTTAGCTAGGGCGGCACATCTATTAAACTATAACGCAGGTGTCCTAAGGGGGACTTATAGAGAATAGAAATCTCTAGTAGAGCAAAAGGGCAAAAGTCCCCTTAATTTTAATTTTTAGTGTGAATACAAACTATAAAAGTGTAGCCTATTAATCCTTTAGTCCCTTAAAATTTAAGGCTAGAGGTGCTAGAAAAGTTACCACAGGGATAACTAGCTTGTAGCAGCTAAGCGTTTATAGCAACGTTGCTTTTTGATCCTTTAATGTTAGCTCTTCCTATTATACCAAAGTAGAATTTAGTAAGCGTTAGATTATTTACCTACTAATAGGGAACGTAAGCTAGGTTTAGACTGTCGTAAGATAGGTTAGTTTTACCCTACTAATAACCTTGCCCTAATGGTAATACCGCTTAGTACGAGAGGAACCGCGGTTTTAGATAATTGGTTTTTGCGGCTGTCTAACTAGGCATTGCCGCGAAGCTACCATCTACTAGATTATAGCTAAACGCCTCTAAGTTAGAATCTATGCTAGAATAGGGTGATTTCTGCCTATACTAGTTAGATATAAATAGGCCTTTGGCCTAGAACCTTACTAGATTAGCGTTGGCAGCCCTATTAAAGTTAGGGTTATTAGCTAGTGTATTGCAATTATACAGTGCGCAGGATTAAATCCTTTGTAGATAACTTAGTTGTCTAGCTAGGTCGTGTAAGTAGTTAAGTAGCCTTGTTGTTACAAGCTACTAAGCGTAAGCCCGTTGCTAGCTTAGTTAAAATTGGGATATTATGCCCTCCTTATTTGCAAAACTGCTGCCTAAATGGCTGCTGTTAATAGAAGGAAGAGGGCTATAGCGAACAAGTTATATAGTAATTGCAAGATAGAGAGGGCTAGAGCTAGGAGCAATCCTCGCAAAATATACAAAAGAACAGGTTATGTGTGTACGTACCTTAGGCAGTTAATATATAGCATAGGAAGATTAAGAAAGGATTTAAGATAATCTATATAGATTTTTAGGCGGTGATCTATAACTTAAGAGCGTTCTATAACTTTTTATTTTTTAGGGGTACTATTCTATAACTTTATAGCCTTCTATACTTAAAAATTCCTCTAGGCTATTCTATAACTATAGATTATTTAAACCTTTAGGGTATTCTATTAATATTTAAAAAAATCCTGTAGGCTATTCTATAAGCTTAGGGCGTTCTATAACTTTAGGGCGTTCTATAACTTTTTATTTTTTAGGTGTAGTGTTCTATAACTTTAGGGCGTTGTATAACTTTTTCTTTTTTAGAGGTAGTGTTCTATAACTTTAGGGCGTTCTATAACTTTAGGGCGTTCTATAACTTTAGGGCGTTCTACAACTTTTTATTTTTTAGGGGTAGTGTTCTATAACTTTAGGGCGTTCTATAACTTTAGGGCGTTCTATAACTTTAGGGCGTTCTACAACTTTTTATTTTTTAGGGTTAGTATTCTATAATATTAGAGTGTTCTATAACTTTTTCTTTTTTAGAGGTAGTGTTCTATAATATTAGAGTGTTCTATAACTTTTTATTTTTTAGGGTTAGTATTCTATAATATTAGAGTGTTCTATAACTTTTTCTTTTTTAGAGGTAGTGTTCTATAATATTAGAGTGTTCTATAACTTTTTCTTTTTTAGAGGTAGTGTTCTATAACTTTAGGGCGTTCTATAACTTTAGGGCGTTCTATAACTTTAGGGCGTTCTACAACTTTTTATTTTTTAGGTGTAGTGTTCTATAACTTTAGGGCGTTCTATAACTTTTTCTTTTTTAGAGGTAGTGTTCTATAACTTTAGAGCGTTCTATAACTTTTTCTTTTTTAGAGGTAGTGTTCTATAACTTTAGGGCGTTCTACAACTTTTTATTTTTAGGGGTAGCGTTCTATAACTTTAGGGCGTTCTATAACTTTAGGGCCTTCTATAAGCTTAGGGTGTTCTATAACTTTAGGGCGTTCTATAACTTTAGGGCGTTCTATAACTTTTTATTTTTTAGGGTTAGTGTTCTATAACTTTAGCGCGTTCTATACCTTTTATTTATTCTATTACTTTAGTCCTTTCTATAACTTTAGACTATTCTATACTAGTAGCTATTATATCCTTTTTATAATACTTATTATATTATACTATTATCTATTATTCTTTACTATTAAGTATATCCTTATATTTTATAAAACCTTTTCTCTACTAGCTAGTCCTACTATACTTTCTTTTATAACCTACTAGTATTAAATAATACCTTTATATTCTTCTTTTATACTATCTCTATTTCTTGCCTTATCTATTAAGTAGATATAGATAGAGCTAATAGATCTATAGTTAATATAGATATAGTAGTTATAGTAGAGTATAGATATTAGAGTAGATATCCTTATCTATATATTTACCTACTACTAATAAAATTCTAAGTTACTCTTATCTAGCAAATACGGGTTTATGGTTTGTATAGGGCTGCGCATGTCTACACGGTTTTACATACAAAAAAGTGTACCTCTAAGCTATTTTCCACTGCACTAACCCCGCAACGCAAAAATCAAACCAAAACCCGTTCCTATAATATATAAGGAGGGCAAATAGATTCTTAAATACCAAATACCTAACTAACTAACTAAGGTTAAATCTACTGCGCGCAGTTCTTAGATTAGGCAGTTAAACTAGCGTTATTAGGCACTAAGGGGGCAATTTTTGCTTGTGTCCGCGTCTATACTCCCTACAACTCCCTATTATTAGCGCTCTACGCCTGTTTTAGCGGCAGTTAGACTAAATTTGAAAGTTTTAGTTTCATAATAGCTAGCCTTGTTTCCTAGATTTCTGCCTAGTTTAGATTCGCTCCAATTAGTGGGTAATTAGGGGCTTAGAGATTACTCTTCTACTTAACTAGGCAGGCCTAGGCCTATATACTAAAGCAACCCTGCTGTTGCGCCTAGTTTTGTGGTTAGTACCTAAAGTCCTACTATTAAAGTTTTAGCAGTAGGCAAAATTTGGGGTCTGTGGATGGCTAGCACTGCTAAACTATTTAACAGATCTTAGGGGACAGCCCTGCCCAGCATCCGCTCCTAGTAAGCGTGGTAAAGCGTAGGTTTTCTCTACTTAAGGCATGTATGTGGCAAGTTTAAACACGCGGAAACGCCTATTAGGCTTTGTTGCAGACTATTCCTTAAGAAACTTAGTAGGGGCAATTAAATTAGTTGCTAGTTGTAACTAGTGCCTTGTGTGCTGTTATGCTAGTAGCTAGAATTGCTTCTGCGATTTCTTATCACGTACTTTCTGCCTCCTTTTGGGGGTAGTGCTTGTGCGCTTCAGCGTATTAGGCATTAGGATTGTTACCTAGTTAATTCTACTAGTAGTTATATACTTGTCTCAAAGATTAAGCTATACATGTCTAAGTATAAGCAATTATACTATGAAACTGCGAATAGCTTATTAAATTAGTTATTGTTTATTTGATAGTACCTTACTACTTAGATAACCATAGTAATTCTAGAGCTAATACATGCTAAAAACCCTAACTTTAGAAGGGGTGTATTTATTAGATAAAAAACCAACGCCCTTTAGGGCTTCTTGGTAATTCATGATAACTTTACAGATCGCATGGCCTTGCGCCGGCGACGGTTTATTTAAATTTCTGCCCTATTAACTTTTAATAGTAAGGTATTGGCTTACTATGGTTTTAACGGGTAACAGGGAATTAGGGTTTAATTCTAGAGAGGGAGCCTAAGAAACGGCTACTATATCCAAGGAAGGCAGCAGGCGCGCAAATTACCTAATCCTAACACAGGGAGGTAGTAACAATAAATACTAATATAGGGCTCTTTTGGGTCTTATAATTAGAATAAGTACAATTTAAACCTCTTAACAAGGAACAATTAGAGGGCAAGTCTAGTGCTAGCAGCCGCGGTAATTCTAGCTCTAATAGCGTATATTAAAGTTGTTGCAGTTAAAAAGCTCGTAGTTAAAACTTAGGTCTAGCTAGCAGGTCCGCCTCACCGCGTGTACTTGTCTAGCTAGGCCTTCCTTCTAGAGAACCTCATGCCCTTCACTAGGCGTGTTAGGGACTAGGACTTTTACTTTAAAAAAATTAGAGTGTTTAAAGCAGGCCTTTACTTAAATACATTAGCATAGAATAATAGAATAGGACGTGCGGTCCTATTTTATTAGTTTCTAGAACCGCTGTAATAATTAATAGGGATAGTTAGGGGCATTAGTATTTAATTATTAGAGGTAAAATTCTTGGATTTATTAAAGACTAACTACTGCGAAAGCATTTGCTAAGGATGTTTTTATTAATTAGTAAACAAAAGTTAGGGGATTAAAGACAATTAGATACTGTTGTAGTCTTAACTGTAAACTATGCCAACTAGGGATTAGGCGATGTTCTTTTTCTAACTCGCTTAGCACCTTACAAGAAATCAAAGTTTTTAGGTTCTAGGGGGAGTATGGTCGCAAGGCTAAAACTTAAAGAAATTAACAGAAGGGCACCACTAGGCGTGGAGCCTGCGGCTTAATTTAACTTAACACAGGGAAACTTACTAGGTCTAGATAAAATAAGGATTAACAGATTAAGAGCTCTTTCTTGATTTTTTAGGTAGTGGTGCATAGCCGTTCTTAGTTAGTAGAGTGATTTGTCTGCTTAATTGCGATAATAAATAAGACCTTAACCTGCTAAATAGCTAGGCTAGCTTTAGCTAGTCGCCAGCTTCTTAGAGGGACTATTAGCTTAAGCTAATAGAAGTTTAAGGCAATAACAGGTCTATAATACCCTTAGATGTTCTAGGCCGTACGCGCGCTACACTAACAGAGCTAACAAGTTCTTTACCTTAACTAAAAGGTCTAGGTAATCTTGTTAAACTCTGTCGTGCTAGGGATAGAGCATTGCAATTATTGCTCTTTAACAAGGAATGCCTAGTAAGCGCGTGTTATTAGCATGCGTTAATTACGTCCCTACCCTTTGTACACACCGCCCGTCGCTACTACTAATTAAATGGCTTAGTGAGGCCTTTAGACTAGCTTAGGGAGGTTAGCAACAACTACCCTAAGCTAGAAAGTTTGTTAAACTTAGTTATTTAGAGGAAGTAAAAGTTGTAACAAGGTTTCTGTAGGTGAACCTACAGAAGGATTATTACCTATTTTTAAAGCACTGCCGCCTCAATTAGTAGCAGTAGTCTACTTTAATTCTGCCTATGTTTTTTGCGTACTATTTGTTTCCTTAGTAGGCTTGCCTACTAATTAGATCCCCTAAAACTACTTGCAATTGCAGTTAGCGTTAGTAACACTGTAATAAATTACAACTTTTAACAACAGATCTCTTGGTTCTAGCATTAATAAAGAACGCAGCGAAATGCGATAAGTAGTGTAAATTGCAGAATTTAGTGAATTATTAAATCTTTAAACGCACATTGCGCCCCTTAGTATTCCATAGGGCATGCCTGTTTAAGCGTCATTTATACCCTTAAGCTCTGCTTGGTGTTAGGTGTTTGTTCTACTTAGGACTCGCCTTAAAACAATTAGCAGCTAGCACATTGGCCTAGAGCGCAGCACATTTTACGCCTCTTGTTATAGTTATTAGTATCTATTAAGACACTTTTTAAGCTCTTAACCTTGGATTAGGTAGGGATACCCGCTGAACTTAAGCATATTAATAAGTAGAGGAAAAGAAACTAACAGGGATTGCCCTAGTAACGGCGAGTGAAGCGGCAACAGCTCAAATTTAAAATCTAGCTCTTTTAGGGTCTGAGTTGTAATTTGCAGAGGGCGCTTTAGTATTAGTAGCGGTCCAAGTTCCTTAGAACAGGACATTATAGAGGGTAAGAATCCTATATATAGTTGCTAGCCTTCGCCGTGTAAAGCCCCTTTAATAAGTTAAGTTGTTTAGGAATACAGCTCTAAATAGGAGGTAAATTTCTTCTAAAGCTAAATACTAGCTAGAGACTAATAGCGCACAAGTAGAGTAATTAAAAGATAAAAAGCACTTTAGAAAGAGAGTTAAATAGCACGTGAAATTGTTAAAAGGGAAGCGCTTGCAGCTAGACTTGCCTGTAGTTACTTATCTAGGCTTTTGTCTAGTGCACTCTTCTATAGGCAGGCTAGTATTAGTTTAGGTAGTTAGATAAAGGTCTCTGTCACGTACCTCCCTTTAGGGAGGCCTTATAGGGGAGACAACATGCAACTAGCCTAGACTAAGGTCCGCGCATCTGCTAGGATACTAGCGTAATAGCTATAAGCGGCCTGTCTTAAAACACGGACTAAGGAGTCTAATATCTATGCGAGTGTTTAGGTATTAAGCCTGGACGCGTAATAAAAGTGAATAGAGGTGGGAACCCTTTTAGGGTGCACTATTAACTAATCCTAATATCTTTAGAAGGATTTAAGTAAGAGTATAGCTATTAGGACCTAAAAGATAGTAAACTATGCTTAAATAGGGTAAAGCTAGAGGAAACTCTAGTAGAGGCTCGCAGCGGTTCTAACGTGCAAATTAATTGTTAAATTTAGGTATAGGGGCGAAAGACTAATTAAACTATCTAGTAGCTAGTTCCTACTAAAGTTTCCCTTAGGATAGTAGTAACGTATTTAGTTTTATAAGGTAAAGCGAATAATTAGAGGCCTAGGGGTTAAAACAACCTTTACCTATTCTTAAACTTTAAATATATAAGAAGTCCTTATTACTTAATTAAACATAGACACTTAAATATACTATTACTAGTGGGCCATTTTTGGTAAGTAGAACTAGCGATGCAGGATAAACTAAACGCGGGGTTAAGGTGCTAGAATGCACGCTTATTAGACACCACAAAAGGTGTTAGTTTATCTAGACAGCAGGATAGTAGCTATAGAAGTTAGAATCCACTAAGGAGTGTATAATAACTCACCTGCCAAATAAACTAGCCCTAAAAATAGATGGCGCTTAAGCGTGTTACCTATACCCCGCCACTAGGGCAAGATTTAAGCCCTGGCGAGTAGGCAGGCGTAGAGGCTCGTAACAAAGCCTTAGGGGTAACCCTAGGTAGAACGGCCTCTAGTGCAGATCTTAGTAGTAGTAGCAAATACTTAAATAAGAACTTTAAGGACTAAAGTAGGGAAAGGTTCTGTGTGAACAGCAGTTAGACACGGGTTAGTTAATCCTAAGAGATAGGGTAATTCTATTTTAATGTTAGTGCTTGCGCTACGCCCTTAAAAGGGAAGCTAGTTAATATTCTAGCACCTAGATGTAGATTCTCCGCGGCAACGCAACTAAGAGCGGAGACCTTAGCAGGAGCCCTAAGAAGAGTTCTCTTTTCTTCTTAACAGTCTGTTACCCTAAAATTAGTTTATCTAGAGCTAGGGTTTAATAGCTAGAAGAGCGCTACACTTTTGCGGCGTTTAGTGCGCTCCTAATAAGCCTTAAAAATCTGCTTAAAGAAATAGTTTTTACGCTAGGTCGTACTTATAACTGCAGTAGGTCTCTAAGGTAAAAAGCCTCTAGTTAATAGAACAATATAGATAAGGGAAGTTAGCAAAATAGATCTGTAACTTTAGGAAAAGGATTAGCTCTAAGGGTTAGGTACGTTAGGCCTTAGGGAGAAGCCTCTAGCGCAGAAGGGCACTAACCGCAAGGTAGGCGCCTCTTAGCGCTAGGGTGCAGACACCCTTAGCAGGTTTTAGCTATCCAGCGTACGTTTAACAACTAACTTAGAACTAGTATAGATAAAGGGAATCTAACTATCTAATTAAAACATAGCATTATAATAGCTAGAAAGTAGTGTTAACGTAATATAATTTCTGCCTAGTGCTCTAAATATTAAAGCGAAGAGATTTAACTAAGCGCGGGTAAACGGCGGGAGTAACTATAACTCTCTTAAGGTAGCTAAATACCTTATTATCTAATTAGTGACGCGCATAAATAGATTAATAAGATTCCCACTATCCCTATCTACTATCTAGCGAAACCATAGCTAAGGGAACAGGCTTAGCTAAATTAGCGGGGAAAGAAGACCCTGTTAAGCTTAACTCTAGTTTAACATTGTAAAAAGACATAGGGGGTGTAGAATAGGTAGGAGCTTTAGCGCTAGTAAAATACCACTACCCTTATTATTTTTTTACTTATTTAATAAAGCGGAGCTAGGCCTTACTACCTAACTTCTAGCGTTTAAGGTCCTTCGTGGGCTAATCTAGGTTAAAGATATTATTAGGTAGGGAGTTTAGCTAGGGCAGCACATCTATTAAACTATAACGCAGGTGTCCTAAGGGGGACTTATAGAGAACAGAAATCTCTAGTAGAGTAAAAGGGCAAAAGTCCCCTTGATTTTGATTTTTAGTGTGAATACAAACCATAAAAGTGTAGCCTATTAATCCTTTAGTCCCTTGAAATTTAAGGCTAGAGGTGCTAGAAAAGTTACTATAGGGATAACTGGCTTGTGGTAGCTAAGCGTTTATAGTGACGTTGCTTTTTGATCCTTTAATATTAGCTCTTCCTATTATACTAAAGCAGAATTTAGTAAGCGTTAGATTGTTTACCCACTAATAGGGAACGTAAGCTAGGTTTAGACTGTCGTAAGATAGGTTAGTTTTACCCTACTAATAACCTTGCCCTAATAGTAATACCGCTTAGTACAAGAGGAACCGCGGTTTTAGATAATTGGTTTTTGCGGCTGTCTAACTAGGTATTGCCGCGAAGCTACCATCTACTAGATTATGGCTAAACGCCTCTAAGTTAGAATCTATGCTAGAACAGGGTGATTTCCGCCTGCACTAGTTAGATATAAATAGGCCTTTAGCCCAGAACCTTACTAGATCGGCGTTAGCAGCCCTATTAAAGTTAGGGTTGTTAGCTAGTGTATTGCAATTGTACAGTGCGCAGGATTGAATCCTTTGCAGATAACTTAGTTGTCTAGCTGGGTCGTGTAAGTAGTTAAGTAGCCTTGTTGTTACGAGCTACTAAGCGTAAGCCTGTTGCTAGCTTGGTTAAAATTAGGATATTATGCCCTCCTTATTTGCAAAACTGCTGCCTAAATAGCTGCTATTAACAGAAGGAAGAGGGCTATAGCGAACAAGTTATATAGTAATTGCAAGATAGAGAGGGCTAGAGCTAGGAGCAATCCTTGCAAAATATACAAAAGAATAGGTTATATGTGTACGTACCTTAGGCAGTTAATATATAGCATAGGAAGATTAAGAAAGGATTTAAGATAATCTATACAGATTTTTAGGCGGTGATCTATAACTTAAGAGCGTTCTATAACTTTTTATTTTTTAGGGGTACTATTCTATAACTTTATAGCCTTCTATACTTAAAAATTCCTCTAGGCTATTCTATAACTATAGATTATTTAAACCTTTAGGGTATTCTATTAATATTTAAAAAAATCCTATAGGCTATTCTATAAGCTTAGGGCGTTCTATAACTTTAGGGTGTTCTATAACTTTTTATTTTTTAGGTGTAGTGTTCTATAACTTTAGGGCGTTGTATAACTTTTTCTTTTTTAGAGGTAGTGTTCTATAACTTTAGGGCGTTCTATAACTTTAGGGCGTTCTACAACTTTTTATTTTTTAGGTGTAGTGTTCTATAACTTTAGGGCGTTCTATAACTTTTTCTTTTTTAGAGGTAGTGTTCTATAACTTTAGGGAGTTCTATAACTTTAGGGCGTTATATAACTTTTTCTTTTTTAGAGGTAGTATTCTATAACTTTAGGGCGTTCTATAACTTTAGGGCGTTCTACAACTTTTTATTTTTTAGGTGTAGTGTTCTATAACTTTAGGGCGTTCTATAACTTTTTCTTTTTTAGAGGTAGTGTTCTATAACTTTAGGGAGTTCTATAACTTTAGGGCGTTCTACAACTTTTTATTTTTTAGGGGTAGTGTTCTATAACTTTAGGGCGTTCTATAACTTTAGGGCGTTCTATAACTTTAGGGCGTTCTACAACTTTTTATTTTTTAGGGGTAGTGTTCTATAACTTTAGGGCGTTCTATAACTTTAGGGCGTTCTATAACTTTAGGGCGTTCTACAACTTTTTATTTTTTAGGGGTAGTGTTCTATAACTTTAGGGCGTTCTATAACTTTTTTTTTTGAGGGCGTTCTATAACTTTAGGGCGTTCTACAACTTTTTATTTTTTAGGGGTAGTGTTCTATAACTTTAGGGCGTTCTATAACTTTAGGGCGTTCTATAACTTTAGGGCGTTCTACAACTTTTTATTTTTTAGGGGTAGTGTTCTATAACTTTAGGGCGTTCTATAACTTTAGGGCGTTCTATAACTTTAGGGCGTTCTACAACTTTTTATTTTTTAGGGGTAGTGTTCTATAACTTTTTATTTTTTAGGGTTAGTATTCTATAATATTAGGGCGTTCTATAACTTTTTCTTTTTTAGGGGTAGTGTTCTATAACATTAGGGCGTTCTATAACTTTTTATTTTTTAGGGTTAGTATTCTATAATATTAGAGTGTTCTATAACTTTTTCTTTTTTAGAGGTAGTGTTCTATAACTTTAGGGCGTTCTACAACTTTTTATTTTTTAGGGGTAGTGTTCTATAACTTTAGGGCGTTCTATAACTTTAGGGCGTTCTACAACTTTTTATTTTTTAGGTGTAGTGTTCTATAACTTTAGGGCGTTCTATAACTTTTTCTTTTTTAGAGGTAGTGTTCTATAACTTTAGAGCGTTCTATAACTTTTTCTTTTTTAGAGGTAGTGTTCTATAACTTTAGGGCGTTCTACAACTTTTTATTTTTAGGGGTAGCGTTCTATAACTTTAGGGCGTTCTATAACTTTAGGGCCTTCTATAAGCTTAGGGTGTTCTATAACTTTAGGGCGTTCTATAACTTTAGGGCGTTCTATAACTTTTTATTTTTTAGGGTTAGTGTTCTATAACTTTAGCGCGTTCTATACCTTTTATTTATTCTATTACTTTAGTCCTTTCTATAACTTTAGACTATTCTATACTAGTAGCTATTATATCCTTTTTATAATACTTATTATATCATACTATTATCTATTATTCTTTACTGTTAAGTATATCCTTATATTTTATAAAACCTTTTCTCTACTAGCTAGTCCTACTATACTTTCTTTTATAACCTACTAGTATTAAATAATACCTTTATATTCTTCTTTTATACTATCTCTATTTCTTGCCTTATCTATTAAGTAGATATAGATAGAGCTAATAGATCTATAGTTAATATAGATACAGTAGTTATAGTAGAGTACAGATATTAGAGTAGATATCCTTATCTATATATTTACCTACTACTAATAAAATTCTAAGTTACTCTTATCTAGCGAATACGGGTTTATGGTTTATATAGGGCTGCGTATGTCTACACAGTTTTACATACAAAAAAGTGTACCTCTAAGCTATTTTCCGCTGCACTAACCCCGCGACGCGAAAATCAAACCAAAACCCGTTCCTATAATATATAAGGAGGGCAAATGGATTCTTAAATACTAAATGCCTAACTAACTAACTAAGGTTAAATCTGCTGCGCGCAGTTCTTGGATTAGGCAGTTAAACTAGCGTTATTAGGCACTAAGGGGGCAATTTTTGCTCGTGTCCGCGTCTATACTCCCTACAACTCCCTGTTATTAGCGCTCTGCGCCTATTTTAGCGGCAGTTAGACTAAATTTAAAAGTTTTAGTTTTATAATAGCTAGCCTTGTTTCCTAGATTTCTGCCTAGTTTAGATTCGCTCTAATTAGTAGGTAATTAGGGGCTTAGAGATTGCTCTTCTACTTAACTAGGCAGGCCTAGGCCTATATGCTAAAGCAACCCTACTGTTGCGCCTAGTTTTGTGGTTAGCACCTAAAGTCCTACTGTTAAAGTTTTAGCAGTAGGCAAAATTTAGGGTCTGTGGATGGCTGGCACTGCTAAACTATTTAACAGATCTTAGGGGACAGCCCTGCCTAGCATCCGCTCCTAGTAAGCGTAGCAAAGCGTGGGTTTTCTCTACTTAAGGCATGTATGTGGCGAGTTTAAACACGCGGAAACGCCTATTAGGCTTTGTTGCGGACTATTCCTTAAGAAACTTAGTAGGGGCAATTAAATTAGTTGCTAGTTGTAACTAGTGCCTTGTGTGCTGTTATGCTAGTAGCTAGAATTGCTTCTGCGATTTCTTATCACGTACTTTCTGCCTCCTTTTAGGGGTAGTGCTTGTGCGCTTCGGCGTATTAGGCATTAGGATTGTTACCTAGTTAATTCTGCTAGTAGTTATATGCTTGTCTTAAAGATTAAGCTATACATGTCTAAGTATAAGCAATTATACTATGAAACTGCGAATGGCTTATTAAATTAGTTATCGTTTATTTGATAGTACCTTACTACTTAGATAACTGTGGTAATTCTAGAGCTAATACATGCTAAAAACCCTAACTTTAGAAGGGGTGTATTTATTAGATAAAAAACTAACGCCCTTTAGGGCTTCTTAGTAATTCATAATAACTTTACGGATCGCATGGCCTTGCGCTGGCGACAGTTCATTTAAATTTCTGCCCTATTAACTTTTAATAGTAAGGTATTAGCTTACTATAGTTTTAACGGGTAACGGGGAATTAGGGTTTAATTCTAGAGAGGGAGCCTAAGAAACGGCTACCACATCCAAGGAAGGCAGCAGGCGCGTAAATTACCCAATCCTAACACAGGGAGGTAGTGACAATAAATACTAATATAGGGCTCTTTTAGGTCTTGTAATTAGAATAAGTATAATTTAAACCTCTTAACAAGGAACAATTAGAGGGCAAGTCTAGTGCTAGTAGCTGCGGTAATTCTAGCTCTAATAGCGTATATTAAAGTTGTTGCAGTTAAAAAGCTTGTAGTTAAAACTTAGGTCTAGCTAGCAGGTCCGCCTTACCGCGTGTACTTGTCCGGCCAGGCCTTCCTTCTAGAGAACCTTATGCCCTTTACTAGGCGTGTTAGGGACTAGGACTTTTACTTTAAAAAAATTAGAGTGTTTAAAGCAGGCCTTTGCTTAAATACGTTAGCATAGAATAATAGAATAGGACGTGCGGTCCTATTTTGTTAGTTTCTAGGACCGCTGTAATAATTAATAGGGATAGTTAGGGGTATTAGTATTCAATTGTTAGAGGTAAAATTCTTGGATTTATTAAAGACTAACTACTGCAAAAGCATTTGCTAAGGATGTTTTTATTAATTAGTAAACAAAAGTTAGGGGATCAAAGACAATTAGATACTGTCGTAGTCTTAACCGTAAACTATGCTAACTAGGGATTAGGCGATGTTCTTTTTCTAACTCGCTTGGCACCTTACAAGAAATCAAAGTTTTTGGGTTCTAGGGGGAGTATAGTCGCAAGGCTAAAACTTAAAGAAATTAATGGAAGGGCACTACTAGGCGTGGAGCCTGCGGCTTAATTTAACTTAACACAGGGAAACTTACTAGGTCTAGATAAAATAAGGATTAACAGATTAAGAGCTCTTTCTTAATTTTTTAGGTAGTGGTGCATAGCCGTTCTTAGTTAGTAGAGTAATTTGTCTGCTTAATTGCGATAACAAACAAGACCTTAACCTGCTAAATAGCTAGGCTAGCTTTAGCTAGTTGCTAGCTTCTTAGAGGGACTATTAGCTTAAGCTAATAGAAGTTTAAGGCAATAACAGGTCTGTGATGCCCTTAGATATTCTAGGCCGCACGCGCGCTACACTAATAGAGCTAACAAGTTCTTTACCTTAACTAAAAGGTCTAGGTAATCTTGTTAAACTCTGTTGTGCTAGGGATAGAGCATTGCAATTATTGCTCTTTAACAAGGAATGCCTAGTAAGCGCGTGTTATTAGCATGCGTTAATTACGTCCCTGCCCTTTGTACACACCGCCCGTCACTACTACCAATTAAATAGCTTAGTAAGGCCTTTGGACTAGCTTAGGGAGGTTAGCAACAACTACCCTAAGCTAGAAAGTTCGTTAAACTTAGTTATTTAGAGGAAGTAAAAGTCGTAACAAGGTTTCTGTAGGTGAACCTGCAGAAGGATTATTACCTATTTTTAAAGCACTGCCGCCTTAATTAGTAGTAGCAGTCTACTTTAATTCTGCCTATGTTTTTTGCGTACTATTTGTTTCCTTAGTAGGCTTGCCTACTAATTAGATCCCCTAAAACCACTTGTAATTATAGTTAGCGTTAGTAACACTATAATAAATTACAACTTTTAACAATAGATCTCTTGGTTCTAGTATTAATAAAGAACGCAGCAAAATGCGATAAGTAGTGTGAATTGTAGAATTTAGTAAATTATTAAATCTTTAAACGCATATTGCGCCCCTTAGTATTCTATAGGGCATGCCTGTTTAAGCGTTATTTGTACCCTTAAGCTCTGCTTAGTGTTAGGTGTTTATTCTACTTAGGACTCGCCTTAAAACAATTGGCAGCTAGCACATTAGCCTAGAGCGCAGCACATTTTGCGCCTCTTGTTATAGTTGTTAGTATCTATTAAGACACTTTTTAAGCTCTTAACCTTAGATTAGGTAGGGATACCCGCTAAACTTAAGCATATTAATAAGCGGAGGAAAAGAAACTAACAGGGATTGCCCTAGTAACGGCGAGTGAAGCGGCAACAGCTTAAATTTAAAATCTGGCTCTTTTAGGGTCTAAGTTGTAATTTGTAGAGGGCGCTTTAGCGTTAGCAGCAGTCCAAGTTCCTTAGAATAGGACGTTACAGAGGGTAAGAATCCTATACATAGTCGCTAGCCTTCGCTGTGTAAAGCCCCTTTAACAAGTTAAGTTGTTTAGGAATGCAGCTCTAAATAGGAGGTAAATTTCTTCTAAAGCTAAATACTAGCTAGAGACTAATAGCGCATAAGTAGAGTAATTAAAAGATAAAAAGCACTTTAGAAAGAGAGTTAAATAGCACGTGAAATTGTTAAAAGGGAAGCGCTTGCAGCTAGACTTGCCTATAGTTACTTATCTAGGCTTTTGTCTAGTGCACTCTTCTACAGGCAGGCTAGTATTAGTTTAGGCGGTTAGATAAAGGTCTCTGTCACGTACCTCCCTTTAGGGAGGCCTTATAGGGGAGACGACATGCAACTAGCCTAGACTAAGGTCCGCGCATCTGCTAGGATGCTAGCGTAATAGCTATAAGCGGCCCGTCTTAAAACACAGACTAAGGAGTCTAACATCTATGCGAGTGTTTAGGTGTTAAGCCTAGACGCGTAATAAAAGTAAATAGAGGTAGGAACCCTTTTAGGGTGCACTATTAACTAATCCTAATATCTTTGGAAGGATTTAAGTAAGAGCATGGCTGTTAGGACCTAAAAGATGGTGAACTATGCTTAAATAGGGTGAAGCTAGAGGAAACTCTAGTAGAGGCTTGCAGCAGTTCTAACGTGCAAATTAATTGTTAAATTTAGGCATAGGGGCGAAAGACTAATTAAACTATCTAGTAGCTAGTTCCTGCTAAAGTTTCCCTTAGGATAGCAGTAACGTATTTAGTTTTATAAGGTAAAGCGAATAATTAGAGGCCTAGGGGTTAAAACAACCTTTACCTATTCTTAAACTTTAAATATATAAGAAGTCCTTGTTACTTAATTAAACGTAGACACTTAAATGTACTATTACTAGTAGGCTATTTTTGGTAAGTAGAACTAGCGATGCAGGATAAACTAAACGCAGGGTTAAGGTGCTAGAATGCACGCTTATTAGACACTACAAAAGGTGTTAGTTTATCTAGACAGCAGGATAGTAGCTATAGAAGTTAGAATCTGCTAAGGAGTGTGTAACAACTCACCTGCTAAATAAACTAGCCCTAAAAATAGATAGCGCTTAAGCGTGTTACCTATACCCCGCTGCTAGGGCAAGATTTAAGCCTTAGCGAGTAGGCAGGCGTAGAGGCTCGTGACGAAGCCTTAGGGGTAACCCTAGGTAGAACGGCCTCTAGTGCAGATCTTGGTAGTAGTAGTAAATACTTAAATAAGAACTTTAAGGACTAAAGTAGGGAAAGGTTCTGTGTAAACAGCAGTTAGACACAGGTTAGTTAATCCTAAGAGATAGGGTAATTCTGTTTTAATGTTAGTGCTTGCGCTGCGCCCTTAAAAGGGAAGCTAGTTAATATTCTAGCACCTAGATATAGATTCTCTGCGGCAACGCAACTAAGAGCGGAGACCTTAGCAGGAGCCCTAAGAAGAGTTCTCTTTTCTTCTTAACAGTCTATTACCCTAAAATTAGTTTGTCTGGAGCTAGGGTTTAATGGCTAGAAGAGCGCTGCACTTTTGCAGCGTTTGGTGCGCTCCTAACAAGCCTTAAAAATCTACTTAAAGAAATAGTTTTTACGCTAGGTCGTACTTATAACCGCAGCAGGTCTCTAAGGTAAAAAGCCTCTAGTTAATAGAACAATGTAGATAAGGGAAGTTAGCAAAATAGATCTATAACTTTAGGAAAAGGATTAGCTCTAAGGGTTAGGTACGTTAGGCCTTAGGGAGAAGCCTCTAGCGTAGAAGGGCACTAACTGCAAGGTAGGCGCCTCTTAGCGCTGGGGTGCAGACACCCTTAGCAGGTTTTGGCCGTCTGGCGTATGTTTAACAACTAACTTAGAACTAGTATAGATAAGGGGAATCTAACTATCTAATTAAAATATAGTATTATAATAGCTAGAAAGTAGTATTAACGCAATGTGATTTCTGCCTAGTGCTCTAAATATTAAAGCGAAGAGATTTAACTAAGCGCGGGTAAACAGCAGGAGTAACTATAACTCTCTTAAGGTAGCTAAATGCCTTATTATCTAATTAGTGACGCGCATAAATAGATTAACAAGATTCCTACTGTCCCTATCTACTATCTAGCGAAACCATAGCTAAGGGAACAGGCTTAGCTAAATTAGCGGGGAAAGAAGACCCTATTAAGCTTAACTCTAGTTTAATATTATAAAAAGATATAGGGGGTGTAGAATAGGTAGGAGCTTTGGCGCTAGTGAAATACTACTACCCTTATCGTTTTTTTACTTATTTGATAAAGCAGAGCTAGGCCTTACTACCTAACTTCTAGCGTTTAAGGTCCTTTGTAGGCTAATCTAGGTTAAAGATATTGTTAGGTGGGGAGTTTAGCTAGGGCGGCATATCTATTAAACTATAACGCAGGTGTCCTAAGGGGGACTTATAGAGAATAGAAATCTCTAGTAGAGCAAAAGGGCAAAAGTCCCCTTAATTTTGATTTTTAGTGTAAATACAAACCATAAAAGTGTAGCCTATTAATCCTTTAGTCCCTCAAAATTTAAGGCTAGAGGTGCTAGAAAAGTTACTATAGGGATAACTGGCTTGTGGCAGCCAAGCGTTCATAGCGACGTTGCTTTTTGATCCTTTAATATTGGCTCTTCCTATTATACTAAAGCAGAATTTAGTAAGCGTTAGATTGTTTACCTACTAATAGGGAACGTGAGCTAGGTTTAGACTGTTGTAAGACAGGTTAGTTTTACCCTACTAATAACCTTGCCCTAATAGTAATACTGCTTAGTACGAGAGGAACTGCAGTTTTAGATAATTGGTTTTTGCGGCTGTCTAACTAGGTATTGCCGCGAAGCTACTATCTACTAGATTATGGCTAAACGCCTCTAAGTTAGAATCTATGCTAGAACAGGGTGATTTCCGCCTGTACTAGTTAGATACAAATAGGCCTTTGGCCTAGAACCTTACTAGATTGGCGTTAGCAGCCCTATTAAAGTTAGGGTTGTTAGCTAGTGTATTGTAATTGTACAGTGCGCAGGATTAAATCCTTTGTAGATAACTTAGTTATCTGGCTAGGTTGTGTAAGTAGTTAAGTAGCCTTGTTGTTACGAGCTACTAAGCGTAAGCCCGTTGCTAGCTTGGTTAAAATTAGGATATTATGCCCTCCTTATTTGCAAAACTGCTGCCTAAATAGCTACTGTTAATAGAAGGAAGAGGGCTATAGCGAACAAGTTATATAGTAATTGCAAGATAGAGAGGGCTAGAGCTAGGAGCAATCCTCGCAAAATATACAAAAGAACAGGTTGTGTGTGTACGTACCTTAGGCAGTTAATATATAGCATAGGAAGATTAAGAAAGGATTTAAGATAATCTATACAGATTTTTAGGCGGTGATCTATAACTTAAGAGCGTTCTATAACTTTTTATTTTTTAGGGGTACTGTTCTATAACTTTATAGCCTTCTATACTTGAAAATTCCTCTAGGCTATTCTATAACTATAGATTATTTAAACCTTTAGGGTATTCTATTAATATTTAAAAAAATCCTGTAGGCTATTCTATAAGCTTAGGGCGTTCTATAACTTTAGGGCGTTCTATAACTTTTTATTTTTTAGGTGTAGTGTTCTATAACTTTAGGGCGTTGTATAACTTTTTCTTTTTTAGAGGTAGTGTTCTATAACTTTAGGGCGTTCTATAACTTTAGGGCGTTCTACAACTTTTTATTTTTTAGGTAGTGTTCTATAACTTTAGGGCGTTCTATAACTTTTTCTTTTTTAGAGGTAGTGTTCTATAACTTTAGGGGTTCTATAACTTTAGGGCGTTCTACAACTTTTTATTTTTTAGGGGTAGTGTTCTATAACTTTAGGGCGTTCTATAACTTTAGGGCGTTCTATAACTTTAGGGCGTTCTATAACTTTAGGGCGTTCTATAACTTTTTATTTTTTAGGGTTAGTATTCTATAATATTAGAGTGTTCTATAACTTTTTCTTTTTTAGAGGTAGTGTTCTATAATATTAGAGTGTTCTATAACTTTTTATTTTTTAGGGGTTCTATAATTAGGGTTCTATAACTTTTTAGTATTCTATAATATTAGAGTGTTCTATAACTTTTTCTTTTTTAGAGGTAGTGTTCTATAATATTAGAGTGTTCTATAACTTTTTCTTTTTTAGAGGTAGTGTTCTATAACTTTAGGGCGTTCTATAACTTTAGGGCGTTCTATAACTTTAGGGCGTTCTACAACTTTTTATTTTTTAGGTGTAGTGTTCTATAACTTTAGGGCGTTCTATAACTTTTTCTTTTTTAGAGGTAGTGTTCTATAACTTTAGAGCGTTCTATAACTTTTTCTTTTTTAGAGGTAGTGTTCTATAACTTTAGGGCGTTCTACAACTTTTTATTTTTAGGGGTAGCGTTCTATAACTTTAGGGCGTTCTATAACTTTAGGGCCTTCTATAAGCTTAGGGTGTTCTATAACTTTAGGGCGTTCTATAACTTTAGGGCGTTCTATAACTTTTTATTTTTTAGGGTTAGTGTTCTATAACTTTAGCGCGTTCTATACCTTTTATTTATTCTATTACTTTAGTCCTTTCTATAACTTTAGACTATTCTATACTAGTAGCTATTATATCCTTTTTATAATACTTATTATATCATACTATTATCTATTATTCTTTACTATTAAGTATATCCTTATATTTTATAAAACCTTTTCTCTACTAGCTAGTCCTACTATACTTTCTTTTATAACCTACTAGTATTAAATAATACCTTTATATTCTTCTTTTATACTATCTCTATTTCTTGCCTTATCTATTAAGTAGATATAGATAGAGCTAATAGATCTATAGTTAATATAGATATAGTAGTTATAGTAGAGTACAGATATTAGAGTAGATATCCTTATCTATATATTTACCTACTACTAATAAAATTCTAAGTTACTCTTATCTAGCGAATACGGGTTTATAGTTTATATAGGGCTGCGCATGTCTACACAGTTTTACATACAAAAAAGTGTACCTCTAAGCTATTTTCTACCGCACTAACCCCGCGACGCGAAAATCAAACCAAAACCTATTCCTATAATATATAAGGAGGGCAAATAGATTCTTAAATACTAAATGCCTAACTAACTAACTAAGGTTAAATCTGCTGCGCGCAGTTCTTAGATTAGGCGGTTAAACTAGCGTTGTTAGGCACTAAGGGGGCAATTTTTGCTTGTGTCTGCGTCTATACTCCCTATAACTCCCTGTTGTTAGCGCTCTACGCCTATTTTAGCGGTAGTTAGACTAAATTTGAAAGTTTTGGTTTTATAATAGCTAGCCTTGTTTCCTAGATTTCTGCCTGGTTTAGATTTGCTCTAATTGGTGGGTAATTAGGGGCTTAGAGATTGCTCTTCTACTTAACTAGGCAGGCCTAGGCCTATATGCTAAAGCAACCCTGCTGTTGCGCCTAGTTTTGTGGTTAGCACCTAAAGTCCTACTATTAAAGTTTTAGTAGTAGGCAAAATTTGGGGTCTGTAGATAGCTGGCACTGCTAAACTATTTAACAGATCTTAGGGGACAGCCCTACCTAGCATCTGCTCCTAGTAAGCGTAGTAAAGCGTGGGTTTTCTCTACTTAAGGCATGTATGTGGCGAGTTTAAACACGCGGAAACGCCTATTAGGCTTTATTGCGGACTATTCCTTAAGAAACTTAGTAGGGGCAATTAAATTAGTTGCTAGTTGTAACTAGTGCCTTGTGTGCTGTTATGCTAGTAGCTAGAATCGCTTCTGCAATTTCTTATCACGTACTTTCTACCTCCTTTTAGGGGTAGTGCTTGTGCGCTTTGGCGTATTAGGCATTAGGATTGTTACCTAGTTAATTCTGCTAGTAGTTATATACTTGTCTTAAAGATTAAGCTATGCATATCTAAGTATAAGTAATTATACTGTGAAACTGCGAATAGCTTATTAAATTAGTTATTGTTTATTTAATAGTACCTTACTACTTAGATAACTATAGTAATTCTAGAGCTAATACATGCTAAAAACCCTAACTTTAGAAGGGGTGTATTTATTAGATAAAAAACTAACGCCCTTTAGGGCTTCTTAGTAATTTATAATAACTTTACAGATTGCATAGCCTTGCGCTAGTAACAGTTTATTTAAATTTCTGCCCTATTAACTTTTAATGGTAAGGTATTGGCTTACTATGGTTTTAATGGGTAACGGGGAATTAGGGTTTAATTCTAGAGAGGGAGCCTAAGAAATAGCTACCACATCTAAGGAAGGCAGCAGGCGCGCAAATTACCTAATCCTAACACGGGGAGGTAGTAACAATAAATACTAATATAGGGCTCTTTTAGGTCTTGTAATTAGAATAAGTATAATTTAAACCTCTTAACAAGGAACAATTAGAGGGCAAGTCTAGTGCTAGCAGCCGCGGTAATTCTAGCTCTAATAGCGTATATTAAAGTTGTTGCAGTTAAAAAGCTTGTAGTTAAAACTTAGGTCTAGCTGGCAGGTCCGCCTTACCGCGTGTACTTGTCTGGCTAGGCCTTCCTTCTAGAGAACCTTATGCCCTTTACTAGGCGTGTTAGGGACTAGGACTTTTACTTTGAAAAAATTAGAGTATTTAAAGCAGGCCTTTGCTTAAATACGTTAGCATAGAATAATAGAATAGGACGTGCGGTCCTATTTTGTTAGTTTCTAGGACTGCTGTAATAATTAATAGGGATAGTTAGGGGCATTAGTATTTAATTGTTAGAGGTAAAATTCTTGGATTTATTGAAGACTAACTACTGCGAAAGTATTTGCTAAGGATGTTTTTATTAATTAGTGAACAAAAGTTAGGGGATCAAAGATAATTAGATACTGTTGTAGTCTTAACTGTAAACTATGCTAACTAGGGATTAGGCGATGTTCTTTTTCTAACTTGCTCGGCACCTTACAAGAAATCAAAGTTTTTGGGTTCTGGGGGGAGTATAGTCGCAAGGCTGAAACTTAAAGAAATTGACGGAAGGGCACTACTAGGCGTGGAGCCTGCGGCTTAATTTGACTTAACACGGGGAAACTTACTAGGTCTAGATAAAATAAGGATTAATAGATTAAGAGCTCTTTCTTAATTTTTTAGGTAGTGGTGCATAGCCGTTCTTAGTTAGTAGAGTGATTTGTCTGCTTAATTGCGATAATGAACAAGACCTTAACCTGCTAAATAGCTAGGCTAGCTTTGGCTAGTTGCTGGCTTCTTAGAGGGACTATTAGCTTAAGCTAATAGAAGTTTAAGGCAATAATAGGTCTGTAATGCCCTTAGATATTCTAGGCTGCACGCGCGCTACACTAATAGAGCTAACAAGTTCTTTACCTTAACTAAAAGGTCTAGGTAATCTTATTAAACTCTGTCGTGCTAGGGATAGAGCATTGCAATTATTGCTCTTTAATAAGGAATGCCTAGTAAGCGCGTGTTATTAGCATGCGTTAATTACGTCCCTACCCTTTGTACACACTGCCCGTCGCTACTACTAATTAAATAGCTTAGTAAGGCCTTTAGACTAGCTTAGGGAGGTTAGTAATAACTACCCTAAGCTAGAAAGTTCGTTAAACTTAGTTATTTAGAGGAAGTAAAAGTCGTAACAAGGTTTCTGTAGGTGAACCTGTAGAAGGATTATTACCTATTTTTAAAGCACTGCCGCCTTAATTAGTAGCGGTAGTCTACTTTAATTCTGCCTATGTTTTTTGCGTACTATTTGTTTCCTTAGTAGGCTTGCCTACTAATTAGATCCCCTAAAACCACTTGCAATTGCAGTTAGCGTTAGTAATACTGTAATAAATTACAACTTTTAACAACAGATCTCTTAGTTCTAGCATTAATAAAGAACGCAGCAAAATGCGATAAGTAGTGTAAATTATAGAATTTAGTAAATTATCAAATCTTTAAACGCACATTGCGCCCCTTAGTATTCTATAGGGCATGCCTGTTTAAGCGTTATTTGTACCCTTAAGCTCTGCTTAGTGTTAGGTGTTTGTTCTACTTAGGACTTGCCTTAAAATAATTGGTAGCTAGCACATTAGCCTAGAGCGCAGCACATTTTGCGCCTCTTGTTATAGTTGTTAGCATCTATTAAGACACTTTTTAAGCTCTTAACCTTAGATTAGGTAGGGATACCTGCTAAACTTAAGCATATTAATAAGCGGAGGAAAAGAAACTAATAGGGATTGCCCTAGTAACGGCGAGTGAAGCGGCAACAGCTTAAATTTGAAATCTGGCTCTTTTAGGGTCCAAGTTGTAATTTGCAGAGGGCGCTTTAGTATTAGTAGCGGTCCAAGTTCCTTAGAATAGGACGTTACAGAGGGTAAGAATCCTATATATAGTTGCTAGCCTTCGCCGTGTAAAGCCCCTTTAACAAGTTAAGTTGTTTAGGAATGTAGCTCTAAATAGGAGGTAAATTTCTTCTAAAGCTAAATACTAGCTAGAGACTAATAGCGCACAAGTAGAGTAATTAAAAGATAAAAAGCACTTTAGAAAGAGAGTTAAATAGCACGTGAAATTGTTAAAAGGGAAGCGCTTGCAGCTAGACTTGCCTATAGTTGCTTATCTAGGCTTTTGTCTAGTGCACTCTTCTATAGGTAGGCTAGCATTAGTTTAGGCGGTTAGATAAAGGTCTCTATTACGTACCTCCCTTTAGGGAGGCCTTATAGGGGAGACAACATGCAACTAGCCTAGACTAAGGTCCGCGCATCTACTAGGATGCTAGCGTAATAGCTGTAAGCGGCCTATCTTAAAATATGGACTAAGGAGTCTAATATCTATGCGAGTGTTTAGGTGTTAAGCCTAGACGCGTAATAAAAGTAAATAGAGGTAGGAACCCTTTTAGGGTGCACTATTAACTAATCCTAATATCTTTAGAAGGATTTAAGTAAGAGTATAGCTATTAGGACCTAAAAGATAGTAAACTATGCTTAAATAGGGTAAAGCTAGAGGAAACTCTAGTAGAGGCTCGCAGCGGTTCTAACGTGCAAATTAATCGTTAAATTTAGGTATAGGGGCGAAAGACTAATTAAACTATCTAGTAGCTAGTTCCTACTAAAGTTTCCCTTAGGATAGCAGTAACGTATTTAGTTTTATAAGGTAAAGCGAATAATTAGAGGCCTAGGGGTTAAAACAACCTTTACCTATTCTTAAACTTTAAATATATAAGAAGTCCTTATTACTTAATTAAACGTGGACACTTAAATGTACTATTACTAGTAGGCTATTTTTGGTAAGCAGAACTAGCAATGCGGGATAAACTAAACGCAGGGTTAAGGTGCTAGAATGCACGCTTATTAGACACTACAAAAGGTGTTAGTTTATCTAGACAGCAGGATAGTAGCTATAGAAGTTAGAATCTGCTAAGGAGTGTGTAACAACTCACCTGCTAAATAAACTAGCCCTAAAAATAGATAGCGCTTAAGCGTGTTACCTATACCCCGCCGCTAGGGCAAGATTTAAGCCCTGGCAAGTAGGCAGGCGTAGAGGCTTGTAACGAAGCCTTAGGGGTAACCCTAGGTAGAACAGCCTCTAGTGCAGATCTTAGTAGTAGTAGCAAATACTTAAATAAGAACTTTAAGGACTAAAGTAGGGAAAGGTTCTATATAAATAGCAGTTAGACACGGGTTAGTTAATCCTAAGAGATAGGGTAATTCTATTTTAATGTTAGTGCTTGCGCTGCGCCCTTAAAAGGGAAGCTAGTTAATATTCTAGCACCTAGATGTAGATTCTCCGCAGCAACGCAACTAAGAGCGGAGACCTTAGCGGGAGCCCTAAGAAGAGTTCTCTTTTCTTCTTAATAGTCTGTTACCCTAAAATTAGTTTGTCTAGAGCTAGGGTTTAATAGCTAGAAGAGCGCTGCACTTTTGCGGCGTTTAGTGCGCTCCTAACAAGCCTTAAAAATCTGCTTAAAGAAATAGTTTTTACGCTAGGTTGTACTTATAACTGTAGCAGGTCTCTAAGGTAAAAAGCCTCTAGTTAATAGAATAATGTAGATAAGGGAAGTTAGCAAAATAGATCTGTAACTTTAGGAAAAGGATTAGCTCTAAGGGTTAGGTACGTTGGGCCTTAGGGAGAAGCCTCTAGCGCAGAAGGGCACTAACCGCAAGGTAGGCGCCTCTTAGCGCTAGGGTGCAGACACCCTTAGCAGGTTTTGGCTGTCTAGCGTACGTTTAACAACTAACTTAGAACTAGTATAGATAAGGGGAATCTAACTGTCTAATTAAAATATAGCATTGTAATAGCTAGAAAGTAGTATTAACGCAATGTGATTTCTGCCTAGTGCTCTAAATATTAAAGTAAAGAGATTTAACTAAGCGCGGGTAAACGGCGGGAGTAACTATAACTCTCTTAAGGTAGCTAAATACCTTATTATCTAATTAGTAACGCGCATAAATAGATTAACAAGATTCCTACTATCCCTATCTACTATCTAGCGAAACCATAGCTAAGGGAACAGGCTTAGCTAAATTAGCGGGGAAAGAAGACCCTGTTAAGCTTAACTCTAGTTTAATATTGTAAAAAGATATAGGGGGTGTAGAATAGGTAGGAGCTTTAGCGCTAGTAAAATACTACTACCCTTATTGTTTTTTTACTTATTTAATAAAGTGGAGCTAGGCCTTACTGCCTAACTTCTAGCGTTTAAGGTCCTTTGTAGGCTAATCTAGGTTAAAGATATTGTTAGGTAGGGAGTTTAGCTAGGGCGGCACATCTATTAAACCATAACGCAGGTGTCCTAAGGGGGACTTATAGAGAATAGAAATCTCTAGTAGAGTAAAAGGGTAAAAGTCCCCTTAATTTTGATTTTTAGTGTGAATACAAACTATAAAAGTGTAGCCTATTAATCCTTTAGTCCCTTGAAATTTAAGGCTAGAGGTGCTAGAAAAGTTACTACAGGGATAACTGGCTTGTGGCAGCTAAGCGTTTATAGCGACGTTGCTTTTTAATCCTTTAATATTAGCTCTTCCTATTATACTAAAGCAGAATTTAGTAAGCGTTAGATTGTTTACCTACTAATAGGGAACGTAAGCTAGGTTTAGACTGTTGTAAGACAGGTTAGTTTTACCCTACTAATAACCTTGCCCTAATAGTAATACCGCTTAGTACAAGAGGAACCGCAGTTTTAGATAATTGGTTTTTGCGGCTGTCTAACTAGGTATTGCCGCGAAGCTACTATCTGCTAGATTATGGCTAAACGCCTCTAAGTTAGAATCTATGCTAGAACAGGGTGATTTCCGCCTGCACTAGTTAGATACAAATAGGCCTTTAGCCTAGAACCTTACTAGATTAGCGTTAGCAGCCCTATTAAAGTTAGGGTTGTTAGCTAGTGTATTGTAATTGTATAGTGCGCAGGATTAAATCCTTTATAGATAACTTAGTTGTCTAGCTAGGTCGTGTAAGTAGTTAAGTAGCCTTGTTGTTACGAGCTACTAAGCGTAAGCCTGTTGCTAGCTTGGTTAAAATTAGGATATTATGCCCTCCTTATTTGCAAAACTGCTGCCTAAACGGCTACTATTAATAGAAGGAAGAGGGCTATAGCAAACAAGTTATATAGTAATTGCAAGATAGAGAGGGCTAGAGCTAGGAGCAATCCTCGCAAAATATACAAAAGAATAGGTTGTGTGTGTACGTACCTTAGGCAGTTAATATATAGCATAGGAAGATTAAGAAAGGATTTAAGATAATCTATACAGATTTTTAGGCGGTGATCTATAACTTAAGAGCGTTCTATAACTTTTTATTTTTTAGGGGTACTGTTCTATAACTTTATAGCCTTCTATACTTGAAAATTCCTCTAGGCTATTCTATAACTATAGATTATTTAAACCTTTAGGGTATTCTATTAATATTTAAAAAAATCCTGTAGGCTATTCTATAAGCTTAGGGCGTTCTATAACTTTAGGGCGTTCTATAACTTTTTATTTTTTAGGTGTAGTGTTCTATAACTTTAGGGCGTTGTATAACTTTTTCTTTTTTAGAGGTAGTGTTCTATAACTTTAGGGCGTTCTATAACTTTAGGGCGTTCTACAACTTTTTATTTTTTAGGTGTAGTGTTCTATAACTTTAGGGCGTTCTATAACTTTTTCTTTTTTAGAGGTAGTGTTCTATAACTTTAGGGCGTTCTATAACTTTTTATTTTTTAGGGGTAGTGTTCTATAACTTTAGGGCGTTCTATAACTTTTTATTTTTTAGGGTTAGTGTTCTATAATATTAGAGTGTTCTATAACTTTTTCTTTTTTAGGGGTAGTATTCTATAATATTAGAGTGTTCTATAACTTTTTCTTTTTTAGAGGTAGTGTTCTATAATATTAGAGTGTTCTATAACTTTTTCTTTTTTAGAGGTAGTGTTCTATAACTTTAGGGCGTTCTATAACTTTAGGGCGTTCTATAACTTTAGGGCGTTCTACAACTTTTTATTTTTTAGGTGTAGTGTTCTATAACTTTAGGGCGTTCTATAACTTTTTCTTTTTTAGAGGTAGTGTTCTATAACTTTAGAGCGTTCTATAACTTTTTCTTTTTTAGAGGTAGTGTTCTATAACTTTAGGGCGTTCTACAACTTTTTATTTTTAGGGGTAGCGTTCTATAACTTTAGGGCGTTCTATAACTTTAGGGCCTTCTATAAGCTTAGGGTGTTCTATAACTTTAGGGCGTTCTATAACTTTAGGGCGTTCTATAACTTTTTATTTTTTAGGGTTAGTGTTCTATAACTTTAGCGCGTTCTATACCTTTTATTTATTCTATTACTTTAGTCCTTTCTATAACTTTAGACTATTCTATACTAGTAGCTATTATATCCTTTTTATAATACTTATTATATTATACTATTATCTATTATTCTTTACTGTTAAGTATATCCTTATATTTTATAAAACCTTTTCTCTACTAGCTAGTCCTACTATACTTTCTTTTATAACCTACTAGTATTAAATAATACCTTTATATTCTTCTTTTATACTATCTCTATTTCTTGCCTTATCTATTAAGTAGATATAGATAGAGCTAATAGATCTATAGTTAATATAGATATAGTAGTTATAGTAGAGTACAGATATTAGAGTAGATATCCTTATCTATATATTTACCTACTACTAATAAAATTCCAAGTTACTCTTATCTAGCAAATATAGGTTTATAGTTTGTATAGGGCTGCGCATATCTACACGGTTTTATATACAAAAAAGTGTACCTCTAAGCTGTTTTCCGCTGCACTAACCCCGCGACGCGAAAATCAAACCAAAACCTGTTCCTATAATATATAAGGAGGGCAAATGGATTCTTAAATACTAAATGCCTAACTAACTAACTAAGGTTAAATCTGCTGCGCGTAGTTCTTGGATTAGGCGGTTAAACTAGCGTTGTTAGGTACTAAGGGGGCAATTTTTGCTTGTGTCCGCGTCTATACTCCCTATAACTCCCTATTGTTAGCGCTCTGCGCCTATTTTAGCGGCAGTTAGACTAAATTTAAAAGTTTTAGTTTTATAATAGCTAGCCTTGTTTCCTAGATTTCTGCCTAGTTTAGATTCGCTCTAATTAGTGGGTAATTAGGGGCTTAGAGATTGCTCTTCTACTTAACTAGGCAGGCCTAGGCCTATATGCTAAAGCAACCCTGCTGTTGCGCCTAGTTTTGTGGTTAGCACCTAAAGTCCTACTGTTAAAGTTTTAGCAGTAGGCAAAATTTAGGGTCTATAGATGGCTAGCACTGCTAAACTATTTAACAGATCTTAGGGGATAGCCCTGCCTAGCATCCGCTCCTAGTAAGCGTAGTAAAGCGTGGGTTTTCTCTACTTAAGGCATGTATGTAGCGAGTTTAAACACGCAGAAACGCCTATTAGGCTTTATTGTGGACTATTCCTTAAGAAACTTAGTAGGGGCAATTAAATTAGTTACTAGTTGTAACTAGTGCCTTGTGTGCTGTTATGCTAGTAGCTAGAATTGCTTCTGCGATTTCTTATCACGTACTTTCTACCTCCTTTTAGGGGTAGTGCTTGTGCGCTTTAGCGTATTAGGTATTAGGATTATTACCTAGTTAATTCTGCTAGTAGTTATATACTTATCTTAAAGATTAAGCTATGCATGTCTAAGTATAAGCAATTATACTGTGAAACTGTAAATGGCTTATTAAATTAGTTATCGTTTATTTAATAGTACCTTACTACTTAGATAACTATAGTAATTCTAGAGCTAATACATACTAAAAACCCTAACTTTAGAAGGGGTGTATTTATTAGATAAAAAACTAACGCCCTTTAGGGCTTCTTAGTGATTTATAATAACTTTACGGATCGCATAGCCTTACGCTAGCGACGGTTTATTTAAATTTCTGCCCTATTAACTTTTAATAGTAAGGTATTAGCTTACTATAGTTTTAATAGGTAACAGGGAATTAGGGTTTAATTCTAGAGAGGGAGCCTAAGAAATAGCTACTATATCTAAGGAAGGCAGCAGGCGCGCAAATTACCTAATCCTAACACGGGGAGGTAGTAACAATAAATACTAATATAGGGCTCTTTTAGGTCTTGTAATTAGAATAAGTATAATTTAAACCTCTTAACAAGGAACAATTAGAGGGCAAGTCTAGTGCTAGCAGCTGCAGTAATTCTAGCTCTAATAGCGTATATTAAAGTTGTTGCAGTTAAAAAGCTTATAGTTAAAACTTAGGTCTAGCTAGCAGGTCTGCCTTACTGCGTGTACTTGTCCAGCCGGGCCTTCCTTCTAGAGAACCTTATACCCTTTACTAGGCGTGTTAGGGACTAGGACTTTTACTTTAAAAAAATTAGAGTGTTTAAAGCAGGCCTTTGCTTAAATACGTTAGCATAGAATAATAGAATAGGACGTACGGTCCTATTTTATTAGTTTCTAGGACTACTGTAATAATTAATAGGGATAGTTAGGGGTATTAGTATTTAATTATTAGAGGTGAAATTCTTAGATTTATTAAAGACTAACTACTGCGAAAGCATTTGCTAAGGATATTTTTATTAATTAGTAAACAAAAGTTAGGGGATTAAAGACAATTAGATACTGTTGTAGTCTTAACTGTAAACTATGCTAACTAGGGATTAGGCGATGTTCTTTTTCTAACTCGCTTAGCACCTTACAAGAAATCAAAGTTTTTGGGTTCTAGGGGGAGTATGGTCGCAAGGCTAAAACTTAAAGAAATTAACGGAAGGGCACCACTAGGCGTAGAGCCTGCGGCTTAATTTAACTTAACACAGGGAAACTTACTAGGTCTAGATAAAATAAGGATTAACAGATTAAGAGCTCTTTCTTGATTTTTTAGGTAGTGGTGCATAGCTATTCTTAGTTAGTAGAGTGATTTGTCTGCTTAATTGCGATAACAAACAAGACCTTAACCTGCTAAATAGCTAGGCTAGCTTTAGCTAGTTGCTAGCTTCTTAGAGGGACTATTAGCTTAAGCTAATAGAAGTTTAAGGCAATAACAGGTCTGTAATGCCCTTAGATATTCTAGGCCGCACGCGCGCTACACTAACAGAGCCAACAAGTTCTTTACCTTAACCAAAAGGTCTAGGTAATCTTGTTAAACTCTATTATACTAGGGATAGAGTATTGCAATTATTGCTCTTTAATAAGGAATGCCTAGTAAGCGCGTGTTATTAGCATGCGTTAATTACGTCCCTGCCCTTTATACATACTACCCGTTGCTACTACTAATTAAATAGCTTAGTAAGGCCTTTAGACTAGCTTAGGGAGGTTAGCAATAACTACCCTAAGCTAGAAAGTTCGTTAAACTTGGTTATTTAGAGGAAGTAAAAGTCGTAATAAGGTTTCTGTAGGTAAACCTGCGGAAGGATTATTACCTATTTTTAAAGCACTGCCGCCTTAATTAGTAGCAGCAGTCTACTTTAATTCTGCCTATGTTTTTTGCGTACTATTTATTTCCTTAGTAGGCTTACCTACTAATTAGATCCCCTAAAACCACTTGTAATTGTAGTTAGCGTTAGTAATACTATAATAAATTACAACTTTTAACAACAGATCTCTTAGTTCTAGTATTAATAAAGAACGCAGCGAAATGCGATAAGTAGTGTAAATTACAGAATTTAGTAAATTATCAAATCTTTAAACGCATATTGCGCCCCTTAGTATTCTATAGGGCATGCCTATTTAAGCGTTATTTGTACCCTTAAGCTCTACTTAGTGTTAGGTGTTTGTTCTACTTAGGACTTACCTTAAAACAATTAGTAGCTAGCACATTAGCCTAGAGCGCAGCACATTTTGCGCCTCTTATTATAGTTATTAGTATCTATTAAGACACTTTTTAAGCTCTTAACCTTAGATTAGGTAGGGATACCCGCTAAACTTAAGCATATTAATAAGCGGAGGAAAAGAAACTAATAGGGATTGCCCTAGTAACGGCGAGTGAAGCGGCAATAGCTTAAATTTAAAATCTAGCTCTTTTAGGGTCCGAGTTGTAATTTGTAGAGGGCGCTTTGGCGTTAGCAGCGGTCTAAGTTCCTTAGAACAGGACATCACAGAGGGTAAGAATCCTGTACATAGTTACTAGCCTTTGCCGTGTAAAGCCCCTTTAACAAGTTAAGTTATTTAGGAATGTAGCTCTAAATAGGAGGTAAATTTCTTCTAAAGCTAAATACTAGCTAGAGACTAATAGCGCATAAGTAGAGTAATTAAAAGATAAAAAGCACTTTAGAAAGAGAGTTAAATAGCACGTGAAATTGTTAAAAGGGAAGCGCTTGCAGCTAGACTTGCCTGTAGTTGCTTATCTAGGCTTTTGTCTAGTGCACTCTTCTATAGGCAGGCTAGTATTAGTTTAGGCGGTTAGATAAAGGTCTCTGTTACGTACCTCCCTTTAGGGAGGCCTTATAGGGGAGACGACATGCAACTAGCCTAGACTAAGGTCTGCGCATCTGCTAGGATGCTAGCGTAATAGCTATAAGCGGCCTATCTTGAAATATGGATTAAGGAGTCTAATATCTATGCGAGTGTTTAGGTGTTAAGCCTAGACGCGTAATAAAAGTGAATAGAGGTAGGAACCCTTTTAGGGTGCACTATTAACTAATCCTGATGTCTTTAGAAGGATTTAAGTAAGAGCATAGCTGTTAGGACCTAAAAGATAGTAAACTATGCTTAAATAGGGTAAAGCTAGAGGAAACTCTAGTGGAGGCTCGCAGTAGTTCTAATGTGCAAATTAATTGTTAAATTTAGGTATAAAGGCGAAAGACTAATTAAACTATCTAGTAGCTAGTTCCTACTAAAGTTTCCCTTAGGATAGTAGTAACGTATTTAGTTTTATAAGGTAAAGCGAATAATTAGAGGCCTAGGGGTTAAAATAACCTTTACCTATTCTTAAACTTTAAATATGTAAGAAGTTCTTATTACTTAATTAAACGTGGACACTTAAATATACTATTACTAGTAGGCTATTTTTGGTAAGTAGAACTAGCGATGTAGGATAAACTAAACGTAGGGTTAAGGTGCTAGAATGCACGCTTATTAGACACCACAAAAGGTGTTAGTTTATCTAGACAGTAGGACAGTAGCCATAGAAGTTAGAATCCACTAAGGAGTGTGTAACAACTCACCTACTAAATAAACTAGCCCTAAAAATAGATAGCGCTTAAGCGTGTTACCTATACCCCGCTGCCAGGGCAAGATTTAAGCCCTAGCGAGTAGGCAGGCGTAGAGGCTTGTAACGAAGCCTTAGGGGTAACCCTAGGTAGAATAGCCTCTAGTGCAGATCTTAGTAGTAGTAGCAAATACTTAAATAAGAACTTTAAGGACTAAAGTAGGGAAAGGTTCTGTGTAAACAGTAGTTAGACACAGGTTAGTTAATCCTAAGAGATAAGGTAATTCTGTTTTAATGTTAGTGCTTGCGCCACGCCCTTAAAAGGGAAGCTAGTTAATATTCTAGCACCTAGATGTAGATTCTCTGCAGCAACGCAACTAAGAGCAGAGACCTTAGCAGGAGCCCTAAGAAGAGTTCTCTTTTCTTCTTAACGGTCTGTCACCCTAAAATTAGTTTGTCTAGAGCTAGGGTTTAATAGCTAGAAGAGCGCTGCACTTTTGCAGCATTTGGTACGCTCCTAACAAGCCTTAAAAATCTGCTTAAAGAAATAGTTTTTACGCTAGGTCGTACTTATAACTGCAGCAGGTCTCTAAGGTAAAAAGCCTCTAGTTAATAGAACAATATAGATAAGGGAAGTTAGCAAAATAGATCTGTAACTTTAGGAAAAGGATTAGCTCTAAGGGTTAGGTACGTTAGGCCTTAGGGAGAAGCCTCTAGCGCAGAAGGGCACTAACTGCAAGGTAGGCGCCTCTTAGCGCTGGGGTGCAGACACCCTTAGCAGGTTTTGGCCGTCTAGCGTACGTTTAACAACTAACTTAGAACTAGTATAGATAAGGGGAATCTAACTATCTAATTAAAACATAGTATTGTAATAGCTAGAAAGTAGTATTAACGTAATGTAATTTCTGCCTAGTGCTCTAAATGTTAAAGTAAAGAGATTTAACTAAGCGCGGGTAAATAGCAGGAGTAACTATAACTCTCTTAAGGTAGCTAAATACCTTGTTATCTAATTAGTAACGCGTATAAATAGATTAATGAGATTCCTACTATCCCTATCTACTATCTAGCGAAACTACAGCTAAGGGAACAGGCTTAGCTAAATTAGCAGGGAAAGAAGACCCTATTAAGCTTAACTCTAGTTTAACATTATAAAAAGATATAGGGGGTGTAGAATAGGTGGGAGCTTTGGCGCTAGTAAAATACTACTACCCTTATTGTTTTTTTACTTATTCAATAAAGCGGAGCTAGGCCTTACCGCCTAACTTCTAGCGTTTAAGGTCCTTTGTAGGCTAATCTAGGTTAAAGATATTGTTAGGTAGGGAGTTTAGCTAGGGCGGCACATCTGTTAAACTATAACGCAGGTGTCCTAAGGGGGACTTATAGAGAATAGAAATCTCTAGTAGAGTAAAAGGGCAAAAGTCCCCTTAATTTTGATTTTTAGTGTGAATACAAACTATAAAAGTGTAGCCTATTAATCCTTTAGTCCCTTGAAATTTAAGGCTAGAGGTGCTAGAAAAGTTACCACAGGGATAACTGGCTTGTGGCAGCTAAGCGTTTATAGCAACGTTGCTTTTTAATTCTTTAATATTGGCTCTTCCTATTATACTAAAGCAGAATTTAGTAAGCGTTAGATTGTTCACCTACTAATAGGGAACGTGAGCTGGGTTTAGACCGTTGTAAGATAGGTTAGTTTTACCCTACTAATAACCTTGCCCTAATGGTAATACTGCTTAGTACAAGAGGAACTGCGGTTTTAGATAATTGGTTTTTGCAGCTGTCTAACTAGGTATTGCCACGAAGCTACTATCTACTAGATTATAGCTAAACGCCTCTAAGTTAGAATCTATGCTAGAATAGGGTGATTTCCGCCTGCACTAGTTAGATACAAATAGGCCTTTAGCCTAGAACCTTACTAGATTGGCGTTAGCAGCCCTATTAAAGTTAGGGTTGTTAGCTAGTGTATTGCAATTGTACAGTGCGCAGGATTAAATCCTTTGTAGATAACTTAGTTGTCTGGCTGGGTCGTGTAAGTAGTTAAGTAGCCTTATTGTTACAAGCTACTAAGCGTAAGCCTATTGCTAGCTTGGTTAAAATTAGGATATTATACCCTCCTTATTTGCAAAACTACTGCCTAAACGGCTGCTGTTAACAGAAGGAAGAGGGCTATAGCGAACAAGTTATATAGTAATTGCAAGATAGAGAGGGCTAGAGCTAGGAGCAATCCTTATAAAATATACAAAAGAACAGGTTGTGTGTGTACGTACCTTAGGCAGTTAATATATAGCATAGGAAGATTAAGAAAGGATTTAAGATAATCTATATAGATTTTTAGGCGGTGATCTATAACTTAAGAGCGTTCTATAACTTTTTATTTTTTAGGGGTACTGTTCTATAACTTTATAGCCTTCTATACTTAAAAATTCCTCTAGGCTATTCTATAACTATAGATTATTTAAACCTTTAGGGTATTCTATTAATATTTAAAAAAATCCTGTAGGCTATTCTATAAGCTTAGGGCGTTCTATAACTTTAGGGCGTTCTATAACTTTTTATTTTTTAGGTGTAGTGTTCTATAACTTTAGGGCGTTGTATAACTTTTTCTTTTTTAGAGGTAGTGTTCTATAACTTTAGGGCGTTCTATAACTTTAGGGCGTTCAACTTTAGGGCGTTCTATAACTTTTTATTTTTTAGGGGTAGTGTTCTATAACTTTAGGGCGTTCTATAACTTTAGGGCGTTCTATAACTTTAGGGCGTTCTATAACTTTAGGGCGTTCTATAACTTTTTATTTTTTAGGGTTAGTATTCTATAATATTAGAGTGTTCTATAACTTTTTCTTTTAGAGGTAGTGTTCTATAATATTAGAGTGTTCTATAACTTTTTATTTTTTAGGGTTAGTATTCTATAATATTAGAGTGTTCTATAACTTTTTCTTTTTTAGAGGTAGTGTTCTATAATATTAGAGTGTTCTATAACTTTTTCTTTTTTAGAGGTAGTGTTCTATAACTTTAGGGCGTTCTATAACTTTAGGGCGTTCTATAACTTTAGGGCGTTCTACAACTTTTTATTTTTTAGGTAGTGTTCTATAACTTTAGGGCGTTCTATAACTTTTTCTTTTTTAGAGGTAGTGTTCTATAACTTTAGAGCGTTCTATAACTTTTTCTTTTTTAGAGGTAGTGTTCTATAACTTTAGGGCGTTCTATAACTTTAGGGCGTTCTATAACTTTAGGGCGTTCTATAACTTTAGGGCGTTCTACAACTTTTTATTTTTTAGGGGTAGTGTTCTATAACTTTAGGGCGTTCTATAACTTTAGGGCGTTCTATAACTTTAGGGCGTTCTACAACTTTTTATTTTTTAGGGGTAGTGTTCTATAACTTTAGGGCGTTCTATAACTTTAGGGCGTTCTATAACTTTAGGGCGTTCTACAACTTTTTATTTTTTAGGGGTAGTGTTCTATAACTTTAGGGCGTTCTATAACTTTAGGGCGTTCTATAACTTTAGGGCGTTCTACAACTTTTTATTTTTTAGGGGTAGTGTTCTATAACTTTAGGGCGTTCTATAACTTTAGGGCGTTCTATAACTTTAGGGCGTTCTACAACTTTTTATTTTTTAGGGGTAGTGTTCTATAACTTTAGGGCGTTCTATAACTTTAGGGCGTTCTATAACTTTAGGGCGTTCTACAACTTTTTATTTTTTAGGGGTAGTGTTCTATAACTTTAGGGCGTTCTATAACTTTAGGGCGTTCTATAACTTTAGGGCGTTCTACAACTTTTTATTTTTTAGGGGTAGTGTTCTATAACTTTAGGGCGTTCTATAACTTTAGGGCGTTCTATAACTTTAGGGCGTTCTATAACTTTTTATTTTTTAGGGGTAGTGTTCTATAACTTTAGGGCGTTCTATAACTTTAGGGCGTTCTATAACTTTAGGGCGTTCTACAACTTTTTATTTTTTAGGGGTAGTGTTCTATAACTTTAGGGCGTTCTATAACTTTTTATTTTTAGGGGTAGTGTTCTATAACTTTAGGGCGTTCTATAACTTTAGGGCGTTCTATAACTTTAGGGCGTTCTACAACTTTTTATTTTTTAGGGGTAGTGTTCTATAACTTTAGGGCGTTCTATAACTTTAGGGCGTTCTATAACTTTAGGGCGTTCTACAACTTTTTATTTTTTAGGGGTAGTATTCTATAACTTTAGGGCGTTCTATAACTTTTTCTTTTTTAGAGGTAGTGTTCTATAACTTTAGGGCGTTCTACAACTTTTTATTTTTTAGGGGTAGTGTTCTATAACTTTAGGGCGTTCTATAACTTTAGGGCGTTCTACAACTTTTTATTTTTTAGGGTTAGTATTCTATAATATTAGAGTGTTCTATAACTTTTTCTTTTTTAGAGGTAGTGTTCTATAACTTTAGGGCGTTCTATAACTTTAGGGCGTTCTATAACTTTAGGGCGTTCTACAACTTTTTATTTTTTAGGGGTAGTGTTCTATAACTTTAGGGCGTTCTATAACTTTAGGGCGTTCTATAACTTTAGGGCGTTCTATAACTTTTATTTTTAGGGTTAGTGTTCTATAACTTTAGGGTGTTCTATAATTTAGAGTGTTCTATAACTTTTTCTTTTTTAGAGGTAGTGTTCTATAATATTAGAGTGTTCTATAACTTTTTATTTTTTAGGGTTAGTATTCTATAATATTAGAGTGTTCTATAACTTTTTCTTTTTTAGAGGTAGTGTTCTATAATATTAGAGTGTTCTATAACTTTTTCTTTTTTAGAGGTAGTGTTCTATAACTTTAGGGCGTTCTATAACTTTAGGGCGTTCTATAACTTTAGGGCGTTCTACAACTTTTTATTTTTTAGGTGTAGTGTTCTATAACTTTAGGGCGTTCTATAACTTTTTCTTTTTTAGAGGTAGTGTTCTATAACTTTAGAGCGTTCTATAACTTTTTCTTTTTTAGAGGTAGTGTTCTATAACTTTAGGGCGTTCTACAACTTTTTATTTTTAGGGGTAGCGTTCTATAACTTTAGGGCGTTCTATAACTTTAGGGCCTTCTATAAGCTTAGGGTGTTCTATAACTTTAGGGCGTTCTATAACTTTAGGGCGTTCTATAACTTTTTATTTTTTAGGGTTAGTGTTCTATAACTTTAGCGCGTTCTATACCTTTTATTTATTCTATTACTTTAGTCCTTTCTATAACTTTAGACTATTCTATACTAGTAGCTATTATATCCTTTTTATAATACTTATTATATTATACTATTATCTATTATTCTTTACTGTTAAGTATATCCTTATATTTTATAAAACCTTTTCTCTACTAGCTAGTCCTACTATACTTTCTTTTATAACCTACTAGTATTAAATAATACCTTTATATTCTTCTTTTATACTATCTCTATTTCTTGCCTTATCTATTAAGTAGATATAGATAGAGCTAATAGATCTATAGTTAATATAGATACAGTAGTTATAGTAGAGTATAGATATTAGAGTAGATATCCTTATCTATATATTTACCTACTACTAATAAAATTCCAAGTTACTCTTATCTAGCGAATACAGGTTTATAGTTTATATAGGGCTGCGCATGTCTACACGGTTTTATATACAAAAAAGTGTACCTCTAAGCTATTTTCTGCTGCACTAACCCTATAACGCGAAAATTAAACCAAAACCTATTCCTATAATATATAAGGAGGGCAAATAGATTCTTAAATACTAAATACCTAACTAACTAACTAAGGTTAAATCTGCTGCGCGTAGTTCTTAGATTAGGCAGTTAAACTAGCGTCGTTAGGCACTAAGGGGGCAATTTTTGCTTGTGTCCGCGTCTATACTCCCTATAACTCCCTGTTATTAGCGCTCTGCGCCTATTTTAGCGGCAGTTAGACTAAATTTAAAAGTTTTGGTTTTATAATAGCTAGCCTTGTTTCCTAGATTTCTACCTAGTTTAGATTCGCTCTAATTAGTAGGTAATTAGGGGCTTAGAGATTGCTCTTCTACTTAACTAGGCAGGCCTAGGCCTATATGCTAAAGCAACCCTGCTGTTACGCCTAGTTTTGTGGTTAGCACCTGAAGTCCTACTGTTAAAGTTTTAGCAGTAGGCAAAATTTAGGGTCTGTGGATGGCTAGCACTGCCAAACTATTTAATAGATCTTAGGGGACAGCCCTACCTAGCATCTGCTCCTAGTAAGCGTAGTAAAGCGTAGGTTTTCTCTACTTAAGGTATGTATATAGCGAGTTTAAACACGCGGAAACGCCTGTTAGGCTTTGTTGCGGACTATTCCTTAAGAAACTTAGTAGGGGCAATTAAATTAGTTGCTAGTTGTAACTAGTGCCTTGTGTGCTATTATGCTAGTAGCTAGAATCGCTTCTACGATTTCTTATCACGTACTTTCTGCCTCCTTTTAGGGGTAGTGCTTGTGCGCTTCAGCGTATTAGGCATTAGGATTGTTACCTAGTTAATTCTGCCAGTAGTTATATGCTTGTCTCAAAGATTAAGCTATGCATATCTAAGTATAAGCAATTATACTGTGAAACTGCGAATAGCTTATTAAATTAGTTATCGTTTATTTAATAGTACCTTACTACTTAGATAACTGTAGTAATTCTAGAGCTAATACATGCTAAAAACCCTAACTTTAGAAGGGGTGTATTTATTAGATAAAAAACCAACGCCCTTTGGGGCTTCTTAGTAATTTATGATAACTTTACGGATCGCATAGCCTTACGCTAGCGATAGTTCATTTAAATTTCTGCCCTATTAACTTTTAATAGTAAGGTATTAGCTTACCATAGTTTTAATGGGTAATGGGGAATTAGGGTTTAATTCTAGAGAGGGAGCCTAAGAAACAGCTACTACATCCAAGGAAGGCAGCAGGCGCGCAAATTACCTAATCCTAATATAGGGAGGTAGTAACAATAAATACTAATATAGGGCTCTTTTAGGTCTTATAATTAGAATAAGTATAATTTAAACCTCTTAACAAGGAACAATTAGAGGGCAAGTCTAGTACTAGCAGCTGCGGTAATTCTAGCTCTAATAGCGTATATTAAAGTTGTTGCAGTTAAAAAGCTTATAGTTAAAACTTAGGTCTAGCTAGCAGGTCCGCCTTACCGCGTGTACTTGTCTGGCTGGGCCTTCCTTCTAGAGAACCTTATGCCCTTTACTAGGCGTGTTAGGGACTAGGACTTTTACTTTAAAAAAATTAGAGTGTTTAAAGCAGGCCTTTGCTTAAATACGTTAGCATAGAATAATAGAATAGGACGTACGGTCCTATTTTGTTAGTTTCTAGGACTGCTATAATAATTAATAGGGATAGTTAGGGGCATTAGTATTTAATTATTAGAGGTGAAATTCTTAGATTTATTGAAGACTAACTACTACGAAAGCATTTGCTAAGGATGTTTTTATTAATTAGTAAACAAAAGTTAGGGGATTAAAGACAATTAGATACTGTCGTAGTCTTAACTGTAAACTATGCTAACTAGGGATTAGGTAATGTTCTTTTTCTAACTTGCTTGGCACCTTACAAGAAATCAAAGTTTTTAGGTTCTAGGGGGAGTATGGTCGCAAGGCTGAAACTTAAAGAAATTGATAGAAGGGCACTACTAGGCGTGGAGCCTGCGGCTTAATTTAACTTAACACAGGGAAACTTACTAGGTCTAGATAAAATAAGGATTAACAGATTAAGAGCTCTTTCTTGATTTTTTAGGTGGTGGTGCATAGCCATTCTTAGTTAGTGGAGTGATTTGTCTGCTTAATTGCGATAATAAACGAGACCTTAACCTGCTAAATAGCTAGGCTAGCTTTGGCTAGTCGCTGGCTTCTTAGAGGGACTATTAGCTTAAGCTAATAGAAGTTTAAGGCAATAACAGGTCTGTAATGCCCTTAGATATTCTAGGCTGCACGCGCGCTACACTAACAGAGCTAACAAGTTCTTTACCTTAACTAAAAGGTCTAGGTAATCTTGTTAAACTCTGTCGTGCTAGGGATAGAGTATTGCAATTATTACTCTTTAACGAGGAATGCCTAGTAAGCGCGTGTTATTAGTATGCGTTAATTACGTCCCTACCCTTTATACACACCGCCTGTCGCTACTACTAATTAAATAGCTTAGTGAGGCCTTTAGACTAGCTTAGGGAGGTTAGCAACAACTACCCTAAGCTAGAAAGTTCGTTAAACTTAGTTATTTAGAGGAAGTAAAAGTCGTAACAAGGTTTCTATAGGTAAACCTGCAGAAGGATTATTACCTATTTTTAAAGCACTGCCGCCTTAATTAGTAGCGGCAGTCTACTTTAATTCTGCCTATGTTTTTTGCGTACTATTTGTTTCCTTAGTAGGCTTGCCTACTAATTAGATCCCCTAAAACCACTTGCAATTGTAGTTAGCGTTAGTAACACTATAATAAATTACAACTTTTAACAATAGATCTCTTAGTTCTAGCATTAATAAAGAACGCAGCAAAATGCGATAAGTAGTGTGAATTGCAGAATTTAGTAAATTATTAAATCTTTAAACGCACATTGCGCCCCTTAGTATTCTATAGGGTATGCCTGTTTAAGCGTTATTTGTACCCTTAAGCTCTACTTAGTGTTAGGTATTTGTTCTACTTAGGACTTGCCTTAAAACAATTAGTAGCTAGCATATTAGCCTAGAGCGCAGCATATTTTACGCCTCTTATTATAGTTGTTAGCATCTATCAAGACACTTTTTAAGCTCTTAACCTTAGATTAAGTAGGGATACCCGCTAAACTTAAGTATATTAATAAGCGGAGGAAAAGAAACTAACAGGGATTGCCCTAGTAACGGCGAGTGAAGCGGCAACAGCTTAAATTTGAAATCTAGCTCTTTTAGGGTCTAAGTTGTAATTTGTAGAGGGCGCTTTAGCGTTAGTAGTAGTCTAAGTTCCTTAGAACAGGACGTTATAGAGGGTAAGAATCCTATACGTAGTCGCTGGCCTTCGCCGTGTAAAGCCCCTTTAACAAGTTAAGTTATTTAGGAATACAGCTCTAAATAGGAGGTAAATTTCTTCTAAAGCTAAATACTAGCTAGAGACTAATAGCATATAAATAGAGTAATTAAAAGATAAAAAGTACTTTAGAAAGAGAGTTAAATAGCACGTGAAATTGTTAAAAGGGAAGCGCTTGTAGCTAGACTTGCCTATAGTTACTTATCTAGGCTTTTATCTAGTGCACTCTTCTATAGGCAGGCTAGTATTAGTTTAGGCGGTTAGATAAAGGTCTCTGTTACGTACCTCCCTTTAGGGAGGCCTTATAGGGGAGATAATATGCAACTAGCCTAGACTAAGGTCCGCGTATCTACTAGGATGCTAGCGTAATAGCTATAAGCGGCCCGTCTTAAAACATAGACTAAGGAGTCTAACATCTATACAAGTGTTTGGGTGTTAAGCCTAGACGCGTAATAAAAGTAAACGGAGGTAGGAACCCTTTTAGGGTGCACTATTAACTAATCCTAATATCTTTGGAAGGATTTAAGTAAGAGCATAGCTATTAGGACCTAAAAGATAGTAAACTATGCTTAAATAGGGTAAAGCTAGAGGAAACTCTAGTAGAGGCTCGCAGTAGTTCTAACGTGCAAATTAATCGTTAAATTTAGGCATAGGGGCGAAAGACTAATTAAACTATCTAGTAGCTAGTTCCTACTAAAGTTTCCCTTAGGATAGTAGTAACGTATTTAGTTTTATAAGGTAAAGCAAATAATTAGAGGCCTAGGGGTTAAAATAACCTTTACCTATTCTTAAACTTTAAATATGTAAGAAGTCCTTGTTACTTAATTAAACGTAGACACTTAAATATACTATTACTAGTAGGCTATTTTTGGTAAGCAGAACTAGCGATATAGGATAAACCAAACGCGGGGTTAAGGTGCTAGAATGCACGCTTATTAGACACTATAAAAGGTGTTAGTTTATCTAGATAGTAGGACGGTGGCTATAGAAGTTAGAATCTGCTAAGGAGTGTATAATAACTTACCTGCTAAATAAACTAGCCCTAAAAATAGATGGCGCTTAAGCGTGTTACCTATACCCCGCCGCTAGGGCAAGATTTAAGCCCTGGCAAGTAGGCAGGCGTAGAGGCTTGTGACGAAGCCTTAGGGGTAACCCTAGGTAGAACGGCCTCTAGTGTAGATCTTAGTAGTAGTAGCAAATACTTAAATAAGAACTTTAAGGACTAAAGTAGGGAAAGGTTCTATATAAATAGTAGTTAGACACAGGTTAGTTAATCCTAAGAGATAGGGTAATTCTATTTTAATGTTAGTGCTTACGCCGCGCCCTTAAAAGGGAAGCTAGTTAATATTCTAGCACCTAGATATAGATTCTCCGCGGCAACGCAACTAAGAGCGGAGACCTTAGCAGGAGCCCTAAGAAGAGTTCTCTTTTCTTCTTAATAGTCTGTTACCCTAAAATTGGTTTGTCTAGAGCTAGGGTTTAATAGCTAGAAGAGCGCTGCACTTTTGCAGCGTTTGGTGCGCTCCTAACAAGCCTTAAAAATCTACTTAAAGAAATAGTTTTTACGCTAGGTTGTACTTATAACCGCAGCAGGTCTCTAAGGTAAAAAGCCTCTAGTTAATAGAACAATATAGATAAGGGAAGTTAGCAAAATAGATCTATAACTTTAGGAAAAGGATTAGCTCTAAGGGTTAGGTACGTTAGGCCTTAGGGAGAAGCCTCTAGCGCAGAAGGGCACTAACCGCAAGGTAGGCGCCTCTTAGCGCTAGGGTGCAGACACCCTTAGCAGGTTTCGGCTGTCTGGCGTACGTTTAACAACTAACTTAGAACTAGTATAGATAAGGGGAATCTAACTATCTAATTAAAACATAGTATTATAATAGCTAGAAAGTAGTGTTAACGTAATGTAATTTCTACCTAGTGCTCTAAATATTAAAGTAAAGAGATTTAACTAAGCGCGGGTAAACGGCGGGAGTAACTATAACTCTCTTAAGGTAGCTAAATGCCTTGTTATCTAATTAGTAACGCGCATAAATAGATTAATAAGATTCCTACTATCCCTATCTACTATCTAGCGAAACTACAGCTAAGGGAACAGGCTTAGCTAAATTAGCGGGGAAAGAAGACCCTATTAAGCTTAACTCTAGTTTAATATTGTGAAAAGATATAGGGGGTGTAGAATAGGTAGGAGCTTTGGCGCTAGTAAAATACTACTACCCTTATTGTTTTTTTACTTATTTAATAAAGCGGAGCTAGGCCTTACTGCCTAACTTCTAGCGTTTAAGGTCCTTTGTGGGCTAATCTAGGTTAAAGATATTGTTAGGTAGGGAGTTTAGCTAGGGCGGCACATCTATTAAACTATAACGCAGGTGTCCTAAGGGGGACTTATAGAGAATAGAAATCTCTAGTAGAGTAAAAGGGCAAAAGTCCCCTTAATTTTAATTTTTAGTGTAAATACAAACTATAAAAGTGTGGCCTATTAATCCTTTAGTCCCTTAAAATTTAAGGCTAGAGGTGCTAGAAAAGTTACCACAGGGATAACTAGCTTGTGGTAGCTAAGCGTTCATAGCGACGTTGCTTTTTAATCCTTTAATGTTAGCTCTTCCTATTATACTAAAGCAGAATTTAGTAAGCGTTAGATTGTTTACCTACTAATAGGGAACGTAAGCTAGGTTTAGACCGTTGTAAGATAGGTTAGTTTTACCCTACTAATAACCTTGCCCTAATGGTAATACCGCTTAGTACGAGAGGAACTGCAGTTTTAGATAATTAGTTTTTGCGGCTGTCTAACTAGGCATTGCCGCGAAGCTACTATCTGCTAGATTATGGCTAAACGCCTCTAAGTTAGAATCTATGCTAGAACAGGGTGATTTCCGCCTACACTAGTTAGATACAAATAGGCCTTTGGCCTAGAACCTTACTAGATTGGCGTTAGCAGCCCTATTAAAGTTAGGGTTGTTAGCTAGTGTATTGCAATTATATAGTGCGCAGGATTAAATCCTTTATAGATAACTTAGTTATCTAGCTGGGTCGTGTAAGTAGTTAAGTAGCCTTGTTGTTACGAGCTACTAAGCGTAAGCCCGTTGCTAGCTTAGTTAAAATTGGGATATTATGCCCTCCTTATTTGCAAAACTGCTGCCTAAATAGCTGCTGTTAACAGAAGGAAGAGGGCTATAGCAAACAAGTTATATAGTAATTGCAAGATAGAGAGGGCTAGAGCTAGGAGCAATCCTTGCAAAATATACAAAAGAACAGGTTGTGTGTATACGTACCTTAGGCAGTTAATATATAGCATAGGAAGATTAAGAAAGGATTTAAGATAATCTATACAGATTTTTAGGCGGTAATCTATAACTTAAGAGCGTTCTATAACTTTTTATTTTTTAGGGGTACTGTTCTATAACTTTATAGCCTTCTATACTTAAAAATTCCTCTAGGCTATTCTATAACTATAGATTATTTAAACCTTTAGGGTATTCTATTAATATTTAAAAAAATCCTGTAGGCTATTCTATAAGCTTAGGGCGTTCTATAACTTTAGGGCGTTCTATAACTTTTTATTTTTTAGGTGTAGTGTTCTATAACTTTAGGGCGTTGTATAACTTTTTCTTTTTTAGAGGTAGTGTTCTATAACTTTAGGGCGTTCTATAACTTTAGGGCGTTCTACAACTTTTTATTTTTTAGGTGTAGTGTTCTATAACTTTAGGGCGTTCTATAACTTTTTCTTTTTTAGAGGTAGTATTCTATAACTTTAGGGAGTTCTATAACTTTAGGGCGTTCTACAACTTTTTATTTTTTAGGGGTAGTGTTCTATAACTTTAGGGCGTTCTATAACTTTAGGGCGTTCTATAACTTTAGGGCGTTCTACAACTTTTTATTTTTTAGGGGTAGTGTTCTATAACTTTAGGGCGTTCTATAACTTTAGGGCGTTCTATAACTTTAGGGCGTTCTACAACTTTTTATTTTTTAGGGGTAGTGTTCTATAACTTTAGGGCGTTCTATAACTTTAGGGCGTTCTATAACTTTAGGGCGTTCTACAACTTTTTATTTTTTAGGGGTAGTGTTCTATAACTTTAGGGCGTTCTATAACTTTAGGGCGTTCTATAACTTTAGGGCGTTCTACAACTTTTTATTTTTTAGGGGTAGTGTTCTATAACTTTAGGGCGTTCTATAACTTTAGGGCGTTCTATAACTTTAGGGCGTTCTACAACTTTTTATTTTTTAGGGGTAGTGTTCTATAACTTTAGGGCGTTCTATAACTTTAGGGCGTTCTATAACTTTAGGGCGTTCTACAACTTTTTATTTTTTAGGGGTAGTGTTCTATAACTTTAGGGCGTTCTATAACTTTAGGGCGTTCTATAACTTTAGGGCGTTCTACAACTTTTTATTTTTTAGGGGTAGTGTTCTATAACTTTAGGGCGTTCTATAACTTTTTTTTTTTAGGGGTAGTTTCTATAACTTTAGGGCGTTCTATAACTTTTTATTTTTTAGGGGTAGTGTTCTATAACTTTAGGGCGTTCTATAACTTTAGGGCGTTCTATAACTTTTTATTTTTTAGGGTTAGTATTCTATAAATTAGGGCGTTCTATAACTTTTTCTTTTTTAGAGGTAGTGTTCTATAACTTTAGGGCGTTCTATAACTTTAGGGCGTTCTATAACTTTAGGGCGTTCTACAACTTTTTATTTTTTAGGGGTAGTGTTCTATAATGGTTCTATAACTTTCTTTAGAGGTAGTGTTCTATAACTTTAGGGCGTTCTATAACTTTAGGGCGTTCTATAACTTTAGGGCGTTCTATAACTTTTTATTTTTTAGGGTTAGTATTCTATAATATTAGAGTGTTCTATAACTTTTTCTTTTTTAGAGGTAGTGTTCTATAATATTAGAGTGTTCTATAACTTTTTATTTTTTAGGGTTAGTATTCTATAATATTAGAGTGTTCTATAACTTTTTCTTTTTTAGAGGTAGTGTTCTATAATATTAGAGTGTTCTATAACTTTTTCTTTTTTAGAGGTAGTGTTCTATAACTTTAGGGCGTTCTATAACTTTAGGGCGTTCTATAACTTTAGGGCGTTCTACAACTTTTTATTTTTTAGGTGTAGTGTTCTATAACTTTAGGGCGTTCTATAACTTTTTCTTTTTTAGAGGTAGTGTTCTATAACTTTAGAGCGTTCTATAACTTTTTCTTTTTTAGAGGTAGTGTTCTATAACTTTAGGGCGTTCTACAACTTTTTATTTTTAGGGGTAGCGTTCTATAACTTTAGGGCGTTCTATAACTTTAGGGCCTTCTATAAGCTTAGGGTGTTCTATAACTTTAGGGCGTTCTATAACTTTAGGGCGTTCTATAACTTTTTATTTTTTAGGGTTAGTGTTCTATAACTTTAGCGCGTTCTATACCTTTTATTTATTCTATTACTTTAGTCCTTTCTATAACTTTAGACTATTCTATACTAGTAGCTATTATATCCTTTTTATAATACTTATTATATCATACTATTATCTATTATTCTTTACTGTTAAGTATATCCTTATATTTTATAAAACCTTTTCTCTACTAGCTAGTCCTACTATACTTTCTTTTATAACCTACTAGTATTAAATAATACCTTTATATTCTTCTTTTATACTATCTCTATTTCTTGCCTTATCTATTAAGTAGATATAGATAGAGCTAATAGATCTATAGTTAATATAGATACAGTAGTTATAGTAGAGTATAGATATTAGAGTAGATATCCTTATCTATATATTTACCTACTACTAATAAAATTCCAAGTTACTCTTATCTAGCAAATACGGGTTTATGGTTTATATAGGGCTGCGCATGTCTACACAGTTTTATATACAAAAAAGTGTACCTCCAAGCTATTTTCTGCCGCACTAACCCTACAACGCGAAAATCAAACCAAAACCCATTCCTATAATATATAAGGAGGGCAAATAGATTCTTAAATACTAAATACCTAACTAACTAACTAAGGTTAAATCTGCTGCGCGCAGTTCTTGGATTAGGCAGTTAAACTAGCGTCGTTAGGCACTAAGGGGGCAATTTTTGCTTGTGTCCGCGTCTATACTCCCTACAACTCCCTGTTATTAGCGCTCTACGCCTATTTTAGCGGCAGTTAGACTAAATTTAAAAGTTTTGGTTTTATAATAGCTAGCCTTGTTTCCTAGATTTCTGCCTAGTTTAGATTCGCTCTAATTGGTGGGTAATTAGGGGCTTAGAGATTACTCTTCTACTTAACTAGGCAGGCCTAGGCCTATATGCTAAAGCAACCCTGCTATTGCGCCTAGTTTTGTAGTTAGCACCTAAAGTCCTACTGTTAAAGTTTTAGCAGTAGGCAAAATTTAGGGTCTATAGATAGCTAGCACTACCAAACTATTTAACAGATCTTAGGGGACAGCCCTGCCTAGCATCCGCTCCTAGTAAGCGTAGCAAAGCGTAGGTTTTCTCTACTTAAGGTATGTATGTGGCGAGTTTAAACACGCAGAAACGCCTATTAGGCTTTGTTGCGGACTATTCCTTAAGAAACTTAGTAGGGGCAATTAAATTAGTTGCTAGTTGTAACTAGTGCCTTGTGTGCTATTATGCTAGTAGCTAGAATTGCTTCTGCGATTTCTTATCACGTACTTTCTGCCTCCTTTTAGGGGTAGTGCTTGTGCGCTTTGGCGTATTAGGCATTAGGATTGTTACCTAGTTAATTCTGCTAGTAGTTATATGCTTGTCTTAAAGATTAAGCTATGCATGTCTAAGTATAAGCAATTATACTGTAAAACTGCGAATAGCTTATTAAATTAGTTATTGTTTATTTAATAGTACCTTACTACTTAGATAACTATGGTAATTCTAGAGCTAATATATGCTAAAAACCCTAACTTTAGAAGGGGTGTATTTATTAGATAAAAAACTAACGCCCTTTAGGGCTTCTTAGTAATTTATAATAACTTTACAGATCACATAGCCTTGCGCTAGCGATGGTTCATTTAAATTTCTGCCCTATTAACTTTTAATAGTAAGGTATTAGCTTACTATGGTTTTAACGGGTAACAGGGAATTAGGGTTTAATTCTAGAGAGGGAGCCTAAGAAACGGCTACCATATCTAAGGAAGGCAGCAGGCGCGCAAATTACCTAATCCTAATATAGGGAGGTAGTGACAATAAATACTAATATAGGGCTCTTTTAGGTCTTGTAATTAGAATAAGTATAATTTAAACCTCTTAACAAGGAACAATTAGAGGGCAAGTCTGGTGCTAGCAGCTGCGGTAATTCTAGCTCTAATAGCGTATATTAAAGTTGTTGCAGTTAAAAAGCTTGTAGTTAAAACTTAGGTCTAGCTAGCAGGTCCGCCTTACCGCGTGTACTTGTCTAGCCGGGCCTTCCTTCTAGAGAACCTTATGCCCTTTACTAGGCGTGTTAGGGACTAGGACTTTTACTTTAAAAAAATTAGAGTATTTAAAGCAGGCCTTTGCTTAAATACGTTAGCATAGAATAATAGAATAGGACGTACAGTCCTATTTTGTTAGTTTCTAGGACCGCTATAATAATTAATAGGGATAGTTAGGGGCATTAGTATTTAATTATTAGAGGTAAAATTCTTAGATTTATTAAAGACTAACTACTGCGAAAGCATTTGCTAAGGATGTTTTTATTAATTAGTAAACGAAAGTTAGGGGATCAAAGACAATTAGATACCGTCGTAGTCTTAACTGTAAACTATGCTAACTAGGGATTAGGCGATGTTCTTTTTCTAACTCGCTTAGCACCTTACAAGAAATCAAAGTTTTTGGGTTCTAGGGGGAGTATAGTCGCAAGGCTAAAACTTAAAGAAATTAACAGAAGGGCACCACTAGGCGTAGAGCCTGCGGCTTAATTTAACTTAACATAGGGAAACTCACCAGGTCTAGATAAAATAAGGATTGACAGATTAAGAGCTCTTTCTTGATTTTTCAGGTGGTGGTGCATAGCCGTTCTTAGTTAGTAGAGTAATTTGTCTACTTAATTGCGATAACAAACAAGACCTTAACCTGCTAAATAGCTAGGCTAGCTTTAGCTAGTCGCTAGCTTCTTAGAGGGACTATTAGCTTAAGCTAATAGAAGTTTAAGGCAATAACAGGTCTGTGATGCCCTTAGATGTTCTAGGCCACACGCGCGCTACACTAACAGAGCTAACAAGTTCTTTACCTTAACTAAAAGGTCTAGGTAATCTTGTTAAACTCTGTCGTGCTAGGGATAGAGTATTGCAATTATTGCTCTTTAACAAGGAATGCCTAGTAAGCGCGTGTTATTAGTATGCGTTAATTACGTCCCTGCCCTTTGTACACACCACCTGTCGCTACTACTAATTAAATGGCTTAGTAAGGCCTTTGGACTAGCTTAGGGAGGTTAGCAACAACTACCCTAAGCTGGAAAGTTCGTTAAACTTAGTTATTTAGAGGAAGTAAAAGTTGTAATAAGGTTTCTATAGGTAAACCTGCAGAAGGATTATTACCTATTTTTAAAGCACTGCCGCCTTAATTAGTGGCGGTAGTCTACTTTAATTCTGCCTATGTTTTTTGCGTACTATTTGTTTCCTTAGTAGGCTTGCCCACTAATTAGATCCCCTAAAACCACTTGCAATTACAGTTAGCGTTAGTAACACTATAATAAATTACAACTTTTAATAACAGATCTCTTAGTTCTAGCATTAATAAAGAACGCAGCAAAATGCGATAAGTAGTGTAAATTGTAGAATTTAGTAAATTATTGAATCTTTAAACGCACATTGCGCCCCTTAGTATTCTATAGGGTATGCCTGTTTAAGCGTTATTTGTACCCTTAAGCTCTGCTTAGTGTTAGGTATTTGTTCTACTTAGGACTCGCCTTAAAACAATTGGCAGCTAGCACATTAGCCTAGAGCGCAGCACATTTTACGCCTCTTGTTATAGTTATTAGCATCTATTAAGACACTTTTTAAGCTCTTAACCTTAGATTAGGTAGGGATACCTGCTAAACTTAAGCATATTAATAAGCGGAGGAAAAGAAACTAACAGGGATTGCCCTAGTAACGGCGAGTGAAGCGGCAACAGCTTAAATTTAAAATCTGGCTCTTTTAGGGTCTAAGTTGTAATTTGCAGAGGGCGCTTTAGCGTTAGCAGCAGTCCAAGTTCCTTAGAATAGGATATTATAGAGGGTAAGAATCCTATATGTAGTCGCTGGCCTTCGCCGTGTAAAGCCCCTTTGACGAGTCAAGTTATTTAGGAATGCAGCTCTAAATAGGAGGTAAATTTCTTCTAAAGCTAAATACTAGCCAGAGACTAATAGCGCACAAGTAGAGTAATTAAAAGATAAAAAGCACTTTAGAAAGAGAGTTAAATAGCACGTAAAATTGTTAAAAGGGAAGCGCTTGCAGCTAGACTTGCCTGTAGTTACTTATCTAGGCTTTTATCTAGTGCACTCTTCTACAGGCAGGCTAGTATTAGTTTAGGCAGTTAGATAAAGGTCTCTATTACGTACCTCCCTTTAGGGAGGCCTTATAGGGGAGACGACATGCAACTAGCCTAGACTAAGGTCTGCGCATCTACTAGGATGCTAGCGTAATAGCTGTAAGCGGCCTGTCTTAAAATATAGACTAAGGAGTCTAATATCTATGCAAGTGTTTAGGTGTTAAGCCTAGACGCGTAATAAAAGTAAACAGAGGTAGGAACCCTTTTAGGGTGCACTATTAACCAATCCTAATATCTTTAGAAGGATTTAAGTAAGAGCATAGCTATTAGGACCTAAAAGATAGTAAACTATGCTTAAATAGGGTAAAGCTAGAGGAAACTCTAGTAGAGGCTCGCAGCGGTTCTAACATGCAAATCAATCATTAAATTTAGGCATAGGGGCGAAAGACTAATTGAACTATCTAGTAGCTAGTTCCTACCAAAGTTTCCCTTAGGATAGCAGTAACGTATTTAGTTTTATAAGGTAAAGCAAATAATTAGAGGCCTAGGGGTTAAAACAACCTTTACCTATTCTTAAACTTTAAATATATAAGAAGTCCTTGTTACTTAATTAAACGTGGACACTTAAATGTACCATTACTAGTAGGCTATTTTTAGTAAGCAGAACTAGCAATGCGGGATAAACTAAACGTAGGGTTAAGGTGCTAGAATGCACGCTTATTAGACACTACAAAAGGTGTTAGTTTATCTAGACAGCAGGACGGTGGCCATAGAAGTTAGAATCCGCTAAGGAGTGTGTAATAACTTACCTACTAAATAAACTAGCCCTAAAAATAGATAGCGCTTAAGCGTGTTACCTATACCCCGCTGCCGGGGCAAGATTTAAGCCCTAGCAAGTAGGCAGGCGTAGAGGCTCGTAACAAAGCCTTAGGGGTAACCCTAGGTAGAACGGCCTCTAGTGTAGATCTTAGTAGTAGTAGCAAATACTTAAATAAGAACTTTAAGGACTAAAGTAGGGAAAGGTTCCGTGTGAATAGTAGTTAGACATGGGTTAGTTAATCCTAAGAGATAGGGTAATTCTGTTTTAATATTAGTGCTTACGCCGCGCCCTCAAAAGGGAAGCTAGTTAATATTCTAGCACCTAGATATAGATTCTCCGCGGCAACGCAACTAAGAGCGGAGACCTTAGCAGGAGCCCTAAGAAGAGTTCTCTTTTCTTCTTAATAGTCTGTCACCCTAAAATTAGTTTATCTAGAGCTAGGGTTTAATAGCTAGAAGAGCGCTGCACTTTTGCAGCGTTTAGTGCGCTCCTAACAAGCCTTAAAAATCTGCTTAAAGAAATAGTTTTTACGCTAGGTCGTACTTATAACTATAGCAGGTCTCTAAGGTAAAAAGCCTCTAGTTAATAAAACAATATAGATAAGGGAAGTTAGTAAAATAGATCTGTAACTTTGGGAAAAGGATTAGCTCTAAGGGTTAGGTACGTTAGGCCTTAGGGAGAAGCCTCTAGCGCAGAAGGGCACTAACTGCAAGGTAGGCGCCTCTTAGCGCTAGGGTGCAGACACCCTTAGCAGGTTTTGGCCATCTAGCGTACGTTTAACAACTAACTTAGAACTAGTATAGATAAGGGGAATCTAACTATCTAATTAAAATATAGTATTGTAATAGCTAGAAAGTAGTATTAACGTAATGTGATTTCTACCTAGTGCTCTAAATGTTAAAGCGAAGAGATTTAACTAAGCGCGGGTAAATAGCGGGAGTAACTATAACTCTCTTAAGGTAGCTAAATGCCTCGTTATCTAATTAGTAACGCGCATAAATAGATTAACAAGATTCCTACTATCCCTATCTACTATCTAGCAAAACCACAGCTAAGGGAACAGGCTTAGCTAAATTAGCAGGGAAAGAAGACCCTGTTAAGCTTAACTCTAGTTTAATATTATAAAAAGATATAGGGGGTGTAGAATAGGTAGGAGCTTTAGCGCTAGTAAAATACTACTACCCTTATTGTTTTTTTACTTATTCGATAAAGCGGAGCTAGGCCTTACTACCTAACTTCTAGCGTTTAAGGTCCTTTATAGGCTAATCTAGGTTAAAGATATTATTAGGTAGGGAGTTTGGCTAGGGCAGCACATCTATTAAACTATAACGCAGGTGTCCTAAGGGGGACTTATAGAGAATAGAAATCTCTAGTAGAGCAAAAGGGCAAAAGTCCCCTTAATTTTGATTTTTAGTGTGAATACAAACCATGAAAGTGTAGCCTATTAATCCTTTAGTCCCTTAAAATTTAAGGCTAGAGGTGCTAGAAAAGTTACCACAGGGATAACTAGCTTATGGTAGCTAAGCGTTTATAGCGACGTTACTTTTTAATCCTTTGATATTAGCTCTTCCTATTATACTAAAGCAGAATTTGGTAAGCGTTAGATTATTCACCTACTAATAGGGAACGTGAGCTAGGTTTAGACCGTCGTAAGATAGGTTAGTTTTACCCTACTAATAACCTTGCCCTAATGGTAATACTGCTTAGTACGAGAGGAACTGCGGTTTTAGATAATTGGTTTTTGCGGCTGTCTAACTAGGCATTACCGCAAAGCTACCATCTACTAGATTATAGCTAAACGCCTCTAAGTTAGAATCTATGCTAGAACAGGGTGATTTCCGCCTGCACTAGTTAGATATGAATAGGCCTTTGGCCCAGAACCTTACTAGATTGGCGTTGGCAGCCCTATTAAAGTTAGGGTTGTTAGCTAGTGTATTGCAATTGTATAGTGCGCAGGATTAAATCCTTTATAGATAACTTAGTTGTCTAGCTAGGTCGTGTAAGTAGTTAAGTAGCCTTATTGTTACGAGCTACTAAGCGTAAGCCTGTTGCTAGCTTAGTTAAAATTGGGATATTATGCCCTCCTTATTTGCAAAACTGCTGCCTAAACGGCTGCTGTTAACAGAAGGAAGAGGGCTATAGCGAACAAGTTATATAGTAATTGCAAGATAGAGAGGGCTAGAGCTAGGAGCAATCCTCGCAAAATATACAAAAGAACAGGTTGTGTGTGTACGTACCTTAGGCAGTTAATATATAGCATAGGAAGATTAAGAAAGGATTTAAGATAATCTATATAGATTTTTAGGCAGTAATCTATAACTTAAGAGCGTTCTATAACTTTTTATTTTTTAGGGGTACTGTTCTATAACTTTATAGCCTTCTATACTTGAAAATTCCTCTAGGCTATTCTATAACTATAGATTATTTAAACCTTTAGGGTATTCTATTAATATTTAAAAAAATCCTGTAGGCTATTCTATAAGCTTAGGGCGTTCTATAACTTTAGGGCGTTCTATAACTTTTTATTTTTTAGGTGTAGTGTTCTATAACTTTAGGGCGTTGTATAACTTTTTCTTTTTTAGAGGTAGTGTTCTATAACTTTAGGGCGTTCTATAACTTTAGGGCGTTCTATAACTTTAGGGCGTTCTATAACTTTTTATTTTTTAGGGGTAGTGTTCTATAACTTTAGGGCGTTCTATAACTTTAGGGCGTTCTATAACTTTAGGGCGTTCTATAACTTTTTATTTTTTAGGGGTAGTGTTCTATAACTTTAGCGCGTTCTATAACTTTAGGGCGTTCTATAACTTTAGGGCGTTCTACAACTTTTTATTTTTTAGGGGTAGTGTTCTATAACTTTAGGGCGTTCTATAACTTTAGGGCGTTCTATAACTTTAGGGCGTTCTATAACTTTAGGGCGTTCTATAACTTTTTATTTTTTAGGGTTAGTATTCTATAATATTAGAGTGTTCTATAACTTTTTCTTTTTTAGAGGTAGTGTTCTATAATATTAGAGTGTTCTATAACTTTTTATTTTTTAGGGTTAGTATTCTATAATATTAGAGTGTTCTATAACTTTTTCTTTTTTAGAGGTAGTGTTCTATAATATTAGAGTGTTCTATAACTTTTTCTTTTTTAGAGGTAGTGTTCTATAACTTTAGGGCGTTCTATAACTTTAGGGCGTTCTATAACTTTAGGGCGTTCTATAACTTTTTATTTTTTAGGTATAGTGTTCTATAACTTTAGGGCGTTCTATAACTTTTTCTTTTTTAGAGGTAGTGTTCTATAACTTTAGAGCGTTCTATAACTTTTTCTTTTTTAGAGGTAGTGTTCTATAACTTTAGGGCGTTCTACAACTTTTTATTTTTAGGGGTAGCGTTCTATAACTTTAGGGCGTTCTATAACTTTAGGGCCTTCTATAAGCTTAGGGTGTTCTATAACTTTAGGGCGTTCTATAACTTTAGGGCGTTCTATAACTTTTTATTTTTTAGGGTTAGTGTTCTATAACTTTAGCGCGTTCTATACCTTTTATTTATTCTATTACTTTAGTCCTTTCTATAACTTTAGACTATTCTATACTAGTAGCTATTATATCCTTTTTATAATACTTATTATATCATACTATTATCTATTATTCTTTACTGTTAAGTATATCCTTATATTTTATAAAACCTTTTCTCTACTAGCTAGTCCTACTATACTTTCTTTTATAACCTACTAGTATTAAATAATACCTTTATATTCTTCTTTTATACTATCTCTATTTCTTGCCTTATCTATTAAGTAGATATAGATAGAGCTAATAGATCTATAGTTAATATAGATATAGTAGTTATAGTAGAGTATAGATATTAGAGTAGATATCCTTATCTATATATTTACCTACTACTAATAAAATTCTAAGTTACTCTTATCTAGCGAATACGGGTTTATGGTTTGTATAGGGCTGCGTATATCTACACAGTTTTACATACAAAAAAGTATACCTCTAAGCTATTTTCTACTATACTAACCCCGCGACGCGAAAATTAAACCAAAACCTGTTCCTATAATATATAAGGAGGGCAAATAGATTCTTAAATACTAAATACCTAACTAACTAACTAAGGTTAAATCTGCTGCGCGCAGTTCTTAGATTAGGCGGTTAAACTAGCGTTGTTAGGCACTAAGGGGGCAATTTTTGCTCGTGTCCGCGTCTATACTTCCTATAACTCCCTGTTATTAGCGCTCTGCGCCTGTTTTAGTGGTAGTTAGACTAAATTTAAAAGTTTTGGTTTTATAATAGCTAGCCTTGTTTCCTAGATTTCTGCCTAGTTTAGATTCGCTCTAATTAGTAGGTAATTAGGGGCTTAGAGATTGCTCTTCTACTTAACTAGGCAGGCCTAGGCCTATATGCTAAAGCAACCCTGCTGTTGCGCCTAGTTTTGTGGTTGGCACCTAAAGTCCTACTGTTAAAGTTTTAGCAGTAGGCAAAATTTAGGGTCTGTGGATAGCTGGCACTGCTAAACTATTTAACAGATCTTAGGGGACAGCCCTACCTAGCATCTACTCCTAGTAAGCGTAGCAAAGTGTAGGTTTTCTCTACTTAAGGCATGTATGTGGCGAGTTTAAACACGCGGAAACGCCTATTAGGCTTTGTTGTGGACTATTCCTTAAGAAACTTAGTAGGGGCAATTAAATTAGTTGCTAGTTGTAACTAGTGCCTTGTGTGCTATTATGCTAGTAGCTAGAATCGCTTCTGCGATTTCTTATTACGTACTTTCTGCCTCCTTTTAGGGGTAGTGCTTGTGCGCTTTGGCGTATTAGGCATTAGGATTGTTACCTAGTTAATTCTGCTAGTAGTTATATGCTTGTCTTAAAGATTAAGCTATGTATGTCTAAGTATAAGCAATTATACCGTAAAACTGCGAATGGCTTATTAAATTAGTTATCGTTTATTTGATAGTACCTTACTACTTAGATAACTGTGGTAATTCTAGAGCTAATACATGCTAAAAACCCTAACTTTAGAAGGGGTGTATTTATTAGATAAAAAACTAACGCCCTTTAGGGCTTCTTAGTAATTTATAATAACTTTATAGATTGCATAGCCTTGCGCTAGCAACGGTTTATTTAAATTTCTGCCCTATTAACTTTTGATAGTAAGGTATTAGCTTACTATAGTTTTAACGGGTAACAGGGAATTAGAGTTTAATTCTAGAGAGGGAGCCTAAGAAATAGCTACTATATCTAAGGAAGGCAGCAGGCGCGCAAATTACCTAATCCTAATACAGGGAGGTAGTGACAATAAATACTAATATAGGGCTCTTTTGGGTCTTGTAATTAGAATAAGTATAATTTAAACCTCTTAATAAGGAATAATTAGAGGGCAAGTCTAGTGCTAGCAGCTGCAGTAATTCTAGCTCTAATAGCGTATATTAAAGTTGTTGTAGTTAAAAAGCTTGTAGTTAAAACTTAGGTCTAGCTAGCAGGTCCGCCTTACCGCGTGTACTTGTCTAGCTAGGCCTTCCTTCTAGAGAACCTTATGCCCTTTACTAGGCGTGTTAGGGACTAGGACTTTTACTTTGAAAAAATTAGAGTGTTTAAAGCAGGCCTTTGCTTAAATACGTTAGCATAGAATAATAGAATAGGACGTGCGGTCCTATTTTGTTAGTTTCTAGGACTACTATAATAATTAATAGGGACAGTTAGGGGTATTAGTATTTAATTATTAGAGGTGAAATTCTTAGATTTATTAAAGACTAACTACTGCGAAAGCATTTGCTAAGGATGTTTTTATTAATTAGTAAACAAAAGTTAGAGGATTAAAGACGATTAGATACTATTGTAGTCTTAACTATAAACTATGCTAACTAGGGATTAGGCGATGTTCTTTTTCTAACTCGCTTAGCACCTTACAAGAAATTAAAGTTTTTGGGTTCTAGGGGGAGTATGGTCGCAAGGCTGAAACTTAAAGAAATTGACGGAAGGGCACCACTAGGCGTGGAGCCTGCGGCTTAATTTGACTTAACACAGGGAAACTTACTAGGTCTAGATAAAATAAGGATTAACAGATTAAGAGCTCTTTCTTAATTTTTTAGGTGGTGGTGTATGGCTGTTCTTAGTTAGTAGAGTAATTTGTCTGCTTAATTACAATAACAAATAAGACCTTAACCTGCTAAATAGCTAGGCTAGCTTTAGCTAGTTGCTAGCTTCTTAGAGGGACTATTAGCTTAAGCTAATAGAAGTTTAAGGCAATAACAGGTCTGTGATGCCCTTAGATGTTCTAGGCCATACGCGCGCTACACTAACAGAGCTAACAAGTTCTTTACCTTAACTAAAAGGTCTAGGTAATCTTGTTAAACTCTGTCGTGCTAGGGATAGAGCATTGCAATTATTGCTCTTTAATAAGGAATGCTTAGTAAGCGCGTGTTATTAGCATGCGTTAATTACGTCCCTGCCCTTTGTACACACCGCCCGTCGCTACTACTAATTAAATAGCTTAGTAAGGCCTTTAGACTAGCTTAGGGAGGTTAGCAACAACTACCCTAAGCTAGAAAGTTCGTTAAACTTAGTTATTTAGAGGAAGTAAAAGTTGTAACAAGGTTTCTGTAGGTAAACCTGCGGAAGGATTATTACCTATTTTTAAAGCACTGCCGCCTTAATTAGTAGCGGCAGTCTACTTTAATTCTGCCTATGTTTTTTGCGTACTATTTGTTTCCTTAGTAGGCTTGCCTACTAATTAGATCCCCTAAAACTACTTGTAATTGCAGTTAGCGTTAGTAACACTATAATAAATTACAACTTTTAATAACAGATCTCTTGGTTCTGGTATTAATAAAGAATGTAGCGAAATGCGATAAGTAGTGTGAATTGTAGAATTTAGTAAATTATTAAATCTTTGAACGCACATTACGCCCCTTAGTATTCTATAGGGCATGCCTGTTTGAGCGTTATTTATACCCTTAAGCTCTGCTTAGTGTTAGGTGTTTATTCTACTTAGGACTCGCCTTAAAACAATTGGCAGCTAGCACATTAGCCTAGAGCGCAGCACATTTTGCGCCTCTTGTTATAGTTGTTAGTATCTATTAAGACACTTTTTAAGCTCTTGACCTTAGATTAGGTAGGGATACCCGCTAAACTTAAGCATATTAATAAGCGGAGGAAAAGAAACTAATAGGGATTGCCCTAGTAATAGCGAGTGAAGCGGCAATAGCTTAAATTTAAAATCTAGCTCTTTTAGGGTCTAAGTTGTAATTTGTAGAGGGCGCTTTAGCGTTAGTAGTAGTCTAAGTTCCTTAGAATAGGACGTTATAGAGGGTAAGAATCCTATACGTAGTCGCTAGCCTTTGCCGTGTAAAGCCCCTTTAACAAGTCAAGTTATTTAGGAATATAGCTCTAAATAGGAGGTAAATTTCTTCTAAAGCTAAATACTAGCTAGAGACTAATAGCGCACAAGTAGAGTAATTAAAAGATAAAAAGCACTTTAGAAAGAGAGTTAAATAGCACGTAAAATTGTTAAAAGGGAAGCGCTTACAGCTAGACTTGCCTGTAGTTGCTTATCTAGGCTTTTGTCTAGTGCACTCTTCTATAGGCAGGCTAGTATTAGTTTAGGCAGTTAGATAAAGGTCTCTATCACGTACCTCCCTTTAGGGAGGCCTTATAGGGGAGACGATATGTAACTAGCCTAGACTAAGGTCCGCGCATCTACTAGGATGCTAGCGTAATAGCTGTAAGCGGCCTATCTTAAAACATAGACTAAGGAGTCTAATATCTATGCGAGTGTTTAGGTGTTAAGCCTAGACGCGTAATAAAAGTAAACGGAGGTAGGAACCCTTTTAGGGTGCACTATTAACTAATCCTAATATCTTTAGAAGGATTTAAGTAAGAGCATAGCTATTAGGACCTAAAAGATAGTAAACTATGCTTAAATAGGGTAAAGCTAGAGGAAACTCTAGTAGAGGCTTGTAGCGGTTCTAACGTGCAAATTAATTATTAAATTTAGGTATAGGGGCGAAAGACTAATCAAACTATCTAGTAGCTAGTTCCTACTAAAGTTTCCCTTAGGATAGCAGTAACGTATTTAGTTTTATAAGGTAAAGCGAATAATTAGAGGCCTAGGGGTTAAAATAACCTTTACCTATTCTTAAACTTTAAATATGTAAGAAGTCCTTATTACTTAATTAAACGTGGACACTTAAATATACTATTACTAGTAGGCTATTTTTAGTAAGCAGAACTAGCAATACAAGATAAACTAAATGCGGGGTTAAGGTGCTAGAATGCACGCTTATTAGACACTACAAAAGGTGTTAGTTTATCTAGACAGTAGGATAGTAGCTATAGAAGTTAGAATCCACTAAGGAGTGTGTAACAACTTACCTACTAAATAAACTAGCCCTAAAAATAGATAGCGCTTAAGCGTGTTACCTATACCCCGCCGCTAGGGCAAGATTTAAGCCCTAGCGAGTAGGCAGGCGTAGAGGCTCGTGACGAAGCCTTAGGGGTAACCCTAGGTAGAACAGCCTCTAGTGCAGATCTTAGTAGTAGTAGTAAATACTTAAATAAGAACTTTAAGGACTAAAGTAGGGAAAGGTTCCGTGTAAACAGCAGTTAGACATAGGTTAGTTAATCCTAAGAGATAGGGTAATTCTGTTTTAATATTAGTGCTTGCGCTACGCCCTTAAAAGGGAAGCTAGTTAATATTCTAGTACCTAGATGTAGATTCTCTGCGGTAACACAACTAAGAGCGGAGACCTTAGCAGGAGCCCTAAGAAGAGTTCTCTTTTCTTCTTAATAGTCTGTTACCCTAAAATTAGTTTGTCTAGAGCTAGGGTTTAATAGCTAGAAGAGCGCTGCACTTTTGCGGCGTTTAGTGTGCTCCTAACAAGCCTTAAAAATCTACTTAAAGAAATAGTTTTTACGCTAGGTCGTACTTATAACTGCAGCAGGTCTCTAAGGTAAAAAGCCTCTAGTTAATAGAATAATGTAGATAAGGGAAGTTAGCAAAATAGATCTATAACTTTAGGAAAAGGATTGGCTCTAAGGGTTAGGTACGTTAGGCCTTAGGGAGAAGCCTCTAGCGCAGAAGGGCACTAACCGCAAGGTAGGCGCCTCTTAGCGCTAGGGTGCAGACACCCTTAGCAGGTTTTGGCCGTCTGGCGTACGTTTAATAACTAACTTAGAACTAGTATAGATAAGGGGAATCTAACTGTCTAATTAAAATATAGTATTGCAATAGCTAGAAAGTAGTGTTAACGTAATATGATTTCTGCCTAGTGCTCTAAATGTTAAAGCGAAGAGATTTAACTAAGCGCAGGTAAACGGCGGGAGTAACTATAACTCTCTTAAGGTAGCTAAATGCCTTATTATCTAATTAGTAACGCGTATAAATAGATTAACGAGATTCCTACTATCCCTATCTACTATCTAGCAAAACTATAGCTAAGGGAACGGGCTTAGCTAAATTAGCGGGGAAAGAAGACCCTGTTAAGCTTGACTCTAGTTTAATATTGTGAAAAGATATAGGGGGTGTAGAATAGGTAGGAGCTTTGGCGCTAGTAAAATACTACTACCCTTATTGTTTTTTTACTTATTTAATAAAGCAGAGCTAGGCCTTACTACCTAACTTCTAGCGTTTAAGGTCCTTCGTGGGCTAATCTAGGTTAAAGACATTGTTAGGTAGGGAGTTTAGCTAGGGCGGCACATCTATTAAACCATAACGCAGGTGTCTTAAGGGGGACTTATAGAGAATAGAAATCTCTAGTAGAGTAAAAGGGCAAAAGTCCCCTTAATTTTGATTTTTAGTGTAAATACAAACTATAAAAGTGTGGCCTATTAATCCTTTAGTCCCTTGAAATTTAAGGCTAGAGGTGCTAGAAAAGTTACCACAGGGATAACTAGCTTGTGGCAGCTAAGCGTTTATAGCGACGTTGCTTTTTAATCCTTTAATATTAGCTCTTCCTATTATACTAAAGCAGAATTTAGTAAGCGTTAGATTGTTCACCTACTAATAGGGAACGTGAGCTAGGTTTAGACTGTCGTAAGATAGGTTAGTTTTACCCTACTAATAACCTTGCCCTAATAGTAATACCACTTAGTACGAGAGGAACCGCGGTTTTAGATAATTAGTTTTTGCGGCTGTCTAACTAGGTATTGCCGCGAAGCTACTATCTGCTAGATTATAGCTAAACGCCTCTAAGTTAGAATCTATGCTAGAATAGGGTAATTTCCGCCTGCACTAGTTAGATACAAATAGGCCTTTAGCCTAGAACCTTACTAGATTAGCGTTGGCAGCCCTATTAAAGTTAGGGTTATTAGCTAGTGTATTATAATTATATAGTGCGCAGGATTAAATCCTTTATAGACGACTTAGTTGTTTGGCTAGGTCGTGTAAGTAGTTAAGTAGCCTTGTTGTTACGAGCTACTAAGCGTAAGCCTGTTGCTAGCTTGGTTGAAATTAGGATATTATGCCCTCCTTATTTGCAAAACTGCTGCCTAAATAGCTGCTGTTAATAGAAGGAAGAGGGCTATAGCGAACAAGTTATATAGTAATTGCAAGATAGAGAGGGCTAAAGCTAGGAGCAATCCTTGCAAAATATACAAAAGAACAGGTTGTGTGTGTACGTACCTTAGGCAGTTAATATATAGCATAGGAAGATTAAGAAAGGATTTAAGATAATCTATATAGATTTTTAGGCGGTGATCTATAACTTAAGAGCGTTCTATAACTTTTTATTTTTTAGGGGTACTGTTCTATAACTTTATAGCCTTCTATACTTAAAAATTCCTCTAGGCTATTCTATAACTATAGATTATTTAAACCTTTAGGGTATTCTATTAATATTTAAAAAAATCCTGTAGGCTATTCTATAAGCTTAGGGCGTTCTATAACTTTAGGGCGTTCTATAACTTTTTCTTTTTTAGAGGTAGTGTTCTATAACTTTAGGGAGTTCTATAACTTTAGGGCGTTCTACAACTTTTTATTTTTTAGGGGTAGTGTTCTATAACTTTAGCGCGTTCTATACCTTTTATTTATTCTATTACTTTAGTCCTTTCTATAACTTTAGACTATTCTATACTAGTAGCTATTATATCCTTTTTATAATACTTATTATATCATACTATTATCTATTATTCTTTACTGTTAAGTATATCCTTATATTTTATAAAACCTTTTCTCTACTAGCTAGTCCTACTATACTTTCTTTTATAACCTACTAGTATTAAATAATACCTTTATATTCTTCTTTTATACTATCTCTATTTCTTGCCTTATCTATTAAGTAGATATAGATAGAGCTAATAGATCTATAGTTAATATAGATATAGTAGTTATAGTAGAGTATAGATATTAGAGTAGATATTCTTATCTATATATTTACCTACTACTAATAAAATTCTAAGTTACTCTTATCTAGCGAATACGGGTTTATGGTTTGTATAGGGCTGCGTATATCTATATAGTTTTACATACAAAAAAGTGTACCTCTAAGCTATTTTCCGCCGCACTAACCCCACGACGCAAAAATTAAACCAAAACCTGTTCCTATAATATATAAGGAGGGCAAATAGATTCTTAAATACTAAATACCTAACTAACTAACTAAGGTTAAATCTACTGCGCGTAGTTCTTGGATTAGGCAGTTAAACTAGCGTCGTTAGGCACTAAGGGGGCAATTTTTGCTTATGTCTGCGTCTATACTCCCTATAACTCCCTGTTATTAGCGCTCTGCGCCTGTTTTAGCGGCAGTTAGACTAAATTTAAAAGTTTTAGTTTTATAATGGCTAGCCTTGTTTCCTAGATTTCTACCTAGTTTAGATTTGCTCTAATTAGTAGGTAATTAGGGGCTTAGAGATTACTCTTCTACTTAACTAGGCAGGCCTAGGCCTATATGCTGAAGCAACCCTGCTATTGCGCCTAGTTTTGTGGTTAGCACCTGAAGTCCTACTGTTAAAGTTTTAGTAGTAGGCAAAATTTAGGGTCTATAGATAGCTAGCACTACTAAACTATTTAACAGATCTTAGGGGACAGCCCTGCCTAGCATCCGCTCCTAGTAAGCGTGGTAAAGTGTAGGTTTTCTCTACTTAAGGCATGTATATAGCGAGTTTAAACACGCAGAAACGCCTATTAGGCTTTGTTACGGACTATTCCTTAAGAAACTTAGTAGGGGCAATTAAATTAGTTGCTGGTTGTAACTAGTGCCTTATGTGCTGTTATGCTAGTAGCTAGAATCGCTTCTGCGATTTCTTATCACGTACTTTCCGCCTCCTTTTAGGGGTAGTGCTTGTGCGCTTCAGCGTATTAGGCATTAGGATTATTACCTAGTTAATTCTGCTAGTAGTTATATGCTTATCTTAAAGATTAAGCTATGCATGTCTAAGTATAAGCAATTATACTGTGAAACTGCGAATAGCTTATTAAATTAGTTATCGTTTATTTAATAGTACCTTACTACTTAGATAACTGTAGTAATTCTAGAGCTAATATATGCTAAAAACCCTAACTTTAGAAGGGGTGTATTTATTAGATAAAAAACTAACGCCCTTTAGGGCTTCTTAGTAATTTATAATAACTTTACGGATCGCATGGCCTTACGCTAGCAATAGTTTATTTAAATTTCTGCCCTATTAACTTTTAATAGTAAGGTATTAGCTTACTATGGTTTTAACAGGTAACAGGGAATTAGGGTTTAATTCTAGAGAGGGAGCCTAAGAAATAGCTACCACATCCAAGGAAGGCAGTAGGCGCGCAAATTACCTAATCCTAACACAGGGAGGTAGTAACAATAAATACTAATATAGGGCTCTTTTAGGTCTTGTAATTAGAATAAGTATAATTTAAACCTCTTAATAAGGAACAATTAGAGGGCAAGTCTAGTGCTAGCAGCTACGGTAATTCTAGCTCTAATAGCGTATATTAAAGTTGTTGCAGTTAAAAAGCTTGTAGTTAAAACTTAGGTCTAGCTAGCAGGTCCGCCTCACCGCGTGTACTTGTCTAGCTAGGCCTTCCTTCTAGAGAACCTTATGCCCTTTACTAGGCGTGTTAGGGACTAGGACTTTTACTTTAAAAAAATTAGAGTGTTTAAAGCAGGCCTTTGCTTAAATACGTTAGCATAGAATAATAGAATAGGACGTGCGGTCCTATTTTGTTAGTTTCTAGGACTACTGTAATAATTAATAGGGACAGTTAGGGGTATTAGTATTTAATTATTAGAGGTAAAATTCTTAGATTTATTAAAGACTAACTACTACAAAAGCATTTGCTAAGGATGTTTTTATTAATTAGTAAACGAAAGTTAGGGGATTAAAGATAATTAGATACCGTTATAGTCTTAACCGTAAACTATGCTAACTAGGGATTAGGCGATGTTCTTTTTCTAACTCGCTTAGCACCTTACGAGAAATTAAAGTTTTTAGGTTCTAGGGGGAGTATGGTCGCAAGGCTAAAACTTAAAGAAATTAACAGAAGGGCACTACTAGGCGTAGAGCCTACGGCTTAATTTAACTTAACACAGGGAAACTTACTAGGTCTAGATAAAATAAGGATTAACAGATTAAGAGCTCTTTCTTGATTTTTTAGGTAGTAGTGTATAGCTATTCTTAGTTAGTAGAGTAATTTGTCTGCTTAATTGCAATAACAAACAAGACCTTAACCTGCTAAATAGCTAGGCTAGCTTTAGCTAGTCGCTAGCTTCTTAGAGGGACTATTAGCTTAAGCTAATAGAAGTTTAAGGCAATAACAGGTCTATAATGCCCTTAGATATTCTAGGCCGCACGCGCGCTACACTAACAGAGCTAATAAGTTCTTCACCTTAACTAAAAGGTCTAGGTAATCTTGTTAAACTCTGTCGTGCTAGGGATAGAGCATTGCAATTATTACTCTTTAATAAGGAATGCCTAGTAAGCGCGTGTTATTAGCATGCGTTAATTACGTCCCTGCCCTTTATACACACCACCCATCGCTACTACTAATTAAATAGCTTAGTAAGGCCTTTAGACTAGCTTAGGGAGGTTAGCAACAACTACCCTAAGCTAGAAAGTTCGTTAAACTTAGTTATTTAGAGGAAGTAAAAGTCGTAATAAGGTTTCTATAGGTGAACCTGCAGAAGGATTATTACCTATTTTCAAAGCACTGCCGCCTTAATTAGTGGCGGCAGTCTACTTTAATTCTACCTATGTTTTTTGCGTACTATTTGTTTCCTTAGTAGGCTTGCCTACTAATTAGATCCCCTAAAACCACTTGCAATTATAGTTAGCGTTAGTAACACTATAATAAATTATAACTTTTAACAATAGATCTCTTAGTTCTAGCATTAATAAAGAACGCAGCGAAATGCGATAAGTAGTGTAAATTATAGAATTTAGTAAATTATTAAATCTTTAAACGCATATTGCGCCCCTTAGTATTCTATAGGGCATGCCTGTTTGAGCGTTATTTGTACCCTTAAGCTCTGCTTAGTGTTAGGTGTTTGTTCTACTTAGGACTTGCCTTAAAATAATTGGTAGCTAGTATATTGGCCTAGAGCGCAGCACATTTTGCGCCTCTTGTTATAGTTATTAGCATCTATTAAGATACTTTTTAAGCTCTTAACCTTAGATTAGGTAGGGATACCTGCTAAACTTAAGTATATTAATAAGCGGAGGAAAAGAAACTAATAGGGATTGCCCTAGTAACAGCGAGTAAAGCGGCAACAGCTTAAATTTAAAATCTAGCTCTTTTAGGGTCCAAGTTGTAATTTGTAGAGGGCGCTTTAGCGTTAGCAGTAGTCTAAGTTCCTTAGAATAGGACGTTATAGAGGGTAAGAATCCTATACGTAGTTGCTGGCCTTTGCCGTGTAAAGCCCCTTTAACAAGTTAAGTTATTTAGGAATATAGCTCTAAATAGGAGGTAAATTTCTTCTAAAGCTAAATACTAGCTAGAGACTAATAGCGCATAAGTAGAGTAATTAAAAGATAAAAAGCACTTTAGAAAGAGAGTTAAATAGCACGTGAAATTGTTAAAAGGGAAGCGCTTGCAGCTAGACTTGCCTGTAGTTGCTTATCTAGGCTTTTGTCTAGTGTACTCTTCTATAGGCAGGCTAGTATTAGTTTAGGCAGTTAGATAAAGGTCTCTATTACGTACCTCCCTTTAGGGAGGCCTTATAGGGGAGACGACATGCAACTAGCCTAGACTAAGGTCCGCGCATCTGCTAGGATGCTAGCGTAATAGCTGTAAGCGGCCTGTCTTAAAACATAGACTAAGGAGTCTAATATCTATGCAAGTGTTTAGGTGTTAAGCCTAGACGCGTAATAAAAGTAAACGGAGGTAGGAACCCTTTTAGGGTGTACTATTAACTAATCCTAATGTCTTTAGAAGGATTTAAGTAAGAGCATAGCTATTAGGACCTAAAAGATGGTAAACTATGCTTAAATAGGGTAAAGCTAGAGGAAACTCTAGTAGAGGCTCGCAGCGGTTCTAACGTGCAAATTAATTGTTAAATTTAGGTATAGGGGCAAAAGACTAATTAAACTATCTAGTAGCTAGTTCCTACTAAAGTTTCCCTTAGGATAGCAGTAACGTATTTAGTTTTATAAGGTAAAGCGAATAATTAGAGGCCTAGGGGTTAAAACAACCTTTACCTATTCTTAAACTTTAAATATGTAAGAAGTCCTTATTACTTAATTAAATGTAGACACTTAAATGTACTATTACTAGTAGGCTATTTTTAGTAAGTAGAACTAGCAATACAGGATAAACTAAACGTGGGGTTAAGGTGCTAGAATGCACGCTTATTAGACACTACAAAAGGTGTTAGTTTATCTAGATAGTAGGACAGTAGCTATAGAAGTTAGAATCCGCTAAGGAGTGTGTAACAACTTACCTGCTAAATAAACTAGCCCTAAAAATAGATAGCGCTTAAGCGTGTTACCTATACCCCGCCGCTAGGGCAAGATTTAAGCCCTAGCGAGTAGGCAGGCGTGGAGGCTTGTGACGAAGCCTTAGGGGTAACCCTAGGTAGAACGGCCTCTAGTGTAGATCTTAGTAGTAGTAGCAAATACTTAAATAAGAACTTTAAGGACTAAAGTAGGGAAAGGTTCCGTGTGAATAGCAGTTAGATATAGGTTAGTTAATCCTAAGAGATAGGGTAATTCTATTTTAATATTAGTGCTTGCGCTGCGCCCTTAAAAGGGAAGCTAGTTAATATTCTAGCACCTAGATATAGATTCTCTGCAGCAACGTAACTAAGAGCAGAGACCTTAGCGGGAGCCCTAAGAAGAGTTCTCTTTTCTTCTTAACGGTCTATTACCCTAAAATTAGTTTGTCTAGAGCTAGGGTTTAATAGCTAGAAGAGCGCTGTACTTTTGCGGCGTTTAGTGCGCTCCTAATAAGCCTTAAAAATCTGCTTAAAGAAATAGTTTTTACGCTAGGTTATACTTATAACTGTAGCAGGTCTCTAAGGTAAAAAGCCTCTAGTTAATAGAATAATATAGATAAGGGAAGTTAGCAAAATAGATCTGTAACTTTAGGAAAAGGATTAGCTCTAAGGGTTAGGTACGTTAGGCCTTAGGGAGAAGCCTCTGGCGCAGAAGGGCACTAACCGCAAGGTAGGCGCCTCTTAGCGCTAGGGTGCAGACACCCTTAGCAGGTTTTGGCCGTCTAGCGTACGTTTAACAACTAACTTAGAACTAGTATAGATAAGGGGAATCTAACTGTCTAATTAAAATATAGCATTATAATAGCTAGAAAGTAGTGTTAACGTAATATAATTTCTGCCTAGTGCTCTAAATATCAAAGTAAAGAGATTTGACTAAGCGCGGGTAAACGGCAGGAGTAACTATAACTCTCTTAAGGTAGCTAAATACCTTGTTATCTAATTAGTAACGCGCATAAATAGATTAACGAGATTCCTACTGTCCCTATCTACTATCTAGCGAAACCATAGCTAAGGGAACGGGCTTAGCTAAATTAGCGGGGAAAGAAGACCCTGTTAAGCTTAACTCTAGTTTAACATTGTAAAAAGATATAGGGGGTGTAGAATAGGTAGGAGCTTTAGCGCTAGTAAAATACTACTACCCTTATTATTTTTTTACTTATTTAATAAAGCGGAGCTAGGCCTTACTACCTAACTTCTAGCGTTTAAGGTCCTTCGTGGGCTAATCTAGGTTAAAGATATTGTTAGGTAGGGAGTTTAGCTAGGGCGGCACATCTATTAAACTATAACGTAGGTGTCCTAAGGGGGACTTATAAAGAATAGAAATCTCTAGTAGAGCAAAAGGGTAAAAGTCCCCTTAATTTTGATTTTTAGTGTAAATACAAACCATAAAAGTGTGGCCTATTAATCCTTTAGTCCCTTAAAATTTAAGGCTAGAGGTGCTAGAAAAGTTACCACAGGGATAACTAGCTTGTGGCAGCTAAGCGTTTATAGCGATGTTGCTTTTTGATCCTTTAATATTAGCTCTTCCTATTATACCAAAGCAGAATTTAGTAAGCGTTAGATTGTTCACCTACTAATAGGGAACGTGAGCTAGGTTTAGACTGTCGTAAGACAGGTTAGTTTTACCCTACTAATAACCTTGCCCTAATAGTAATACCACTTAGTACGAGAGGAACCGTGGTTTTAGATAATTGGTTTTTGCAGCTATCTAACTAGGTATTGCCGCGAAGCTACTATCTACTAGATTATAGCTAAACGCCTCTAAGTTAGAATCCATGCTAGAATAGGGTAATTTCCGCCTGCACTAGTTAGATACAAATAGGCCTTTAGCCTAGAACCTTACTAGATTAGCGTTAGTAGCCCTATTAAAGTTAGGGTTATTAGCTAGTGTATTGCAATTGTATAGTGCGCAGGATTAAATCCTTTATAGACAACTTAGTTGTCTAGCTAGGTCGTGTAAGTAGTTAAGTAGCCTTATTATTACGAGCTACTAAGCGTAAGCCTGTTGCTAGCTTGGTTAAAATTAGGATATTATGCCCTCCTTATTTGTAAAACTACTGCCTAAACGGCTGCTGTTAATAGAAGGAAGAGGGCTATAGCAAACAAGTTATATAGTAATTGCAAGATAGAGAGGGCTAGAGCTAGGAGCAATCCTCGCAAAATATACAAAAGAACAGGTTGTGTGTGTACGTACCTTAGGCAGTTAATATATAGTATAGGAAGATTAAGAAAGGATTTAAGATAATCTATACAGATTTTTAGGCGGTGATCTATAACTTAAGAGCGTTCTATAACTTTTTATTTTTTAGGGGTACTGTTCTATAACTTTATAGCCTTCTATACTTGAAAATTCCTCTAGGCTATTCTATAACTATAGATTATTTAAACCTTTAGGGTATTCTATTAATATTTAAAAAAATCCTGTAGGCTATTCTATAAGCGTAGGGCGTTCTATAACTTTAGGGCGTTCTATAACTTTTTATTTTTTAGGTGTAGTGTTCTATAACTTTAGGGCGTTGTATAACTTTTTCTTTTTTAGAGGTAGTGTTCTATAACTTTAGGGCGTTCTATAACTTTAGGGCGTTCTACAACTTTTTATTTTTTAGGTGTAGTGTTCTATAACTTTAGGGCGTTCTATAACTTTTTCTTTTTTAGAGGTAGTGTTCTATAACTTTAGGGAGTCTACAACTTTTTATTTTTTAGGGGTAGTGTTCTATAACTTTAGGGCGTTCTATAACTTTAGGGCGTTCTATAACTTTAGGGCGTTCTACAACTTTTTATTTTTTAGGGGTAGTGTTCTATAACTTTAGGGCGTTCTATAACTTTAGGGCGTTCTATAACTTTAGGGCGTTCTACAACTTTTTATTTTTTAGGGGTAGTGTTCTATAACTTTAGGGCGTTCTATAACTTTAGGGCGTTCTATAACTTTAGGGCGTTCTACAACTTTTTATTTTTTAGGGGTAGTGTTCTATAACTTTAGGGCGTTCTATAACTTTAGGGCGTTCTATAACTTTAGGGCGTTCTACAACTTTTTATTTTTTAGGGGTAGTGTTCTATAACTTTAGGGCGTTCTATAACTTTAGGGCGTTCTATAACTTTAGGGCGTTCTATAACTTTAGGGCGTTCTACAACTTTTTATTTTTTAGGGGTAGTATTCTATAACTTTAGGGCGTTCTATAACTTTAGGGCGTTCTATAACTTTAGGGCGTTCTACAACTTTTTATTTTTTAGGGGTAGTGTTCTATAACTTTAGGGCGTTCTATAACTTTAGGGCGTTCTATAACTTTAGGGCGTTCTACAACTTTTTATTTTTTAGGGGTAGTGTTCTATAACTTTAGGGCGTTCTATAACTTTAGGGCGTTCTATAACTTTAGGGCGTTCTACAACTTTTTATTTTTTAGGGGTAGTGTTCTATAACTTTAGGGCGTTCTATAACTTTAGGGCGTTCTATAACTTTAGGGCGTTCTACAACTTTTTATTTTTTAGGGGTAGTGTTCTATAACTTTAGGGCGTTCTATAACTTTAGGGCGTTCTATAACTTTAGGGCGTTCTACAACTTTTTATTTTTTAGGTGTAATTCTATAACTTTAGGGCGTTCTATAACTTTAGGGCGTTCTACAACTTTTTATTTTTTAGGGGTAGTGTTCTATAACTTTAGGGCGTTCTATAACTTTAGGGCGTTCTATAACTTTAGGGCGTTCTACAACTTTTTATTTTTTAGGGGTAGTGTTCTATAACTTTAGGGCGTTCTATAACTTTAGGGCGTTCTATAACTTTAGGGCGTTCTACAACTTTTTATTTTTTAGGGGTAGTGTTCTATAACTTTAGGGCGTTCTATAACTTTAGGGCGTTCTATAACTTTAGGGCGTTCTACAACTTTTTATTTTTTAGGGGTAGTGTTCTATAACTTTAGGGCGTTCTATAACTTTAGGGCGTTCTATAACTTTAGGGCGTTCTACAACTTTTTATTTTTTAGGGGTAGTGTTCTATAACTTTAGGGCGTTCTATAACTTTAGGGCGTTCTATAACTTTAGGGCGTTCTACAACTTTTTATTTTTTAGGGGTAGTGTTCTATAACTTTAGGGCGTTCTATAACTTTAGGGCGTTCTATAACTTTAGGGCGTTCTACAACTTTTTATTTTTTAGGGGTAGTGTTCTATAACTTTAGGGCGTTCTATAACTTTAGGGCGTTCTATAACTTTAGGGCGTTCTACAACTTTTTATTTTTTAGGGGTAGTGTTCTATAACTTTAGGGCGTTCTATAACTTTAGGGCGTTCTATAACTTTAGGGCGTTCTACAACTTTTTATTTTTTAGGGGTAGTGTTCTATAACTTTAGGGCGTTCTATAACTTTAGGGCGTTCTATAACTTTAGGGCGTTCTACAACTTTTTATTTTTAGGGGTAGTGTTCTATAACTTTAGGGCGTTCTATAACTTTAGGGCGTTCTATAACTTTAGGGCGTTCTACAACTTTTTATTTTTTAGGGGTAGTATTCTATAACTTTAGGGCGTTCTATAACTTTAGGGCGTTCTATAACTTTAGGGCGTTCTATAACTTTTTATTTTTAGGGGTAGTGTTCTATAACTTTAGGGCGTTCTATAACTTTAGGGCGTTCTATAACTTTAGGGCGTTCTATAACTTTAGGGCGTTCTACAACTTTTTATTTTTTAGGGGTAGTGTTCTATAACTTTAGGGCGTTCTATAACTTTAGGGCGTTCTATAACTTTAGGGCGTTCTACAACTTTTTATTTTTTAGGGGTAGTGTTCTATAACTTTAGGGCGTTCTATAACTTTAGGGCGTTCTATAACTTTAGGGCGTTCTACAACTTTTTATTTTTTAGGGGTAGTGTTCTATAACTTTAGGGCGTTCTATAACTTTAGGGCGTTCTATAACTTTAGGGCGTTCTACAACTTTTTATTTTTTAGGGGTAGTGTTCTATAACTTTAGGGCGTTCTATAACTTTAGGGCGTTCTATAACTTTAGGGCGTTCTAACTTTTTATTTTTAGGGGTAGTGTTCTATAACTTTAGGGCGTTCTATAACTTTAGGGCGTTCTATAACTTTAGGGCGTTCTACAACTTTTTATTTTTTAGGGGTAGTGTTCTATAACTTTAGGGCGTTCTATAACTTTAGGGCGTTCTACAACTTTTTATTATTTAGGGGTAGTGTTCTATAACTTTAGGGCGTTCTATAACTTTAGGGCGTTCTATAACTTTAGGGCGTTCTACAACTTTTTATTTTTTAGGGGTAGTGTTCTATAACTTTAGGGCGTTCTATAACTTTAGGGCGTTCTATAACTTTAGGGCGTTCTACAACTTTTTATTTTTAGGGGTAGTGTTCTATAACTTTAGGGCGTTCTATAACTTTAGGGCGTTCTATAACTTTAGGGCGTTCTACAACTTTTTATTTTTTAGGGGTAGTGTTCTATAACTTTAGGGCGTTCTATAACTTTAGGGCGTTCTATAACTTTAGGGCGTTCTACAACTTTTTATTTTTTAGGGGTAGTGTTCTATAACTTTAGGGCGTTCTATAACTTTAGGGCGTTCTATAACTTTAGGGCGTTCTACAACTTTTTATTTTTTAGGGGTAGTGTTCTATAACTTTAGGGCGTTCTATAACTTTAGGGCGTTCTATAACTTTAGGGCGTTCTACAACTTTTTATTTTTTAGGGGTAGTGTTCTATAACTTTAGGGCGTTCTATAACTTTAGGGCGTTCTATAACTTTAGGGCGTTCTACAACTTTTTATTTTTTAGGGGTAGTGTTCTATAACTTTAGGGCGTTCTATAACTTTAGGGCGTTCTATAACTTTAGGGCGTTCTACAACTTTTTATTTTTTAGGGGTAGTGTTCTATAACTTTAGGGCGTTCTATAACTTTAGGGCGTTCTATAACTTTAGGGCGTTCTACAACTTTTTATTTTTTAGGGGTAGTGTTCTATAACTTTAGGGCGTTCTATAACTTTAGGGCGTTCTATAACTTTAGGGCGTTCTATAACTTTAGGGCGTTCTACAACTTTTTATTTTTTAGGGGTAGTGTTCTATAACTTTAGGGCGTTCTATAACTTTAGGGCGTTCTATAACTTTAGGGCGTTCTACAACTTTTTATTTTTTAGGGGTAGTATTCTATAACTTTAGGGCGTTCTATAACTTTTTCAGGTAGTTCTATAACTTTAGGGCGTTCTACAACTTTTTATTTTTTAGGGGTAGTGTTCTATAACTTTAGGGCGTTCTATAACTTTAGGGCGTTCTATAACTTTAGGGCGTTCTACAACTTTTTATTTTTTAGGGGTAGTGTTCTATAACTTTAGGGCGTTCTATAACTTTAGGGCGTTCTATAATTAGGGGTTCTAAACTTTTTATTTTTTAGGGGTAGTGTTCTATAACTTTAGGGCGTTCTATAACTTTAGGGCGTTCTATAACTTTAGGGCGTTCTACAACTTTTTATTTTTTAGGGGTAGTGTTCTATAACTTTAGGGCGTTCTATAACTTTAGGGCGTTCTATAACTTTAGGGCGTTCTATAACTTTAGGGCGTTCTATAACTTTTTATTTTTTAGGGTTAGTATTCTATAATATTAGAGTGTTCTATAACTTTTTCTTTTTTAGAGGTAGTGTTCTATAATATTAGAGTGTTCTATAACTTTTTATTTTTTAGGGTTAGTATTCTATAATATTAGAGTGTTCTATAACTTTTTCTTTTTTAGAGGTAGTGTTCTATAATATTAGAGTGTTCTATAACTTTTTCTTTTTTAGAGGTAGTGTTCTATAACTTTAGGGCGTTCTATAACTTTAGGGCGTTCTATAACTTTAGGGCGTTCTACAACTTTTTATTTTTTAGGTGTAGTGTTCTATAACTTTAGGGCGTTCTATAACTTTTTCTTTTTTAGAGGTAGTGTTCTATAACTTTAGAGCGTTCTATAACTTTTTCTTTTTTAGAGGTAGTGTTCTATAACTTTAGGGCGTTCTACAACTTTTTATTTTTAGGGGTAGCGTTCTATAACTTTAGGGCGTTCTATAACTTTAGGGCCTTCTATAAGCTTAGGGTGTTCTATAACTTTAGGGCGTTCTATAACTTTAGGGCGTTCTATAACTTTTTATTTTTTAGGGTTAGTGTTCTATAACTTTAGCGCGTTCTATACCTTTTATTTATTCTATTACTTTAGTCCTTTCTATAACTTTAGACTATTCTATACTAGTAGCTATTATATCCTTTTTATAATACTTATTATATCATACTATTATCTATTATTCTTTACTGTTAAGTATATCCTTATATTTTATAAAACCTTTTCTCTACTAGCTAGTCCTACTATACTTTCTTTTATAACCTACTAGTATTAAATAATACCTTTATATTCTTCTTTTATACTATCTCTATTTCTTGCCTTATCTATTAAGTAGATATAGATAGAGCTAATAGATCTATAGTTAATATAGATACAGTAGTTATAGTAGAGTACAGATATTAGAGTAGATATCCTTATCTATATATTTACCTACTACTAATAAAATTCCAAGTTACTCTTATCTAGCAAATACAGGTTTATAGTTTATATAGGGCTGCGCATGTCTACACAGTTTTACATACAAAAAAGTGTACCTCCAAGCTATTTTCCGCTGCACTAACCCCGCGACGCAAAAATCAAACCAAAACCCATTCCTATAATATATAAGGAGGGCAAATAGATTCTTAAATACTAAATACCTAACTAACTAACTAAGGTTAAATCTGCTGCGCGCAGTTCTTAGATCAGGCAGTTAAACTAGCGTCGTTAGGCACTAAGGGGGCAATTTTTGCTCGTGTCCGCGTCTATACTCCCTACAACTCCCTATTATTAGCGCTCTGCGCCTATTTTAGCGGCAGTTAGACTAAATTTAAAAGTTTTGGTTTTATAATAGCTAGCCTTGTTTCCTAGATTTCTGCCTAGTTTAGATTCGCTCTAATTAGTAGGTAATTAGGGGCTTGGAGATTGCTCTTCTACTTAACTAGGCAGGCCTAGGCCTATATGCTGAAGCAACCCTGCTGTTGCGCCTAGTTTTGTGGTTGGCACCTGAAGTCCTACTGTTAAAGTTTTAGCAGTAGGCAAAATTTAGGGTCTGTAGATAGCTAGTACTACTAAACTATTTAACAGATCTTAGGGGACAGCCCTGCCTAGCATCTGCTCCTAGTAAGCGTGGCAAAGCGTAGGTTTTCTCTACTTAAGGCATGTATGTGGCGAGTTTAAACACGCAGAAATGCCTGTTAGGCTTTATTGCAGACCATTCCTTAAGAAACTTAGTGGGGGCAATTAAATTAGTTGCTAGTTATAACTAGTGCCTTGTGTGCTGTTATGCTAGTAGCTAGAATTGCTTCTGCGATTTCTTATCACGTACTTTCTACCTCCTTTTAGGGGTAGTGCTTGTGCGCTTTGGCGTATTAGGCATTAGGATTGTTACCTAGTTAATTCTGCTAGTAGTTATATGCTTGTCTCAAAGATTAAGCTATGCATATCTAAGTATAAGCAATTATACCGTGAAACTGCGAATAGCTTATTAAATCAGTTATTGTTTATTTAATAGTACCTTACTACTTAGATAACTGTAGTAATTCTAGAGCTAATACATGCTAAAAACCCTAACTTTAGAAGGGGTGTATTTATTAGATAAAAAACTAACGCCCTTTAGGGCTTCTTAGTAATTTATAATAACTTTACAGATTGCATAGCCTTGCGCCAGCGACAGTTTATTCAAATTTCTGCCCTATTAACTTTTAATAGTAAGGTATTAGCTTACTATAGTTTTAACGGGTAACAGGGAATTAGGGTTTGATTCTAGAGAGGGAGCCTAAGAAACAGCTACCACATCTAAGGAAGGCAGCAGGCGCGCAAATTACCTAATCCTAACATAGGGAGGTAGTAACAATAAATACTAATACAGGGCTCTTTTAGGTCTTGTAATTAGAATAAGTACAATTTAAACCTCTTAACAAGGAACAATTAGAGGGTAAGTCTAGTGCTAGCAGCCGCAGTAATTCTAGCTCTAATAGCGTATATTAAAGTTGTTGCAGTTAAAAAGCTCGTAGTTAAAACTTAGGTCTAGCTAGCAGGTCCGCCTCACCGCGTGTACTTGTCTAGCCAGGCCTTCCTTCTAGAGAACCTTATACCCTTCACTAGGCGTGTTAGGGACTAGGACTTTTACTTTAAAAAAATTAGAGTGTTTAAAGCAGGCCTTTGCTTAAATACGTTAGTATAGAATAATAGAATAGGACGTGCAGTCCTATTTTGTTAGTTTCTAGGACTACTATAATAATTAATAGGGACAGTTAGGGGCATTAGTATTTAATTATTAGAGGTGAAATTCTTAGATTTATTAAAGACTAACTACTGCAAAAGTATTTGCTAAGGATATTTTTATTAATTAGTAAACAAAAGTTAGGGGATTAAAGACAATTAGATACCGTTGTAGTCTTAACTGTAAACTATGCTAACTAGGGATTAGGCGATGTTCTTTTTCTAACTCGCTCAGCACCTTACGAGAAATTAAAGTTTTTAGGTTCTAGGGGGGGATAGTTACAAGGCTAAAACTTAAAGAAATTAACAGAAGGGCACTACTAGGCGTAGAGCCTGCGGCTTAATTTAACTTAACACGGGGAAACTTACTAGGTCTAGATAAAATAAGGATTAACAGATTAAGAGCTCTTTCTTGATTTTTTAGGTAGTAGTGCATGGCCGTTCTTAGTTAGTAGAGTAATTTATCTGCTTAATTGTAATAACAAACAAGACCTTAACCTGCTAAATAGCTAGGCTAGCTTTGGCTAGTCGCTAGCTTCTTAGAGGGACTATTAGCTTAAGCTAATAGAAGTTTAAGGCAATAACAGGTCTATAATACCCTTAGATGTTCTAGGCCGCACGCGCGCTACACTAATAGAGCTAACAAGTTCTTTACCTTAACTAAAAGGTCTAGGTAATCTTGTTAAACTCTGTCGTGCTAGGGATAGAGCATTGCAATTATTGCTCTTTAACAAGGAATACCTAGTAAGCGCGTGTTATTAGCATGCGTTAATTACGTCCCTGCCCTTTGTACACACTGCCTGTCGCTACTACTAATTAAATAGCTTAGTAAGGCCTTTAGACTAGCTTAGGGAGGTTAGTAACAACTACCCTAAGCCAGAAAGTTCGTTAAACTTAGTTATTTAGAGGAAGTAAAAGTCGTAACAAGGTTTCTATAGGTGAACCTGTAGAAGGATTATTACCTATTTTTAAAGTACTACTACCTTAATTAGTGGCGGCAGTCTACTTTAATTCTGCCTATGTTTTTTGCGTACTATTTGTTTCCTTAGTAAGCTTGCCTACTAATTAGATCCCCTAAAACTACTTGCAATTGTAGTTAGCGTTAGTAACACTATAATAAATTACAACTTTTAATAACAGATCTCTTAGTTCTAGCATTAATAAAGAACGCAGCGAAATGCGATAAGTAGTGTGAATTGCAGAATTTAGTAAATTATTAAATCTTTAAACGCATATTGCGCCCCTTAGTATTCTATAGGGCATGCCTGTTTAAGCGTTATTTGTACCCTTAAGCTCTGCTTAGTGTTAGGTGTTTATTCTACTTAGGACTCGCCTTAAAATAATTAGCAGCTAGTATATTAGCCTAGAGCGCAGCACATTTTACGCCTCTTGTTATGGTTGTTAGCATCCATTAAGACACTTTTTAAGCTCTTAACCTTAGATTAGGTAGGGATACCTGCTAAACTTAAGCATATTAATAAGCAGAGGAAAAGAAACTAACAGGGATTGCCCTAGTAACAGCAAGTAAAGCGGCAACAGCTTAAATTTAAAATCTAGCTCTTTTAGGGTCTAAGTTATAATTTGCAGAGGGCGCTTTAGCGTTAGCAGTAGTCCAAGTTCCTTAGAATAGGACGTTATAGAGGGTAAGAATCCTATACGTAGTTACTAGCCTTCGCCGTGTAAAGCCCCTTTAACAAGTTAAGTTATTTAGGAATGCAGCTCTAAATAGGAGGTAAATTTCTTCTAAAGCTAAATACTAGCTAGAGACTAATAGCGCACAAGTAGAGTAATTAAAAGATAAAAAGCACTTTAGAAAGAGAGTTAAATAGCACGTGAAATTGTTAAAAGGGAAGCGCTTGTAGCTAGACTTGCCTGTAGTTGCTTATCTAGGCTTTTATCTAGTGCACTCTTCTATAGGTAGGCTAGTATTAGTTTAGGCGGTTAGATAAAGGTCTCTGTCACGTACCTCCCTTTAGGGAGGCCTTATAGGGGAGACAACATGTAACTAGCCTAGACTAAGGTCCGCGCATCTGCTAGGATGCTAGCGTAATAGCTGTAAGCGGCCTGTCTTAAAACATAGACTAAGGAGTCTAATATCTATGCAAGTGTTTAGGTGTTAAGCCTAGACGCGTAATAAAAGTGAATGGAGGTAGGAACCCTTTTAGGGTGCACTATTAACTAATCCTAATGTCTTTGGAAGGATTTAAGTAAGAGCATAGCTATTAGGACCTAAAAGATGGTAAACTATGCTTAAATAGGGTAAAGCTAGAGGAAACTCTAGTAGAGGCTCGCAGCGGTTCTAACGTGCAAATCAATTATTAAATTTAGGCATAGGGGCGAAAGACTAATTAAACTATCTAGTAGCTAGTTCCTACTAAAGTTTCCCTTAGGATAGCAGTAACGTATTTAGTTTTATAAGGTAAAGCAAATAATTAGAGGCCTAGGGGTTAAAATAACCTTTACCTATTCTTAAACTTTAAATATGTAAGAAGTCCTTGTTACTTAATTAAACGTAGACACTTAAATGTACTGTTACTAGTAGGCTATTTTTAGTAAGCAGAACTAGCAATACAGGATAAACTAAACGCAGGGTTAAGGTGCTAGAATGCACGCTTATTAGACACTACAAAAGGTGTTAGTTTATCTAGACAGCAGGACGGTAGCTATAGAAGTTAGAATCTGCTAAGGAGTGTGTAATAACTTACCTGCTAAATAAACTAGCCCTAAAAATAGATAGCGCTTAAGCGTGTTACCTATACCCCGCCGCTAGGGCAAGATTTAAGCCCTAGCGAGTAGGCAGGCGTGGAGGCTTGTGACGAAGCCTTAGGGGTAACCCTAGGTAGAACGGCCTCTAGTGCAGATCTTAGTAGTAGTAGCAAATACTTAAATAAGAACTTTAAGGACTAAAGTAGGGAAAGGTTCTGTGTGAATAGTAGTTAGACACAGGTTAGTTAATCCTAAGAGATAGGGTAATTCTGTTTTAATATTAGTGCTTGCGCCGCGCCCTTAAAAGGGAAGCTAGTTAATATTCTAGCACCTAGATATAGATTCTCTGCGGCAACGCAACTAAGAGCAGAGACCTTAGCAGGAGCCCTAAGAAGAGTTCTCTTTTCTTCTTAACAGTCTATCACCCTAAAATTAGTTTGTCTAGAGCTAGGGTTTAATAGCTAGAAGAGCGCTGCACTTTTGCGGCGTTTAGTACGCTCCTAACAAGCCTTAAAAATCTACTTAAAGAAATAGTTTTTACGCTAGGTCGTACTTATAACTGTAGCAGGTCTCTAAGGTAAAAAGCCTCTAGTTAATAGAATAATGTAGATAAGGGAAGTTAGCAAAATAGATCTGTAACTTTAGGAAAAGGATTAGCTCTAAGGGTTAGGTACGTTAGGCCTTAGGGAGAAGCCTCTAGCGCAGAAGGGCACTAACCGCAAGGTAGGCGCCTCTTAGCACTGGGGTGCAGACACCCTTAGCAGGTTTTAGCCGTCTAGCGTACGTTTAACAACTAACTTAGAACTAGTATAGATAAGGGGAATCTAACTATCTAATTAAAATATAGCATTGCAATAGCTAGAAAGTAGTGTTAACGCAATATAATTTCTACCTAGTGCTCTAAATATTAAAGTAAAGAGATTTAACTAAGCGCGGGTTAATAGCAGGAGTAACTATAACTCTCTTAAGGTAGCTAAATACCTTGTTATCTAATTAGTAACGCGTATAAATAGATTAACAAGATTCCTACTGTCCCTATCTACTATCTAGCGAAACCACAGCTAAGGGAACGGGCTTAGCTAAATTAGTAGGGAAAGAAGACCCTGTTAAGCTTAACTCTAGTTTAATATTATAAAAAGACATAGGGGGTGTAGAATAGGTAGGAGCTTTAGCGCTAGTAAAATACCACTACCCTTATCATTTTTTTACTTATTTGATAAAGCAGAGCTAGGCCTCACTACCTAACTTCTAGCGTTTAAGGTCCTTCGTAGGCTAATCTAGGTTAAAGATATTATTAGGTAGGGAGTTTGGCTAGGGCAGCACATCTATTAAACTATAACGCAGGTATCCTAAGGGGGACTTATAGAGAACAGAAATCTCTAGTAGAGTAAAAGGGCAAAAGTCCCCTTAATTTTGATTTTTAGTGTGAATACAAACCATAAAAGTGTAGCCTATTAATCCTTTAGTCCCTTAAAATTTAAGGCTAGAGGTGCTAGAAAAGTTACTACAGGGATAACTAGCTTGTGGCAGCCAAGCGTTTATAGCGACGTTGCTTTTTAATCCTTTGATATTAGCTCTTCCTATTATACTAAAGCAGAATTTAGTAAGCGTTAGATTGTTCACCCACTAATAGGGAACGTAAGCTAGGTTTAGACCGTCGTAAGACAGGTTAGTTTTACCCTACTAATAACCTTGCCCTAATAGTAATACCGCTTAGTATAAGAGGAACCGCGGTTTTAGATAATTAGTTTTTGCAGCTATCTAACCAGATATTGCCGCGAAGCTACTATCTGCTAGATTATAGCTAAACGCCTCTAAGTTAGAATCTATGCTAGAATAGGGTGATTTCCGCCTGCACTAGTTAGATACAAATAGGCCTTTAGCCTAGAACCTTACTAGATTGGCGTTAGCAGCCCTATTAAAGTTAGGGTTGTTAGCTAGTGTATTGCAATTGTACAGTGCGCAGGATTGAATCCTTTGTAGATAACTTAGTTGTCTAGCTAGGTCGTGTAAGTAGTCAAGTAGCCTTATTGTTACGAGCTACTAAGCGTAAGCCCGTTGCTAGCTTAGTTAAAATTAGGATATTATGCCCTCCTTATTTGCAAAACTACTGCCTAAACGGCTACTATTAATAGAAGGAAGAGGGCTATAGCAAACAAGTTATATAGTAATTGCAAGATAGAGAGGGCTAGAGCTAGGAGCAATCCTCGCAAAATATACAAAAGAACAGGTTATATGTATACGTACCTTAGGCAGTTAATATATAGCATAGGAAGATTAAGAAAGGATTTAAGATAATCTATACAGATTTTTAGGCGGTGATCTATAACTTAAGAGCGTTCTATAACTTTTTATTTTTTAGGGGTACTGTTCTATAACTTTATAGCCTTCTATACTTAAAAATTCCTCTAGGCTATTCTATAACTATAGATTATTTAAACCTTTAGGGTATTCTATTAATATTTAAAAAAATCCTGTAGGCTATTCTATAAGCTTAGGGCGTTCTATAACTTTAGGGCGTTCTATAACTTTTTATTTTTTAGGTGTAGTGTTCTATAACTTTAGGGCGTTGTATAACTTTTTCTTTTTTAGAGGTAGTGTTCTATAACTTTAGGGCGTTCTATAACTTTAGGGCGTTCTACAACTTTTTATTTTTTAGGTGTAGTGTTCTATAACTTTAGGGCGTTCTATAACTTTTTCTTTTTTAGAGGTAGTGTTCTATAACTTTAGGGAGTTCTATAACTTTAGGGCGTTGTATAACTTTTTCTTTTTTAGAGGTAGTGTTCTATAACTTTAGGGCGTTCTATAACTTTAGGGCGTTCTACAACTTTTTATTTTTTAGGTGTAGTGTTCTATAACTTTAGGGCGTTCTATAACTTTTTCTTTTTTAGAGGTAGTGTTCTATAACTTTAGGGCGTTCTATAACTTTAGGGCGTTCTATAACTTTAGGGCGTTCTACAACTTTTTATTTTTTAGGGGTAGTGTTCTATAACTTTAGGGCGTTCTATAACTTTTTATTTTTTAGGGGTAGTATTCTATAACTTTAGGGCGTTCTATAACTTTAGGGCGTTCTATAACTTTAGGGCGTTCTACAACTTTTTATTTTTTAGGGGTAGTGTTCTATAACTTTAGGGCGTTCTATAACTTTAGGGCGTTCTATAACTTTAGGGCGTTCTACAACTTTTTATTTTTTAGGGGTAGTGTTCTATAACTTTAGGGCGTTCTATAACTTTAGGGCGTTCTATAACTTTAGGGCGTTCTACAACTTTTTATTTTTTAGGGGTAGTGTTCTATAACTTTAGGGCGTTCTATAACTTTTTATTTTTTAGAGGTAGTGTTCTATAACTTTAGGGCGTTCTATAACTTTAGGGCGTTCTATAACTTTAGGGCGTTCTATAACTTTTTATTTTTTAGGGGTAGTGTTCTATAACTTTAGGGCGTTCTATAACTTTTTATTTTTTAGGGGTAGTGTTCTATAACTTTAGGGCGTTCTATAACTTTAGGGCGTTCTATAACTTTTTATTTTTTAGGGTTAGTATTCTATAATATTAGAGTGTTCTATAACTTTTTCTTTTTTAGAGGTAGTGTTCTATAACTTTAGGGCGTTCTATAACTTTAGGGCGTTCTACAACTTTTTATTTTTTAGGGGTAGTGTTCTATAACTTTAGGGCGTTCTATAACTTTAGGGCGTTCTATAACTTTAGGGCGTTCTATAACTTTTTATTTTTTAGGGTGTGTTCTATAACTTTAGGGCGTTCTATAACTTTAGGGCGTTCTATAACTTTTATTTTTTAGGGTTAGTATTCTATAATATTAGAGTGTTCTATAACTTTTTCTTTTTTAGAGGTAGTGTTCTATAATATTAGAGTGTTCTATAACTTTTTATTTTTTAGGGTTAGTATTCTATAATATTAGAGTGTTCTATAACTTTTTCTTTTTTAGAGGTAGTGTTCTATAATATTAGAGTGTTCTATAACTTTTTCTTTTTTAGAGGTAGTGTTCTATAACTTTAGGGCGTTCTATAACTTTAGGGCGTTCTATAACTTTAGGGCGTTCTACAACTTTTTATTTTTTAGGTGTAGTGTTCTATAACTTTAGGGCGTTCTATAACTTTTTCTTTTTTAGAGGTAGTGTTCTATAACTTTAGGGAGTTCTATAACTTTAGGGCGTTCTATAACTTTTTATTTTTTAGGGGTAGTGTTCTATAACTTTAGCGCGTTCTATACCTTTTATTTATTCTATTACTTTAGTCCTTTCTATAACTTTAGACTATTCTATACTAGTAGCTATTATATCCTTTTTATAATACTTATTATATCATACTATTATCTATTATTCTTTACTGTTAAGTATATCCTTATATTTTATAAAACCTTTTCTCTACTAGCTAGTCCTACTATACTTTCTTTTATAACCTACTAGTATTAAATAATACCTTTATATTCTTCTTTTATACTATCTCTATTTCTTGCCTTATCTATTAAGTAGATATAGATAGAGCTAATAGATCTATAGTTAATATAGATATAGTAGTTATAGTAGAGTATAGATATTAGAGTAGATATCCTTATCTATATATTTACCTACTACTAATAAAATTCTAAGTTACTCTTATCTAGCGAATACGGGTTTATGGTTTGTATAGGGCTGCGCATGTCTACACGGTTTTATATATAAAAAAGTGTACCTCTAAGCTGTTTTCTGCTGTACTAACCCCGCGACGCAAAAATCAAACCAAAACCTATTCCTATAATATATAAGGAGGGCAAATAGATTCTTAAATACTAAATACCTAACTAACTAACTAAGGTTAAATCTGCTGCGCGCAGTTCTTGGATTAGGCAGTTAAACTAGCGTTGTTAGGTACTAAGGGGGCAATTTTTGCTTGTGTCCGCGTCTATACTCCCCACAACTCCCTGTTGTTAGCGCTCTGCGCCTATTTTAGCGGCAGTTAGACTAAATTTAAAAGTTTTGGTTTCATAATAGCTAGCCTTGTTTCCTAGATTTCTGCCTAGTTTAGATTCGCTCTAATTAGTAGGTAATTAGGGGCTTAGAGATTGCTCTTCTACTTAACTAGGCAGGCCTAGGCCTATATGCTAAAGCAACCCTACTATTGCGCCTAGTTTTGTGGTTAGCACCTAAAGTCCTACTGTTAAAGTTTTAGTAGTAGGCAAAATTTAGGGTCTATAGATAGCTGGCACTGCTAAACTATTTAACAGATCTTAGGGGACAGCCCTGCCTAGCATCTGCTCCTAGTAAGCGTGGCAAAGTGTAGGTTTTCTCTACTTAAGGCATATATATAGCGAGTTTAAACACGCAGAAACGCCTGTTAGGCTTTGTTGTGGACTATTCCTTAAGAAACTTAGTAGGGGCAATTAAATTAGTTGCTGGTTGTAACTAGTGCCTTGTGTGCTGTTATGCTAGTAGCTAGAATTGCTTCTGCAATTTCTTATCACGTACTTTCCGCCTCCTTTTGGGGGTAGTGCTTGTGCGCTTTGGCGTATTAGGTATTAGGATTGTTACCTAGTTAATTCTGCCAGTAGTTATATGCTTATCTTAAAGATTAAGCTATACATGTCTAAGTATAAGTAATTATACCATAAAACTGCGAATAGCTTATTAAATTAGTTATCGTTTATTTAATAGTACCTTACTACTTAGATAACTGTGGTAATTCTAGAGCTAATATATGCTAAAAACCCTAACTTTAGAAGGGGTGTATTTATTAGATAAAAAACTAACGCCCTTTAGGGCTTCTTAGTAATTCATAATAACTTTACGGATTATATGGCCTTACGCCAGCGACGGTTTATTTAAATTTCTGCCCTATTAACTTTTGATGGTAAGGTATTAGCTTACTATGGTTTTAACGGGTAATGGGGAATTAGGGTTTGATTCTAGAGAGGGAGCCTAAGAAACGGCTACTATATCCAAGGAAGGCAGCAGGCGCGCAAATTACCTAATCCTAATATAGGGAGGTAGTGACAATAAATACTAATATAGGGCTCTTTTAGGTCTTGTAATTAGAATAAGTATAATTTAAACCTCTTAATAAGGAACAATTAGAGGGCAAGTCTAGTGCTAGCAGCTGTGGTAATTCTAGCTCTAATAGCGTATATTAAAGTTGTTGCAGTTAAAAAGCTTGTAGTTAAAACTTAGGTCTAGCTAGCAGGTCCGCCTTACCGCGTGTACTTGTCTAGCTAGGCCTTCCTTCTAGAGAACCTTATACCCTTTACTAGGCGTGTTAGGGACTAGGACTTTTACTTTAAAAAAATTAGAGTGTTTAAAGCAGGCCTTTACTTAAATACGTTAGCATAGAATAATAGAATAGGACGTGCAGTCCTATTTTGTTAGTTTCTAGGACTGCTATAATAATTAATAGGGACAGTTAGGGGCATTAGTATTTAATTATTAGAGGTGAAATTCTTAGATTTATTAAAGACTAACTACTGCGAAAGCATTTGCTAAGGATGTTTTTATTAATTAGTAAACAAAAGTTAGGGGATCAAAGACAATTAGATACTGTCGTAGTCTTAACTGTAAACTATGCTAACTAGGGATTAGGCGATGTTCTTTTTCTAACTCGCTTAGCACCTTACGAGAAATTAAAGTTTTTGGGTTCTAGGGGGAGTATAGTCGCAAGGCTAAAACTTAAAGAAATTAATAGAAGGGTACTACTAGGCGTGGAGCCTGCGGCTTAATTTGACTTAACATAGGGAAACTCACTAGGTCTAGATAAAATAAGGATTGATAGATTAAGAGCTCTTTCTTAATTTTTTAGGTGGTGGTGCATGGCCGTTCTTAGTTAGTAGAGTAATTTGTCTGCTTAATTATGATAATAAACAAGACCTTAACCTACTAAATAGCTAGGCTAGCTTTAGCTAGTCGCCGGCTTCTTAGAGGGACTATTAGCTTAAGCTAATAGAAGTTTAAGGCAATAATAGGTCTGTAATACCCTTAGATGTTCTAGGCTGCACGCGCGCTACACTAATAGAGCTAACAAGTTCTTTACCTTAACTAAAAGGTCTAGGTAATCTTGTTAAACTCTATTATGCTAGGGATAGAGTATTGCAATTATTGCTCTTTAATAAGGAATGCCTAGTAAGCGCGTGTTATTAGCATGCGTTAATTACGTCCCTGCCCTTTATACACACCGCCCGTCGCTACTACTAATTAAATAGCTTAGTGAGGCCTTTAGACTGGCTTAGGGAGGTTAGTAATAACTACCCTAAGCTGGAAAGTTCGTTAAACTTAGTTATTTAGAGGAAGTAAAAGTCGTAACAAGGTTTCTGTAGGTGAACCTGCAGAAGGATTATTACCTATTTTTAAAGCACTGCCGCCTTAATTAGTGGTAGCAGTCTACATTAATTCTGCCTATGTTTTTTGCGTACTATTTATTTCCTTAGTAGGCTTGCCCACTAATTAGATCCCCTAAAACCACTTGCAATTGTAGTTAGTATTAGTAACACTGTAATAAATTACAACTTTTAACAATAGATCTCTTAGTTCTAGCATTAATAAAGAATGCAGCAAAATGCGATAAGTAGTGTAAATTGCAGAATTTAGTAAATCATCAAATCTTTAAACACACATTGCGCCCCTTGGTATTCCATAGGGCATGCCTATTTAAGCGTTATTTGTACCCTCAAGCTCTGCTTAGTGTTGGGTGTTTGTTCTACTTAGGACTCGCCTTGAAACAATTAGCAGCTAGCACATTAGCCTAGAGCGCAGCACATTTTGCGCCTCTTGTTATAGTTATTAGTATCTATTAAGACACTTTTTAAGCTCTTAACCTTAGATTAGGTAGGGATACCCGCTAAACTTAAGTATATTAATAAGCAGAGGAAAAGAAACCAACAGGGATTGCCCTAGTAACGGCGAGTGAAGCGGCAACAGCTTAAATTTAAAATCTAGCTCTTTTAGGGTCTAAGTTATAATTTGTAGAGGGCGCTTTAGTATTAGTAGCAGTCTAAGTTCCTTAGAATAGGACGTTACAGAGGGTAAGAATCCTATACGTAGTTACTAGCCTTCGCTGTGTAAAGCCCCTTTAACAAGTCAAGTTATTTAGGAATGCAGCTCTAAATAGGAGGTAAATTTCTTCTAAAGCTAAATACTAGCCAGAGACTAATAGCGCACAAGTAGAGTAATTAAAAGATAAAAAGCACTTTAGAAAGAGAGTTAAATAGCACGTAAAATTATTAAAAGGGAAGCGCTTGCAGCTAGACTTGCCTGTAGTTACTTATCTAGGCTTTTATCTAGTGCACTCTTCTATAGGCAGGCTAGTATTAGTTTAGGTGGTTAGATAAAGGTCTCTATCACGTACCTCCCTTTGGGGAGGCCTTATAGGGGAGACGACATGCAACTAGCCTAGACTAAGGTCTGCGTATCTACTAGGATGCTAGCGTAATAGCTATAAGCGGCCTATCTTAAAACATAGACTAAGGAGTCTAATATCTATACAAGTATTTAGGTGTTAAGCCTAGACGCGTAATAAAAGTGAACAGAGGTAGGAACCCTTTTAGGGTGCACTATTAACTAATCCTAATGTCTTCAAAAGGATTTAAGTAAGAGCATAGCTATTAGGACCTAAAAGATAGTAAACTATGCTTAAATAGGGTAAAGCTAGAGGAAACTCTAGTGGAGGCTCGCAGCAGTTCTAACGTGCAAATTAATTGTTAAATTTAGGCATAGGGGCGAAAGACTAATTAAACTATCTAGTAGCTAGTTCCTGCTAAAGTTTCCCTTAGGATAGTAGTAACGTATTTAGTTTTATAAGGTAAAGCGAATAATTAGAGGCCTAGGGGTTAAAACAACCTTTACCTATTCTTAAACTTTAAATATATAAGAAGTCCTTATTACTTAATTAAACGTAGACACTTAAATGTACCGTTACTAGTAGGCTATTTTTGGTAAGCAGAACTAGCGATGCGGGATAAACTAAACGCGGGGTTAAGGTGCTAGAATACACGCTTATTAGACACTACAAAAGGTGTTAGTTTATCTAGACAGCAGGATAGTAGCTATAGAAGTTAGAATCTACTAAGGAGTGTATAATAACTTACCTACTAAATAAACTAGCCCTAAAAATAGATAGCGCTTAAGCGTGTTACCTATACCCCGCCGCTAGGGCAAGATTTAAGCCCCGGCGAGTAGGCAGGCGTAGAGGCTCGTAACAAAGCCTTAGGGGTAACCCTAGGTAGAACAGCCTCTAGTGTAGATCTTAGTAGTAGTAGCAAATACTTAAATAAGAACTTTAAGGACTAAAGTAGGGAAAGGTTCTGTGTAAACAGCAGTTAGATATAGGTTAGTTAATCCTAAGAGATAGGGTAATTCTATTTTAATGTTAGTGCTTACGCTGCGCCCTTAAAAGGGAAGCTAGTTAATATTCTAGTACCTAGATGTAGATTCTCCGCAGCAACGTAACTAAGAGCAGAGACCTTAGCGGGAGCCCTAAGAAGAGTTCTCTTTTCTTCTTAATAGTCTGTTACCCTAAAATTAGTTTATCTAGAGCTAGGGTTTAATAGCTAGAAGAGCGCTGCACTTTTGTAGCGTTTGGTGCGCTCCTAATAAGCCTTAAAAATCTGCTTAAAGAAATAGTTTTTACGCTAGGTCGTACTTATAACTGCAGCAGGTCTCTAAGGTAAAAAGCCTCTAGTTAATAGAACAATATAGATAAGGGAAGTTAGCAAAATAGATCTGTAACTTTAGGAAAAGGATTAGCTCTAAGGGTTAGGTACGTTGGGCCTTAGGGAGAAGCCTCTAGCGTAGAAGGGTACTAACCGCAAGGTGGGCGCCTCTTAGCGCTAGGGTGTAGACACCCTTAGCAGGTTTTAGCCGTCTAGCGTACGTTTAACAACTAACTTAGAACTAGTATAGATAAGGGGAATCTAACTGTCTAATTAAAATATAGCATTGCAATAGCTAGAAAGTAGTGTTAACGTAATGTGATTTCTGCCTAGTGCTCTAAATATTAAAGTAAAGAGATTTAACTAAGCGCGGGTAAACGGCGGGAGTAACTATAACTCTCTTAAGGTAGCTAAATACCTTATTATCTAATTAGTGACGCGCATAAATAGATTAACAAGATTCCTACTATCCCTATCTACTATCTAGCGAAACTACAGCTAAGGGAACAGGCTTAGCTAAATTAGCGGGGAAAGAAGACCCTATTAAGCTTAACTCTAGTTTAACATTATAAAAAGATATAGGGGGTGTAGAATAGGTAGGAGCTTTAGCGCTAGTAAAATACTACTACCCTTATTGTTTTTTTACTTATTCGATAAAGCAGAGCTAGGCCTTACCGCCTAACTTCTAGCGTTTAAGGTCCTTTGTAGGCTAATCTAGGTTAAAGATATTGTTAGGTAGGGAGTTTAGCTAGGGCGGCACATCTATTAAACTATAACGCAGGTGTCCTAAGGGGGACTTATAGAGAACAGAAATCTCTAGTAGAGTAAAAGGGCAAAAGTCCCCTTAATTTTGATTTTTAGTGTAAATACAAACCATAAAAGTGTAGCCTATTAATCCTTTAGTCCCTTGAAATTTAAGGCTAGAGGTGCTAGAAAAGTTACCACAGGGATAACTGGCTTGTGGCAGCCAAGCGTTTATAGCAACGTTGCTTTTTAATCCTTTAATATTAGCTCTTCCTATTATACTAAAGCAGAATTTAGTAAGCGTTAGATTGTTCACCTACTAATAGGGAACGTGAGCTGGGTTTAGACTGTCGTAAGACAGGTTAGTTTTACCCTACTAATAACCTTACCCTAATAGTAATACCGCTTAGTACAAGAGGAACCGCGGTTTTAGATAATTAGTTTTTGCGGCTGTCTAACTAGGTATTGCCGCGAAGCTACTATCTGCTAGATTATGGCTAAACGCCTCTAAGTTAGAATCCATGCTAGAACAGGGTGATTTCTGCCTGCACTAGTTAGATACAAATAGGCCTTTGGCCTAGAACCTTACTAGATTGGCGTTAGCAGCCCTATTAAAGTTAGGGTTGTTAGCTAGTGTATTACAATTGTACAGTGCGCAGGATTAAATCCTTTACAGATAACTTAGTTGTCTAGCTAGGTCGTGTAAGTAGTTAAGTAGCCTTGTTATTACGAGCTACTAAGCGTAAGCCTGTTGCTAGCTTAGTTAAAATTAGGATATTATGCCCTCCTTATTTGCAAAACTGCTGCCTAAACGGCTGCTATTAATAGAAGGAAGAGGGCCATAGCAAACAAGTTATATAGTAATTGCAAGATAGAGAGGGCTAGAGCTAGGAGCAATCCTCGCAAAATATACAAAAGAACAGGTTGTGTGTGTACGTACCTTAGGCAGTTAATATATAGCATAGGAAGATTAAGAAAGGATTTAAGATAATCTATACAGATTTTTAGGCGGTAATCTATAACTTAAGAGCGTTCTATAACTTTTTATTTTTTAGGGGTACTATTCTATAACTTTATAGCCTTCTATACTTAAAAATTCCTCTAGGCTATTCTATAACTATAGATTATTTAAACCTTTAGGGTATTCTATTAATATTTAAAAAAATCCTGTAGGCTATTCTATAAGCTTAGGGCGTTCTATAACTTTAGGGCGTTCTATAACTTTTTATTTTTTAGGTGTAGTGTTCTATAACTTTAGGGCGTTGTATAACTTTTTCTTTTTTAGAGGTAGTGTTCTATAACTTTAGGGCGTTCTATAACTTTAGGGCGTTCTATAACTTTAGGGCGTTCTACAACTTTTTATTTTTTAGGGGTAGTGTTCTATAACTTTAGGGCGTTCTATAACTTTAGGGCGTTCTATAACTTTAGGGCGTTCTACAACTTTTTATTTTTTAGGGTTAGTATTCTATAATATTAGAGTGTTCTATAACTTTTTCTTTTTTAGAGGTAGTGTTCTATAATATTAGAGTGTTCTATAACTTTTTATTTTTTAGGGTTAGTATTCTATAATATTAGAGTGTTCTATAACTTTTTCTTTTTTAGAGGTAGTGTTCTATAATATTAGAGTGTTCTATAACTTTTTCTTTTTTAGAGGTAGTGTTCTATAACTTTAGGGCGTTCTATAACTTTAGGGCGTTCTATAACTTTAGGGCGTTCTACAACTTTTTATTTTTTAGGTGTAGTGTTCTATAACTTTAGGGCGTTCTATAACTTTTTCTTTTTTAGAGGTAGTGTTCTATAACTTTAGAGCGTTCTATAACTTTTTCTTTTTTAGAGGTAGTGTTCTATAACTTTAGGGCGTTCTACAACTTTTTATTTTTAGGGGTAGCGTTCTATAACTTTAGGGCGTTCTATAACTTTAGGGCCTTCTATAAGCTTAGGGTGTTCTATAACTTTAGGGCGTTCTATAACTTTAGGGCGTTCTATAACTTTTTATTTTTTAGGGTTAGTGTTCTATAACTTTAGCGCGTTCTATACCTTTTATTTATTCTATTACTTTAGTCCTTTCTATAACTTTAGACTATTCTATACTAGTAGCTATTATATCCTTTTTATAATACTTATTATATCATACTATTATCTATTATTCTTTACTGTTAAGTATATCCTTATATTTTATAAAACCTTTTCTCTACTAGCTAGTCCTACTATACTTTCTTTTATAACCTACTAGTATTAAATAATACCTTTATATTCTTCTTTTATACTATCTCTATTTCTTGCCTTATCTATTAAGTAGATATAGATAGAGCTAATAGATCTATAGTTAATATAGATACAGTAGTTATAGTAGAGTATAGATATTAGAGTAGATATCCTTATCTATATATTTACCTACTACTAATAAAATTCCAAGTTACTCTTATCTAGCGAATACGGGTTTATAGTTTGTATAGGGCTACGCATGTCTACACGGTTTTACATACAAAAAAGTGTACCTCCAAGCTATTTTCTGCTGCACTAACCCCGCGACGTAAAAATCAAACCAAAACCCATTCCTATAATATATAAGGAGGGTAAATGGATTCTTAAATACCAAATACCTAACTAACTAACTAAGGTTAAATCTGCTGCGCGCAGTTCTTGGATTAGGCGGTTAAACTAGCGTTATTAGGCACTAAGGGGGCAATTTTTGCTCGTGTCCGTGTCTATACTCCCTACAACTCCCTATTATTAGCGCTCTGCGCCTGTTTTAGTGGTAGTTAGACTAAATTTAAAAGTTTTGGTTTTATAATAGCTAGCCTTGTTTTCTAGATTTCTGCCTAGTTTGGATTCGCTCCAATTAGTAGGTAATCAGGGGCTTAGAGATTGCTCTTCTACTTAACTAGGCAGGCCTAGGCCTATATACTAAAGCAACCCTGCTATTGCGCCTAGTTTTGTGGTTAGCACCTAAAGTCCTACTGTTAAAGTTTTAGTAGTGGGCAAAATTTAGGGTCTGTGGATGGCTAGCACTGCTAAACTATTTAACAGATCTTAGGGGACAGCCCTGCCTAGCATCCGCTCCTAGTAAGCGTAGTAAAGCGTAGGTTTTCTCTACTTAAGGCATGTATGTGGCGAGTTTAAACACGCAGAAACGCCTGTTAGGCTTCGTTGCGGACCATTCCTTAAGAAACTTAGTGGGGGCAATTAAATTAGTTGCTAGTTGTAACTAGTGCCTTGTGTGCTGTTATGCTAGTAGCTAGAATTGCTTCTGCGATTTCTTATCACGTACTTTCCGCCTCCTTTTAGGGGTAGTGCTTGTGCGCTTTGGCGTATTAGGCATTAGGATTGTTACCTAGTTAATTCTGCTAGTAGTTATATGCTTGTCTTAAAGATTAAGCCATGCATATCTAAGTATAAGTAATTATACCGTAAAACTGCGAATAGCTTATTAAATTAGTTATCGTTTATTTAATAGTACCTTACTACTTAGATAACTATAGTAATTCTAGAGCTAATACATGCTAAAAACCCTAACTTTAGAAGGGGTGTATTTATTAGATAAAAAACCAACGCCCTTTGGGGCTTCTTAGTAATTCATAATAACTTTACGGATCGTATAGCCTTGCGCCAGCGACGGTTCATTCAAATTTCTGCCCTATTAACTTTCAATAGTAAGGTATTAGCTTACCATGGTTTCAACAGGTAACGGGGAATTAGGGTTCAATTCTAGAGAGGGAGCCTAAGAAACAGCTACCACATCTAAGGAAGGCAGCAGGCGCGCAAATTACCTAATCCTAACACAGGGAGGTAGTAACAATAAATACTAATATAGGGCTCTTTTAGGTCTTGTAATTAGAATAAGTACAATTTAAACCTCTTAATAAGGAACAATTAGAGGGCAAGTCTAGTGCTAGCAGCCGCAGTAATTCTAGCTCCAATAGCGTATATTAAAGTTGTTGCAGTTAAAAAGCTTGTAGTTAAAACTTAGGTCTAGCTGGCAGGTCCGCCTTACCGCGTGTACTTGTCCGGCCAGGCCTTCCTTCTAGAGAACCTTATGCCCTTTACTAGGCGTGTTAGGGACTAGGACTTTTACTTTAAAAAAATTAGAGTGTTTAAAGCAGGCCTTTGCTTAAATACGTTAGCATAGAATAATAGAATAGGACGTGCGGTCCTATTTTGTTAGTTTCTAGGACTGCTATAATAATTAATAGGGATAGTTAGGGGCATCAGTATTCAATTATTAGAGGTGAAATTCTTGGATTTATTAAAGACTAACTACTGCGAAAGCATTTACTAAGGATGTTTTTATTAATTAGTAAACAAAAGTTAGGGGATTAAAGACAATTAGATACCGTCGTAGTCTTAACCGTAAACTATGCTAACTAGGGATCAGGCGATGTTCTTTTTCTAACTCGCTTAGCACCTTACAAGAAATCAAAGTTTTTAGGTTCTAGGGGGAGTATGGTCGCAAGGCTAAAACTTAAAGAAATTGACAGAAGGGCACTACTAGGCGTAGAGCCTGCGGCTTAATTTAACTTAACACGGGGAAACTTACTAGGTCTAGATAAAATAAGGATTAACAGATTAAGAGCTCTTTCTTAATTTTTTAGGTGGTGGTGCATAGCCGTTCTTAGTTAGTAGAGTGATTTGTCTGCTTAATTGCAATAATAAATAAGACCTTAACCTGCTAAATAGCTAGGCTAGCTTTAGCTAGTCGCTAGCTTCTTAGAGGGACTATTAGCTTAAGCTAATAGAAGTTTAAGGCAATAACAGGTCTATAATGCCCTTAGATGTTCTAGGCCGCACGCGCGCTACACTAACAGAGCTAACAAGTTCTTTACCTTAACTAAAAGGTCTAGGTAATCTTATTAAACTCTGTCGTGCTAGGGATAGAGCATTGCAATTATTACTCTTTAACAAGGAATGCCTAGTAAGCGCGTGTTATTAGCATGCGTTAATTACGTCCCTGCCCTTTGTACACACCACCCGTCGCTACTACCAATTAAATAGCTTAGTAAGGCCTTTAGACTAGCTTAGGGAGGTTAGTAATAACTACCCTAAGCTAGAAAGTTCGTTAAACTTAGTTATTTAGAGGAAGTAAAAGTCGTAACAAGGTTTCCATAGGTAAACCTGCGGAAGGATTATTACCCATTTTTAAAGCACTACCGCCTTAATTAGTAGTAGCAGTCTACTTTAATTCTGCCTATGTTTTTTGCGTACTATTTATTTCCTTAGTAGGCTTGCCTACTAATTAGATCCCCTAAAACCACTTATAATTATAGTTAGTGTTAGTAACACTATAATAAATTACAACTTTTAATAATAGATCTCTTGGTTCTAGCATTAATAAAGAACGCAGCGAAATGCGATAAGTAGTGTAAATTATAGAATTTAGTAAATTATTAAATCTTTAAACGCATATTGCGCCCCTTAGTATTCTATAGGGCATGCCTATTTAAGCGTTATTTATACCCTTAAGCTCTACTTAGTGTTAGGTGTTTGTTCTACTTAGGACTCGCCTTAAAACAATTGGCAGCCAGCACATTAGCCTAGAGCGCAGCACATTTTGCGCCTCTTGTTATGGTTGTTAGCATCTATCAAGATACTTTTTAAGCTCTTAACCTTGGATTAGGTAGGGATACCCGCTAAACTTAAGTATATTAATAAGCAGAGGAAAAGAAACTAATAGGGATTGCCCTAGTAATAGCAAGTGAAGCGGCAACAGCTTAAATTTAAAATCTGGCTCTTTTAGGGTCCAAGTTGTAATTTACAGAGGGCGCTTTAGCGTTAGCAGCAGTCTAAGTTCCTTAGAACAGGACGTTACAGAGGGTAAGAATCCTATACGTGGTTGCTAGCCTTCGCCGTGTAAAGCCCCTTTAACAAGTTAAGTTGTTTAGGAATACAGCTCTAAATAGGAGGTAAATTTCTTCTAAAGCTAAATACTAGCTAGAGACTAATAGCGTATAAGTAGAGTAATTAAAAGATAAAAAGCACTTTAGAAAGAGAGTTAAATAGCACGTGAAATTGTTAAAAGGGAAGCGCTTGCAGCTAGACTTGCCTGTAGTTACTTATCTAGGCTTTTGTCTAGTGCACTCTTCTATAGGCAGGCTAGCATTAGTTTAGGCAGTTAAATAAAGGTCTCTGTTACGTACCTCCCTTTAGGGAGGCCTTATAGGGGAGACGACATGCAACTAGCCTAGACTAAGGTCCGCGTATCTACTAGGATGCTAGCGTAATAGCTATAAGCGGCCTATCTTAAAACATAGACTAAGGAGTCTAATATCTATGCAAGTGTTTAGGTGTTAAGCCTAGACGCGTAATAAAAGTAAACGGAGGTAGGAACCCTTTTAGGGTGCACTATTAACCAATCCTAATATCTTTAGAAGGATTTAAGTAAGAGCATAGCTATTAGGACCTAAAAGATAGTGAACTATGCTTAAATAGGGTAAAGCTAGAGGAAACTCTAGTAGAGGCTCGCAGTGGTTCTAACGTGCAAATTAATTGTTAAATTTAGGCATAGGGGCAAAAGACTAATCAAACTATCTAGTAGCTAGTTCCTGCCAAAGTTTCCCTTAGAATAGTAGTAACGTATTTAGTTTTATAAGGTAAAGCGAATAATTAGAGGCCTAGGGGTTAAAATAACCTTTACCTATTCTCAAACTTTAAATATGTAAGAAGTCCTTATTACTTAATTAAACGTGAACACTTGAATATACTATTACTAGTAGGCCATTTTTAGTAAGTAGAACTAGCAATGCGGGATAAACTAAACGCGGGGTTAAGGTGCTAGAATACACGCTTATTAGACACCACAAAAGGTGTTAGTTTATCTAGACAGCAGGACGGTGGCTATAAAAGTTAGAATCTGCTAAGGAGTGTGTAACAACTTACCTACTAAATAAACTAGCCCTAAAAATAGATAGCGCTTAAGCGTGTTACCTATACCCCGCCGCTAGGGCAAGATTTAAGCCCTAGCAAGTAGGCAGGCGTAGAGGCTCGTGACGAAGCCTTAGGGGTAACCCTAGGTAGAACAGCCTCTAGTGCAGATCTTAGTAGTAGTAGTAAATACTTAAATAAGAACTTTAAGGACTAAAGTAGGGAAAGGTTCCGTGTAAACAGCAGTTAGACATAGGTTAGTTAATCCTAAGAGATAGGGTAATTCTGTTTTAATATTGGTGCTTACGCCGCGCCCTCAAAAGGGAAGCTGGTTAATATTCTAGCACCTAGATGTAGATTCTCCGCGGCAACGCAACTAAGAGCGGAGACCTTAGCAGGAGCCCTAAGAAGAGTTCTCTTTTCTTCTTAATAGTCTGTTACCCTAAAATTAGTTTGTCTAGAGCTAGGGTTTAATAGCTAGAAGAGTGCTGCACTTTTATAGCGTTTAGTGCGCTCCTAATAAGCCTTAAAAATCTGCTTAAAGAAATAGTTTTTACGCTAGGTCGTACTTATAACTGTAGTAGGTCTCTAAGGTAAAAAGCCTCTAGTTAATAGAACAATGTAGATAAGGGAAGTTAGCAAAATAGATCTGTAACTTTAGGAAAAGGATTAGCTCTAAGGGTTAGGTACGTTAGGCCTTAGGGAGAAGCCTCTAGCGCAGAAGGGCACTAACTGCAAGGTAGGCGCCTCTTAGCGCTAGGGTGCAGACACCCTTAGCAGGTTTTGGCCGTCTAGCGTACGTTTAACAACTAACTTAGAACTAGTATAGATAAGGGGAATCTAACTATCTAATTAAAACATAGCATTGTAATAGCTAGAAAGTAGTATTAACGCAATGTGATTTCTGCCTAGTACTCTAAATATTAAAGCGAAGAGATTTAACTAAGCGCGGGTAAACAGCAGGAGTAACTATAACTCTCTTAAGGTAGCTAAATGCCTAGTTATCTAATTAGTGACGCGCATAAATAGATTAACGAGATTCCTACTATCCCTATCTACTATCTAGCAAAACCACAGCTAAGGGAACGGGCTTAGCTAAATTAGCAGGGAAAGAAGACCCTATTAAGCTTAACTCTAGTTTAATATTATAAAAAGACATAGGGGGTGTAGAATAGGTAGGAGCTTTGGCGCTAGTGAAATACCACTACCCTTATCGTTTTTTTACTTATTTAATAAAGCGGAGCTAGGCCTTACTACCTAACTTCTAGCGTTTAAGGTCCTTTGTAGGCTAATCTAGGTTAAAGACATTGTTAGGTAGGGAGTTTAGCTAGGGCGGCATATCTATTAAACTATAACACAGGTGTCCTAAGGGGGACTTATAGAGAATAGAAATCTCTAGTAGAGTAAAAGGGTAAAAGTCCCCTTAATTTTAATTTTTAGTGTGAATACAAACCATAAAAGTGTAGCCTATTAATCCTTTAGTCCCTTAAAATTTAAGGCTAGAGGTGCTAGAAAAGTTACCACAGGGATAACTGGCTTGTGGCAGCCAAGCGTTTATAGCAACGTTGCTTTTTAATCCTTTAATGTTAGCTCTTCCTATTATACTAAAGTAGAATTTGGTAAGCGTTAGATTGTTCACCCACTAATAGGAAACGTGAGCTGGGTTTAGACCGTCGTAAGATAGGTTAGTTTTACCCTACTAATAACCTTGCCCCAATAGTAATACCGCTTAGTACAAGAGGAACCGCAGTTTTAGATAATTAGTTTTTACGGCTATCTAACTAGGTATTGCCGCAAAGCTACCATCTGCTAGATTATGGCTAAACGCCTCTAAGTCAGAATCCATGCTAGAACAGGGTGATTTCCGCCTGCACTAGTTAGATACAAATAGGCCTTTGGCCCAGAACCTTACTAGATTAGCGTTAGTAGCCCTATTAAAGTTAGGGTTATCAGCTAGTGTATTGCAATTGTACAGTGCGCAGGATTAAATCCTTTGTAGATAACTTAGTTGTCTGGCCAGGTTGTGTAAGTAGTTAAGTAGCCTTGTTATTACAAGCTACTAAGCGTAAGCCCGTTGCTAGCTTAGTTAAAATTGGGATATTATGCCCTCCTTATTTGCAAAACTGCTGCCTAAACGGCTACTATTAATAGAAGAAAGAGGGCCATAGCAAACAAGTTATATAGTAATTGCAAGATAGAGAGGGCTAGAGCTAGGAGCAATCCTCGCAAAATATACAAAAGAACAGGTTGTGTGTGTACGTACCTTAGGCAGTTAATATATAGCATAGGAAGATTAAGAAAGGATTTAAGATAATCTATACAGATTTTTAGGCAGTGATCTATAACTTAAGAGCGTTCTATAACTTTTTATTTTTTAGGGGCACTGTTCTATAACTTTATAGCCTTCTATACTTAAAAATTCCTCTAGGCTATTCTATAACTATAGATTATTTAAACCTTTAGGGTATTCTATTAATATTTAAAAAAATCCTGTAGGCTATTCTATAAGCTTAGGGCGTTCTATAACTTTAGGGCGTTCTATAACTTTTTATTTTTTAGGTATAGTGTTCTATAACTTTAGGGCGTTATATAACTTTTTCTTTTTTAGAGGTAGTGTTCTATAACTTTAGGGCGTTCTATAACTTTAGGGCGTTCTACAACTTTTTATTTTTTAGGTGTAGTATTCTATAACTTTAGGGCGTTCTATAACTTTTTCTTTTTTAGAGGTAGTGTTCTATAACTTTAGGGAGTTCTATAACTTTAGGGCGTTCTACAACTTTTTATTTTTTAGGGGTAGTGTTCTATAACTTTAGGGCGTTCTATAACTTTAGGGCGTTCTATAACTTTAGGGCGTTCTACAACTTTTTATTTTTTAGGGGTAGTGTTCTATAACTTTAGGGCGTTCTATAACTTTAGGGCGTTCTATAACTTTAGGGCGTTCTACAACTTTTTATTTTTTAGGGGTAGTGTTCTATAACTTTAGGGCGTTCTATAACTTTAGGGTGTTCTATAACTTTAGGGCGTTCTATAACTTTTTATTTTTTAGGGGTAGTGTTCTATAACTTTAGGGCGTTCTATAACTTTAGGGCGTTCTATAACTTTAGGGCGTTCTACAACTTTTTATTTTTTAGGGGTAGTGTTCTATAACTTTAGGGCGTTCTATAACTTTAGGGCGTTCTATAACTTTAGGGCGTTCTACAACTTTTTATTTTTTAGGGGTAGTGTTCTATAACTTTAGGGCGTTCTATAACTTTAGGGCGTTCTATAACTTTAGGGCGTTCTACAACTTTTTATTTTTTAGGGGTAGTGTTCTATAACTTTAGGGCGTTCTATAACTTTAGGGCGTTCTATAACTTTAGGGCGTTCTACAACTTTTTATTTTTTAGGGGTAGTGTTCTATAACTTTAGGGCGTTCTATAACTTTAGGGCGTTCTATAAGCTTAGGGCGTTCTATAACTTTTTATTTTTTAGGGGTAGTGTTCTATAACTTTAGGGCGTTCTATAACTTTAGGGCGTTCTATAACTTTAGGGCGTTCTACAACTTTTTATTTTTTAGGGGTAGTGTTCTATAACTTTAGGGCGTTCTATAACTTTAGGGCGTTCTATAACTTTAGGGCGTTCTACAACTTTTTATTTTTAGGGGTAGTGTTCTATAACTTTAGGGCGTTCTATAACTTTAGGGCGTTCTATAACTTTAGGGCGTTCTACAACTTTTTATTTTTTAGGGGTAGTGTTCTATAACTTTAGGGCGTTCTATAACTTTAGGGCGTTCTATAACTTTAGGGCGTTCTACAACTTTTTATTTTTTAGGGGTAGTGTTCTATAACTTTAGGGCGTTCTATAACTTTAGGGCGTTCTATAACTTTAGGGCGTTCTACAACTTTTTATTTTTTAGGGGTAGTGTTCTATAACTTTAGGGCGTTCTATAACTTTAGGGCGTTCTATAACTTTAGGGCGTTCTACAACTTTTTATTTTTTAGGGGTAGTGTTCTATAACTTTAGGGCGTTCTATAACTTTAGGGCGTTCTATAACTTTAGGGCGTTCTACAACTTTTTATTTTTTAGGGGTAGTGTTCTATAACTTTAGGGCGTTCTATAACTTTAGGGCGTTCTATAACTTTAGGGCGTTCTACAACTTTTTATTTTTTAGGGGTAGTGTTCTATAACTTTAGGGCGTTCTATAACTTTAGGGCGTTCTATAACTTTAGGGCGTTCTATAACTTTAGGGCGTTCTATAACTTTTTATTTTTAGGGTTAGTATTCTATAATATTAGAGTGTTCTATAACTTTTTCTTTTTTAGAGGTAGTGTTCTATAATATTAGAGTGTTCTATAACTTTTTATTTTTTAGGGTTAGTATTCTATAATATTAGAGTGTTCTATAACTTTTTCTTTTTTAGAGGTAGTGTTCTATAATATTAGAGTGTTCTATAACTTTTTCTTTTTTAGAGGTAGTGTTCTATAACTTTAGGGCGTTCTATAACTTTAGGGCGTTCTATAACTTTAGGGCGTTCTACAACTTTTTATTTTTTAGGTGTAGTGTTCTATAACTTTAGGGCCTTCTATAACTTTTTCTTTTTTAGAGGTAGTGTTCTATAACTTTAGAGCGTTCTATAACTTTTTCTTTTTTAGAGGTAGTGTTCTATAACTTTAGGGCGTTCTACAACTTTTTATTTTTAGGGGTAGCGTTCTATAACTTTAGGGCGTTCTATAACTTTAGGGCCTTCTATAAGCTTAGGGTGTTCTATAACTTTAGGGCGTTCTATAACTTTAGGGCGTTCTATAACTTTTTATTTTTTAGGGTTAGTGTTCTATAACTTTAGCGCGTTCTATACCTTTTATTTATTCTATTACTTTAGTCCTTTCTATAACTTTAGACTATTCTATACTAGTAGCTATTATATCCTTTTTATAATACTTATTATATCATACTATTATCTATTATTCTTTACTGTTAAGTATATCCTTATATTTTATAAAACCTTTTCTCTACTAGCTAGTCCTACTATACTTTCTTTTATAACCTACTAGTATTAAATAATACCTTTATATTCTTCTTTTATACTATCTCTATTTCTTGCCTTATCTATTAAGTAGATATAGATAGAGCTAATAGATCTATAGTTAATATAGATACAGTAGTTATAGTAGAGTATAGATATTAGAGTAGATATCCTTATCTATATATTTACCTACTACTAATAAAATTCCAAGTTACTCTTATCTAGCGAATACAGGTTTATGGTTTGTATAGGGCTGCGCATGTCTACACAGTTTTACATATAAAAAAGTGTACCTCTAAGCTGTTTTCCGCTGCACTAACCCTGCGACGCGAAAATTAAACCAAAACCCGTTCCTATAATATATAAGGAGGGCAAATAGATTCTTAAATACCAAATGCCTAACCAACCAACTAAGGTTAAATCTACTGCGCGCAGTTCTTAGATTAGGCGGTTAAACTAGCGTCGTTAGGCACTAAGGGGGCAATTTTTGCTTGTGTCCGCGTCTATACTCCCTATAACTCCCTATTATTAGCGCTCTGCGCCTATTTCAGCGGCAGTTAGACTAAATTTAAAAGTTTTGGTTTCATAATAGCTAGCCTTGTTTCCTAGATTTCTGCCTAGTTTAGATTCGCTCTAATTAGTGGGTAATCAGGGGCTTAGAGATTGCTCTTCTACTTAACTAGGCAGGCCTAGGCCTATATGCTGAAGCAACCCTGCTGTTACGCCTAGTTTTGTGGTTAGCACCTAAAGTCCTACTATTAAAGTTTTAGCAGTAGGCAAAATTTAGGGTCTGTAGATAGCTAGCACTGCTAAACTATTTAACAGATCTTAGGGGATAGCCCTGCCTAGCATCCGCTCCTAGTAAGCGTGGCAAAGTGTAGGTTTTCTCCACTTAAGGCATGTATGTGGCGAGTTTAAACACGCGGAAACGCCTATTAGGCTTTGTTGCGGACTATTCCTTAAGAAACTTAGTAGGGGCAATTAAATTAGTTGCTAGTTGTAACTAGTGCCTTATGTGCTGTTATGCTAGTAGCTAGAATTGCTTCTGCGATTTCTTATCACGTACTTTCCGCCTCCTTTTAGGGGTAGTGCTTGTGCGCTTTAGCGTATTAGGTATTAGGATTGTTACCTAGTTAATTCTGCTAGTAGTTATATACTTGTCTCAAAGATTAAGCTATACATGTCTAAGTATAAGCAATTATACTGTGAAACTGCGAATAGCTCATTAAATTAGTTATCGTTTATTTAATAGTACCTTACTACTTAGATAACCATAGTAATTCTAGAGCTAATACATGCTAAAAACCCTAACTTTAGAAGGGGTGTATTTATTAGATAAAAAACCAACGCCCTTTGGGGCTTCTTAGTGATTCATAATAACTTTACAGATCGCATAGCCTTACGCTAGCGATGGTTTATTCAAATTTCTGCCCTATTAACTTTTGATAGTAAGGTATTAGCTTACTATAGTTTTAACGGGTAACAGGGAATTAGGGTTTGATTCTAGAGAGGGAGCCTAAGAAACAGCTACTATATCTAAGGAAGGCAGTAGGCGCGCAAATTACCCAATCCTAATACGGGGAGGTAGTAACAATAAATACTAATATAGGGCTCTTTTAGGTCTTGTAATTAGAATAAGTATAATTTAAACCTCTTAACAAGGAATAATTAGAGGGTAAGTCTAGTGCTAGCAGCCGCAGTAATTCTAGCTCTAATAGCGTATATTAAAGTTATTGCAGTTAAAAAGCTTATAGTTAAAACTTAGGTCTAGCTAGCAGGTCCGCCTTACCGCGTGTACTTGTCTAGCTAGGCCTTCCTTCTAGAGAACCTTATGCCCTTTACTGGGCGTGTTAGGGACTAGGACTTTTACTTTAAAAAAATTAGAGTGTTTAAAGCAGGCCTTTGCTTAAATACGTTAGCATAGAATAATAGAATAGGACGTGCGGTCCTATTTTGTTAGTTTCTAGGACTGCTGTAATAATTAATAGGGACAGTTAGGGGCATTAGTATTTAATTATTAGAGGTAAAATTCTTAGATTTATTAAAGACTAACTACTGCGAAAGCATTTGCTAAGGATGTTTTTATTAATTAGTAAACAAAAGTTAGGGGATTAAAGACGATTAGATACTATCGTAGTCTTAACCGTAAACTATGCTAACTAGGGATTAGGCGATGTTCTTTTTCTAACTCGCTTAGCACCTTACAAGAAATCAAAGTTTTTGGGTTCTAGGGGGAGTATAGTCGTAAGGCTAAAACTTAAAGAAATTGACAGAAGGGCACCACTAGGCGTAGAGCCTGCGGCTTAATTTAACTTAACACAGGGAAACTCACCAGGTCTAGATAAAATAAGGATTGACAGATTAAGAGCTCTTTCTTGATTTTTTAGGTAGTAGTGCATAGCCGTTCTTAGTTAGTAGAGTAATTTGTCTGCTTAATTACGATAATAAATGAGACCTTAACCTGCTAAATAGCTAGGCTAGCTTTGGCTAGTCACCAGCTTCTTAGAGGGACTATTAGCTTAAGCTAATAGAAGTTTAAGGCAATAACAGGTCTGTGATGCCCTTAGATATTCTAGGCCGCACGCGCGCTACACTAATAGAGCTAACAAGTTCTTTACCTTAACTAAAAGGTCTAGGTAATCTTGTTAAACTCTATTGTGCTAGGGATAGAGCATTGCAATTATTGCTCTTTAACAAGGAATGCCTAGTAAGCGCGTGTTATTAGCATACGTTAATTACGTCCCTGCCCTTTGTACACACTGCCTATCGCTACTACCGATTAAATAGCTTAGTGAGGCCTTTAGACTAGCTTAGGGAGGTTAGCAATAACTACCCTAAGCTAGAAAGTTCGTTAAACTTGGTTATTTAGAGGAAGTAAAAGTCGTAACAAGGTTTCCATAGGTAAACCTGCGGAAGGATCATTACCCATTTTTAAAGCACTGCCGCCTTAATTAGTAGCAGCAGTCTACTTTAATTCTGCCTATGTTTTTTGCGTACTATTTGTTTCCTTAGTAAGCTTGCCTACTAATTAGATCCCCTAAAACTACTTGCAATTATAGTTAGCGTTAGTAACACTGTAATAAATTACAACTTTTAATAATAGATCTCTTGGTTCTAGCATTAATAAAGAACGCAGCGAAATGCAATAAGTAGTGTGAATTGTAGAATTTAGTGAATTATTAAATCTTTAAACGCACATTGCGCCCCTTGGTATTCTATAGGGCATGCCTGTTTAAGCGTTATTTGTACCCTTAAGCTCTGCTTGGTGTTAGGTGTTTGTTCCACTTAGGACTCGCCTTAAAACAATTAGTAGCTAGCACATTAGCCTGGAGCGCAGCACATTTTACGCCTCTTGTTATGGTTGTTAGTATCTATTAAGATACTTTTTAAGCTCTTAACCTTAGATTAGGTAGGGATACCTGCTAAACTTAAGCATATTAATAAGCGGAGGAAAAGAAACTAACAGGGATTACCCTAGTAACAGTGAGTGAAGCGGCAACAGCTTAAATTTAAAATCTAGCTCTTTTAGGGTCTAAGTTGTAATTTGCAGAGGGCGCTTTAGCGTTAGCAGCGGTCCAAGTTCCTTAGAATAGGACGTTATAGAGGGTAAGAATCCTATACGTAGTCGCTAGCCTTCGCTGTGTAAAGCCCCTTTAACAAGTTAAGTTGTTTAGGAATGCAGCTCTAAATAGGAGGTAAATTTCTTCTAAAGCTAAATACTAGCTAGAGACTAATAGCGCACAAGTAGAGTGATTAAAAGATAAAAAGCACTTTAGAAAGAGAGTTAAATAGCACGTGAAATTATTAAAAGGGAAGCGCTTGCAGCTAGACTTGCCTATAGTTGCTTATCTAGGCTTTTGTCTAGTGCACTCTTCTATAGGCAGGCTAGCATTAGTTTAGGCGGTTAGATAAAGGTCTCTATTACGTACCTCCCTTTAGGGAGGCCTTATAGGGGAGATAACATGCAACTAGCCTAGACTAAGGTCCGCGTATCTGCTAGGATGCTAGCGTAATAGCTGTAAGCGGCCTATCTTAAAACACAGACTAAGGAGTCTAATATCTATGCAAGTGTTTAGGTGTTAAGCCTAGACGCGTAATAAAAGTAAACAGAGGTGGGAACCCTTTTAGGGTGCACCATTAACTAATCCTAATGTCTTTAGAAGGATTTAAGTAAGAGCATAGCTATTAGGACCCAAAAGATAGTGAACTATGCTTAAATAGGGTAAAGCTAGAGGAAACTCTAGTAGAGGCTCGCAGCGGTTCTAACGTGCAAATTAATCGTTAAATTTAGGCATAGGGGCGAAAGACTAATCAAACTATCTAGTAGCTAGTTCCTGCTAAAGTTTCCCTTAGGATAGCAGTAACGTATTTAGTTTTATGAGGTAAAGCAAATAATTAGAGGCCTAGGGGTTAAAACAACCTTTACCTATTCTTAAACTTTAAATATGTAAGAAGTCCTTATTACTTAATTAAACGTGGACACTTAAATATACTGTTACTAGTAGGCTATTTTTGGTAAGCAGAACTAGCAATACAGGATAAACTAAACGTAGGGTTAAGGTGCTAGAATACACGCTTATTAGACACCACAAAAGGTGTTAGTTTATCTAGACAGCAGGACAGTAGCTATAGAAGTTAGAATCTGCTAAGGAGTGTGTAACAACTTACCTACCAAATAAACTAGCCCTAAAAATAGATAGCGCTTAAGCGTGTTACCTATACCCCGCTGCTAGGGCAAGATTTAAGCCCTAGCGAGTAGGCAGGCATAGAGGCTTGTGACGAAGCCTTAGGGGTAACCCTAGGTAGAACGGCCTCTAGTGCAGATCTTAGTAGTAGTAGCAAATACTTAAATAAGAACTTTAAGGACTAAAGTAGGGAAAGGTTCTGTGTAAACAGCAGTTAGACACGGGTTAGTTAATCCTAAGAGATAGGGTAATTCTATTTTAATGTTAGTGCTTGCGCTACGCCCTTAAAAGGGAAGCTAGTTAATATTCTAGCACCTAGATGTAGATTCTCCGCGGCAACGCAACTAAGAGCGGAGACCTTAGCAGGAGCCCTAAGAAGAGTTCTCTTTTCTTCTTAACGGTCTGTTACCCTAAAATTAGTTTATCTAGAGCTAGGGTTTAATGGCTAGAAGAGCGCTGCACTTTTGCAGCGTTTAGTGCGCTTCTAATAAGCCTTAAAAATCCGCTTAAAGAAATAGTTTTTACGCTAGGTTATACTTATAACTGCAGCAGGTCTCTAAGGTAAAAAGCCTCTAGTTAATAGAACAATATAGATAAGGGAAGTTAGCAAAATAGATCTATAACTTTAGGAAAAGGATTAGCTCTAAGGGTTAGGTACGTTAGGCCTTAGGGAGAAGCCTCTAGCGCAGAAGGGCACTAACCGCAAGGTGGGCGCCTCTTAGCGCTAGGGTGCAGACACCCTTGGCAGGTTTTGGCTGTCTAGCGTACGTTTAACAACTAACTTAGAACTAGTATAGATAAGGGGAATCTAACTATCTAATTAAAATATAGCATTGTAATAGCTAGAAAGTGGTGTTAACGCAATATGATTTCTGCCTAGTGCTCTAAATGTTAAAGCGAAGAGATTTAACTAAGCGCGGGTAAATAGTAGGAGTAACTATAACTCTCTTAAGGTAGCCAAATACCTTGTTATCTAATTAGTGACGCGCATAAATAGATTAACAAGATTCCTACTATCCCTATCTACTATCTAGCGAAACCATAGCTAAGGGAATAGGCTTAGCTAAATCAGCGGGGAAAGAAGACCCTATTAAGCTTAACTCTAGTTTAACATTATAAAAAGACATAGGGGGTGTAGAATAGGTAGGAGCTTTGGCGCTAGTGAAATACTACTACCCTTATCGTTTTTTTACTTATTCAATAAAGCAGAGCTAGGCCTTACTACCTAACTTCTAGCGTTTAAGGTCCTTTGTAGGCTAATCTAGGTTAAAGATATTGTTAGGTAGGGAGTTTAGCTAGGGCGGCACATCTATTAAACCATAACGCAGGTGTCCTAAGGGGGACTTATAGAGAATAGAAATCTTTAGTAGAGCAAAAGGGCAAAAGTCCCCTTAATTTTAATTTTTAGTGTAAATACAAACTATAAAAGTGTAGCCTATTAATCCTTTAGTCCCTTAAAATTTAAGGCTAGAGGTGCTAGAAAAGTTACCACAGGGATAACTGGCTTGTGGTAGCCAAGCGTTTATAGCAACGTTGCTTTTTAATCCTTTAATATTAGCTCTTCCTATTATACTAAAGCAGAATTTAGTAAGCGTTAGATTATTCACCTACTAATAAGGAACGTGAGCTAGGTTTAGACCATCGTAAGACAGGTTAGTTTTACCCTACTAATAACCTTGCCCTAATAGTAATACCGCTTAGTACAAGAGGAACCGCAGTTTTAGATAATTAGTTTTTACAGCTATCTAACTAGGTATTGCCGCGAAGCTACCATCTACTAGATTATAGCTAAACGCCTCTAAGTCAGAATCTATGCTAGAACAGGGTGATTTCCGCCTGCACTAGTTAGATACAAATAGGCCTTTGGCCCAGAACCTTACTAGATTAGCGTTAGCAGCCCTATTAAAGTTAGGGTTGTTAGCTAGTATATTGCAATTATACAGTGCGCAGGATTAAATCCTTTGCAGATAACTTAGTTGTCTAGCTAGGTCGTGTAAGTAGTTAAGTAGCCTTGTTGTTACGAGCTACTAAGCGTAAGCCTATTGCTAGCTTAGTTAAAATTAGGATATTATGCCCTCCTTATTTGCAAAACTGCTGCCTAAATAGCTACTATTAATAGAAGGAAGAGGGCCATAGCAAACAAGTTATATAGTAATTGCAAGATAGAGAGGGCTAGAGCTAGGAGCAATCCTCGCAAAATATACAAAAGAACAGGTTGTGTGTGTACGTACCTTAGGCAGTTAATATATAGCATAGGAAGATTAAGAAAGGATTTAAGATAATCTATATAGATTTTTAGGCAGTAATCTATAACTTAAGAGCGTTCTATAACTTTTTATTTTTTAGGGGTACTATTCTATAACTTTATAGCCTTCTATACTTAAAAATTCCTCTAGGCTATTCTATAACTATAGATTATTTAAACCTTTAGGGTATTCTATTAATATTTAAAAAAATCCTGTAGGCTATTCTATAAGCTTAGGGCGTTCTATAACTTTAGGGCGTTCTATAACTTTAGGGCGTTCTATAACTTTTTATTTTTTAGGGTTAGTATTCTATAATATTAGAGTGTTCTATAACTGTTTATTTTTTAGGGTTAGTATTCTATAATATTAGAGTGTTCTATAACTTTTTCTTTTTTAGAGGTAGTGTTCTATAATATTAGAGTGTTCTATAACTTTTTATTTTTTAGGGTTAGTATTCTATAATATTAGAGTGTTCTATAACTTTTTCTTTTTTAGAGGTAGTGTTCTATAATATTAGAGTGTTCTATAACTTTTTCTTTTTTAGAGGTAGTGTTCTATAACTTTAGGGCGTTCTATAACTTTAGGGCGTTCTATAACTTTAGGGCGTTCTACAACTTTTTATTTTTTAGGTGTAGTGTTCTATAACTTTAGAGCGTTCTATAACTTTTTCTTTTTTAGAGGTAGTGTTCTATAACTTTAGGGAGTTCTATAACTTTAGGGCGTTCTATAACTTTTTATTTTTTAGGGGTAGTGTTCTATAACTTTAGCGCGTTCTATACCTTTTATTTATTCTATTACTTTAGTCCTTTCTATAACTTTAGACTATTCTATACTAGTAGCTATTATATCCTTTTTATAATACTTATTATATTATACTATTATCTATTATTCTTTACTGTTAAGTATATCCTTATATTTTATAAAACCTTTTCTCTACTAGCTAGTCCTACTATACTTTCTTTTATAACCTACTAGTATTAAATAATACCTTTATATTCTTCTTTTATACTATCTCTATTTCTTGCCTTATCTATTAAGTAGATATAGATAGAGCTAATAGATCTATAGTTAATATAGATATAGTAGTTATAGTAGAGTATAGATATTAGAGTAGATATCCTTATCTATATATTTACCTACTACTAATAAAATTCCAAGTTACTCTTATCTAGCAAATACGGGTTTATAGTTTATATAGGGCTGCGCATGTCTACACGGTTTTACATACAAAAAAGTGTACCTCTAAGCTATTTTCCGCTACACTAACCCCGCGACGCGAAAATCAAACCAAAACCTGTTCCTATAATATATAAGGAGGGCAAATAGATTCTTAAATACTAAATGCCTAACTAACTAACTAAGGTTAAATCTACTGCGCGCAGTTCTTAGATTAGGCGGTTAAACTAGCGTCGTTAGGCACTAAGGGGGCAATTTTTGCTCGTGTCCGCGTCTATACTCCCTACAACTCCCTATTATTAGCGCTCTGCGCCTGTTTTAGCGGTAGTTAGACTAAATTTAAAAGTTTTGGTTTTATAATAGCTAGCCTTGTTTCCTAGATTTCTGCCTAGTTTAGATTCGCTCTAATTAGTGGGTAATTAGGGGCTTAGAGATTGCTCTTCTACTTAACTAGGCAGGCCTAGGCCTATATGCTAAAGCAACCCTGCTATTGCGCCTAGTTTTGTAGTTAGCACCTAAAGTCCTACTGTTAAAGTTTTAGCAGTAGGCAAAATTTAGGGTCTATAGATAGCTAGCACTGCTAAACTATTTAACAGATCTTAGGGGACAGCCCTGCCTAGCATCCGCTCCTAGTAAGCGTGGCAAAGCGTAGGTTTTCTCTACTTAAGGCATGTATGTGGCGAGTTTAAACACGCGGAAACGCCTATTAGGCTTTGTTGCGGACTATTCCTTAAGAAACTTAGTAGGGGCAATTAAATTAGTTACTAGTTGTAACTAGTGCCTTGTGTGCTATTATACTAGTAGCTAGAATCGCTTCTGCGATTTCTTATCACGTACTTTCTGCCTCCTTTTAGGGGTAGTGCTTGTGCGCTTCAGCGTATTAGGCATTAGGATTATTACCTAGTTAATTCTACTAGTAGTTATATGCTTATCTTAAAGATTAAGCTATATATGTCTAAGTATAAGCAATTATACCGTAAAACTGCAAATAGCTTATTAAATTAGTTATCGTTTATTTGATAGTACCTTACTACTTAGATAACTATAGTAATTCTAGAGCTAATACATACTAAAAACCCTAACTTTAGAAGGGGTGTATTTATTAGATAAAAAACTAACGCCCTTTAGGGCTTCTTAGTAATTCATAATAACTTTATGGATCGCATAGCCTTGCGCTGGCGACGGTTCATTTAAATTTCTGCCCTATTAACTTTTAATAGTAAGGTATTAGCTTACTATAGTTTTAACAGGTAACAGGGAATTAGGGTTTAATTCTAGAGAGGGAGCCTAAGAAACAGCTACTACATCTAAGGAAGGCAGCAGGCGCGCAAATTACCTAATCCTAACATAGGGAGGTAGTGACAATAAATACTAATATAGGGCTCTTTTAGGTCTTGTAATTAGAATAAGTACAATTTAAACCTCTTAACAAGGAATAATTAGAGGGCAAGTCTAGTGCTAGCAGCTGCGGTAATTCTAGCTCTAATAGCGTATATTAAAGTTGTTGCAGTTAAAAAGCTTATAGTTAAAACTTAGGTCTAGCTAGCAGGTCCGCCTCACCGCGTGTACTTGTCTGGCCAGGCCTTCCTTCTAGAGAACCTTATACCCTTTACTAGGCGTGTTAGGGACTAGGACTTTTACTTTAAAAAAATTAGAGTATTTAAAGCAGGCCTTTGCTTAAATACGTTAGCATAGAATAATAGAATAGGACGTGCAGTCCTATTTTGTTAGTTTCTAGGACCGCTATAATAATTAATAGGGATAGTTAGGGGCATTAGTATTCAATTATTAGAGGTGAAATTCTTAGATTTATTAAAGACTAACTACTACGAAAGCATTTGCTAAGGATGTTTTTATTAATTAGTAAACAAAAGTTAGGGGATCAAAGACAATTAGATACCATCATAGTCTTAACTGTAAACTATGCTAACTAGGGATTAGGCGATGTTCTTTTTCTAACTCGCTTAGCACCTTACGAGAAATCAAAGTTTTTAGGTTCTAGGGGGAGTATGGTCGCAAGGCTAAAACTTAAAGAAATTAACGGAAGGGCACCACTAGGCGTAGAGCCTGCGGCTTAATTTAACTTAACATAGGGAAACTTACTAGGTCTAGATGAAATAAGAATTAATAGATTAAGAGCTCTTTCTTAATTTTTTAGGTAGTAGTGCATGGCCGTTCTTAGTTAGTAGAGTAATTTGTCTACTTAATTGCGATAATAAACAAGACCTTAACCTACTAAATAGCTAGGCTAGCTTTAGCTAGTCGCCGGCTTCTTAGAGGGACTATTAGCTTAAGCTAATAGAAGTTTAAGGCAATAACAGGTCTATAATGCCCTTAGATGTTCTAGGCCGCACGCGCGCTACACTAACAGAGCTAACAAGTTCTTTACCTTAACCAAAAGGTCTAGGTAATCTTGTTAAACTCTGTCGTGCTAGGGATAGAGCATTGCAATTATTACTCTTTAACAAGGAATACCTAGTAAGCGCGTGTTATTAGCATGCGTTAATTACGTCCCTACCCTTTATACACACCGCCTGTCGCTACTACTAATTAAATAGCTTAGTAAGGCCTTTAGACTAGCTTAGGGAGGTTAGCAACAACCACCCTAAGCTAGAAAGTTCGTTAAACTCGGTTATTTAGAGGAAGTAAAAGTCATAACAAGGTTTCTGTAGGTAAACCTGCAGAAGGATCATTACCTATTTTTAAAGCACTGCCGCCTCAATTAGTAGTAGTAGTCTACTTTAATTCTGCCCATGTTTTTTACGTACTATTTGTTTCCTTAGTAGGCTTACCTACTAATTAGATCCCCTAAAACCACTTATAATTGTAGTTAGCGTTAGTAACACTATAATAAATTACAACTTTTAACAACAGATCTCTTAGTTCTAGCATTAATAAAGAACGCAGCGAAATGCGATAAGTAGTGTAAATTGCAGAATTTAGTAAATCATTAAATCTTTAAACGCATATTGCGCCCCTTAGTATTCTATAGGGCATGCCTATTTAAGCGTTATTTGTACCCTTAAGCTCTGCTTAGTGTTAGGTGTTTGTTCTACTTAGGACTTGCCTTAAAACAATTAGTAGCTAGCATATTAGCCTAGAGCGCAGCATATTTTGCGCCTCTTGTTATAGTTGTTAGCATCTATTAAGACACTTTTTAAGCTCTTAACCTTAGATTAGGTAGGGATACCCGCTAAACTTAAGCATATTAATAAGCGGAGGAAAAGAAACTAACAGGGATTGCCCTAGTAACGGCGAGTGAAGCGGCAATAGCTTAAATTTAAAATCTAGCTCTTTTAGGGTCCGAGTTATAATTTGCAGAGGGCGCTTTGGCATTAGCAGCGGTCTAAGTTCCTTAGAACAGGACGTTATAGAGGGTAAGAATCCTATACGTAGTTGCTGGCCTTTACTGTGTAAAGCCCCTTTAACAAGTTAAGTTGTTTAGGAATATAGCTCTAAATAGGAGGTAAATTTCTTCTAAAGCTAAATACTAGCTAGAGACTAATAGCGCACAAGTAGAGTAATTAAAAGATAAAAAGCACTTTAGAAAGAGAGTTAAATAGCATATAAAATTGTTAAAAGGGAAGCGCTTGCAGCTAGACTTGCCTGTAGTTGCTTATCTAGGCTTTTGTCTAGTGCACTCTTCTACAGGCAGGCTAGTATTAGTTTAGGCGGTTAGATAAAGGTCTCTATCACGTACCTCCCTTTAGGGAGGCCTTATAGGGGAGACGACATGTAACTAGCCTAGACTAAGGTCTGCGCATCTACTAGGATGCTGGCGTAATAGCTATAAGCGGCCCGTCTTAAAATACAGACTAAGGAGTCTAATATCTATGCAAGTGTTTAGGTGTTAAGCCTAGACGCGTAATAAAAGTAAACAGAGGTAGGAACCCTTTTAGGGTGCACTATTAACTAATCCTAATGTCTTTAGAAGGATTTAAGTAAGAGCATAGCTATTAGGACCTAAAAGATAGTGAACTATGCTTAAATAGGGTAAAGCTAGAGGAAACTCTAGTAGAGGCTTGTAGCAGTTCTAACGTGCAAATTAATTGTTAAATTTAGGCATAGGGGCGAAAGACTAATTAAACTATCTAGTAGCTAGTTCCTACTAAAGTTTCCCTTAGGATAGCAGTAACGTATTTAGTTTTATAAGGTAAAGCGAATAATTAGAGGCCTAGGGGTTAAAACAACCTTCACCTATTCTTAAACTTTAAATATGTAAGAAGTCCTTATTACTTAATTAAACGTGGACACTTAAATGTACTATTACTAGTAGGCCATTTTTAGTAAGCAGAACTAGTAATACAGGATAAACTAAACGCAGGGTTAAGGTGCTAGAATACACGCTTATTAGACACCACAAAAGGTATTAGTTTATCTAGACAGCAGGATAGTAGCTATAGAAGTTAGAATCCACTAAGGAGTGTATAATAACTTACCTGCTAAATAAACTAGCCCTAAAAATAGATAGCGCTTAAGCGTGTTACCTATACCCTGCTGCTAGGGCAAGATTTAAGCCTTAGCAAGTAGGCAGGCATAGAGGCTCGTGACAAAGCCTTAGGGGTAACCCTAGGTAGAACAGCCTCTAGTGCAGATCTTAGTAGTAGTAGCAAATACTTAAATAAGAACTTTAAGGACTAAAGTAGGGAAAGGTTCTGTGTAAACAGCAGTTAGACACGGGTTAGTTAATCCTAAGAGATAGGGTAATTCCGTTTTAATATTAGTGCTTGCGCCGCGCCCTTAAAAGGGAAGCTAGTTAATATTCTAGCACCTAGATATAGATTCTCTGCGGCAACGCAACTAAGAGCGGAGACCTTAGCGGGAGCCCTAAGAAGAGTTCTCTTTTCTTCTTAACAGTCTATTACCCTAAAATTGGTTTGTCTAGAGCTAGGGTTTAATAGCTAGAAGAGCGCTGCACTTTTGCAGCGTTTAGTGCGCTCCTAATAAGCCTTAAAAATCTACTTAAAGAAATAGTTTTTACGCTAGGTCGTACTTATAACCGCAGCAGGTCTCTAAGGTAAAAAGCCTCTAGTTAATAGAATAATATAGATAAGGGAAGTTAGCAAAATAGATCCATAACTTTAGGAAAAGGATTAGCTCTAAGGGTTAGGTACGTTAGGCCTTAGGGAGAAGCCTCTAGCGCAGAAGGGCACTAACCGCAAGGTAGGCGCCTCTTAGCGCTAGGGTGCAGACACCCTTAGCAGGTTTTGGCCGTCTAGCGTACGTTTAACAACTAACTTAGAACTAGTATAGATAAGGGGAATCTAACTATCTAATTAAAACATAGCATTATAATAGCTAGAAAGTAGTGTTAACGCAATGTGATTTCTGCCTAGTGCTCTAAATATTAAAGCGAAGAGATTTAACTAAGCGCGGGTAAATAGCAGGAGTAACTATAACTCTCTTAAGGTAGCTAAATACCTTATTATCTAATTAGTAACGCGTATAAATAGATTAACAAGATTCCTACTATCCCTATCTACTATCTAGCGAAACCATAGCTAAGGGAACAGGCTTAGCTAAATTAGCGGGGAAAGAAGACCCTGTTAAGCTTAACTCTAGTTTAATATTGTGAAAAGATATAGGGGGTGTAGAATAGGTAGGAGCTTTAGCGCTAGTAAAATACTACTACCCTTATCGTTTTTTTACTTATTTAATAAAGCGGAGCTAGGCCTTACTACCTAACTTCTAGCGTTTAAGGTCCTTTGTAGGCTAATCTAGGTTAAAGATATTGTTAGGTAGGGAGTTTAGCTAGGGCGGCACATCTATTAAACTATAACGCAGGTGTCCTAAGGGGGACTTATAGAGAACAGAAATCTCTAGTAGAGTAAAAGGGCAAAAGTCCCCTTAATTTTAATTTTTAGTGTGAATACAAACTATAAAAGTGTAGCCTATTAATCCTTTAGTCCCTTAAAATTTAAGGCTAGAGGTGCTAGAAAAGTTACCATAGGGATAACTAGCTTGTGGCAGCCAAGCGTTTATAGCGACGTTGCTTTTTAATCCTTTAATATTAGCTCTTCCTATTATACTAAAGCAGAATTTGGTAAGCGTTAGATTGTTCACCCACTAATAGGGAACGTAAGCTAGGTTTAGACTGTTGTAAGACAGGTTAGTTTTACCCTACTAATAACCTTGCCCTAATAGTAATACCGCTTAGTACAAGAGGAACCGCGGTTTTAGATAATTAGTTTTTGCGGCTGTCTAACTAGGCATTGCCGCAAAGCTACTATCTACTAGATTATAGCTAAACGCCTCTAAGTTAGAATCCATGCTAGAATAGGGTGATTTCCGCCTACACTAGTTAGATACAAATAGGCCTTTAGCCTAGAACCTTACTAGATTAGCGTTAGCAGCCCTATTAAAGTTAGGGTTGTTAGCTAGTGTATTGTAATTGTACAGTGCGCAGGATTAAATCCTTTACAGATAACTTAGTTGTCTAGCTAGGTCGTGTAAGTAGTTAAGTAGCCTTGTTATTACGAGCTACTAAGCGTAAGCCCGTTGCTAGCTTGGTTAAAATTAGGATATTATGCCCTCCTTATTTGCAAAACTGCTGCCTAAACAGCTGCTATTAATAGAAGGAAGAGGGCTATAGCAAACAAGTTATATAGTAATTGCAAGATAGAGAGGGCTAGAGCTAGGAGCAATCCTCGCAAAATATACAAAAGAACAGGTTGTGTGTGTACGTACCTTAGGCAGTTAATATATAGCATAGGAAGATTAAGAAAGGATTTAAGATAATCTATATAGATTTTTAGGCGGTGATCTATAACTTAAGAGCGTTCTATAACTTTTTATTTTTTAGGGGTACTGTTCTATAACTTTATAGCCTTCTATACTTGAAAATTCCTCTAGGCTATTCTATAACTATAGATTATTTAAACCTTTAGGGTATTCTATTAATATTTAAAAAAATCCTGTAGGCTATTCTATAAGCTTAGGGCGTTCTATAACTTTAGGGCGTTCTATAACTTTTTATTTTTTAGGTGTAGTGTTCTATAACTTTAGGGCGTTGTATAACTTTTTCTTTTTTAGAGGTAGTGTTCTATAACTTTAGGGCGTTCTATAACTTTAGGGCGTTCTATAACTTTAGGGCGTTCTACAACTTTTTATTTTTTAGGGGTAGTGTTCTATAACTTTAGGGCGTTCTATAACTTTAGGGCGTTCTATAACTTTAGGGCGTTCTATAACTTTAGGGCGTTCTATAACTTTTTATTTTTTAGGGTTAGTATTCTATAATATTAGAGTGTTCTATAACTTTTTCTTTTTTAGAGGTAGTGTTCTATAATATTAGAGTGTTCTATAACTTTTTATTTTTTAGGGTTAGTATTCTATAATATTAGAGTGTTCTATAACTTTTTCTTTTTTAGAGGTAGTGTTCTATAATATTAGAGTGTTCTATAACTTTTTCTTTTTTAGAGGTAGTGTTCTATAACTTTAGGGCGTTCTATAACTTTAGGGCGTTCTATAACTTTAGGGCGTTCTACAACTTTTTATTTTTTAGGTGTAGTGTTCTATAACTTTAGGGCGTTCTATAACTTTTTCTTTTTTAGAGGTAGTGTTCTATAACTTTAGAGCGTTCTATAACTTTTTCTTTTTTAGAGGTAGTGTTCTATAACTTTAGGGCGTTCTACAACTTTTTATTTTTAGGGGTAGCGTTCTATAACTTTAGGGCGTTCTATAACTTTAGGGCCTTCTATAAGCTTAGGGTGTTCTATAACTTTAGGGCGTTCTATAACTTTAGGGCGTTCTATAACTTTTTATTTTTTAGGGTTAGTGTTCTATAACTTTAGCGCGTTCTATACCTTTTATTTATTCTATTACTTTAGTCCTTTCTATAACTTTAGACTATTCTATACTAGTAGCTATTATATCCTTTTTATAATACTTATTATATCATACTATTATCTATTATTCTTTACTGTTAAGTATATCCTTATATTTTATAAAACCTTTTCTCTACTAGCTAGTCCTACTATACTTTCTTTTATAACCTACTAGTATTAAATAATACCTTTATATTCTTCTTTTATACTATCTCTATTTCTTGCCTTATCTATTAAGTAGATATAGATAGAGCTAATAGATCTATAGTTAATATAGATACAGTAGTTATAGTAGAGTATAGATATTAGAGTAGATATCCTTATCTATATATTTACCTACTACTAATAAAATTCCAAGTTACTCTTATCTAGCGAATACAGGTTTATAGTTTATATAGGGCTGCGCATGTCTACACGGTTTTATATACAAAAAAGTGTACCTCTAAGCTATTTTCTGCTGCACTAACCCCGCAACGCAAAAATCAAACCAAAACCTATTCCTATAATATATAAGGAGGGCAAATAGATTCTTAAATACTAAATGCCTAACTAACTAACTAAGGTTAAATCTGCTGCGCGCAGTTCTTGGATTAGGCGGTTAAACTAGCGTTGTTAGGCACTAAGGGGGCAATTTTTGCTTGTGTCCGCGTCTATACTCCCTACAACTCCCTGTTGTTAGCGCTCTACGCCTATTTTAGCGGCAGTTAGACTAAATTTAAAAGTTTTAGTTTTATAATAGCTAGCCTTGTTTCCTAGATTTCTGCCTAGTTTAGATTCGCTCCAATTAGTAGGTAATTAGGGGCTTAGAGATTGCTCTTCTACTTAACTAGGCAGGCCTAGGCCTATATGCTAAAGCAACCCTGCTGTTGCGCCTAGTTTTGTGGTTAGCACCTGAAGTCCTACTGTTAAAGTTTTAGCAGTAGGCAAAATTTAGGGTCTGTAGATAGCTAGCACTGCCAAACTATTTAACAGATCTTAGGGGACAGCCCTGCCTAGCATCCGCTCCTAGTAAGCGTGGCAAAGCGTAGGTTTTCTCTACTTAAGGCATGTATGTGGCGAGTTTAAACACGCGGAAACGCCTATTAGGCTTTGTTACGGACCATTCCTTAAGAAACTTAGTAGGGGCAATTAAATTAGTTGCTAGTTGTAACTAGTGCCTTGTGTGCTGTTATGCTAGTAGCTAGAATTGCTTCTACGATTTCTTATCACGTACTTTCCGCCTCCTTTTAGGGGTAGTGCTTGTGCGCTTTAGCGTATTAGGTATTAGGATTGTTACCTAGTTAATTCTGCTAGTAGTTATATACTTATCTTAAAGATTAAGCTATGCATGTCTAAGTATAAGCAATTATACTGTGAAACTGCAAATGGCTTATTAAATTAGTTATCGTTTATTTGATAGTACCTTACTACTTAGATAACTGTGGTAATTCTAGAGCTAATACATACTAAAAACCCTAACTTTAGAAGGGGTGTATTTATTAGATAAAAAACCAACGCCCTTTAGGGCTTCTTAGTAATTCATAATAACTTTACAGATCGCATGGCCTTGCGCCGGCGACGGTTCATTTAAATTTCTGCCTTATTAACTTTCAATAGTAAGGTATTAGCTTACTATAGTTTTAACAGGTAACAGGGAATTAGGGTTTAATTCTAGAGAGGGAGCCTAAGAAACGGCTACCACATCTAAGGAAGGCAGCAGGCGCGCAAATTACCTAATCCTAACACAGGGAGGTAGTAACAATAAATACTAATATAGGGCTCTTTTAGGTCTTGTAATTAGAATAAGTATAATTTAAACCTCTTAATAAGGAACAATTAGAGGGCAAGTCTAGTGCTAGCAGCCGCAGTAATTCTAGCTCTAATAGCGTATATTAAAGTTGTTGCAGTTAAAAAGCTTGTAGTTAAAACTTAGGTCTAGCTAGCAGGTCTGCCTTACCGCGTGTACTTGTCTAGCTAGGCCTTCCTTCTAGAGAACCTTATGCCCTTTACTAGGCGTGTTAGGGACTAGGACTTTTACTTTAAAAAAATTAGAGTGTTTAAAGCAGGCCTTTGCTTAAATACGTTAGCATAGAATAATAGAATAGGACGTGCAGTCCTATTTTATTAGTTTCTAGGACCGCCGTAATAATTAATAGGGATAGTTAGGGGCATTAGTATTTAATTGTTAGAGGTGAAATTCTTAGATTTATTAAAGACTAACTACTGCGAAAGTATTTGCCAAGGATATTTTTATTAATTAGTAAACAAAAGTTAGGGGATTAAAGACAATTAGATACTGTCGTAGTCTTAACCATAAACTATGCTAACTAGGGATTAGGCGATGTTCTTTTTCTAACTCGCTTGGCACCTTACAAGAAATTAAAGTTTTTAGGTTCTAGGGGGAGTATGGTCGCAAGGCTAAAACTTAAAGAAATTAACAGAAGGGCACTACTAGGCGTGGAGCCTGCGGCTTAATTTAACTTAACACGGGGAAACTCACCAAGTCTAGATAAAATAAGGATTAACAGATTAAGAGCTCTTTCTTAATTTTTTAGGTAGTAGTGCATGGCTATTCTTAGTTAGTAGAGTAATTTATCTGCTTAATTGCGATAATAAACAAGACCTTAACCTGCTAAATAGCTAGGCTAGCTTTAGCTAGTCGCTGGCTTCTTAGAGGGACTATTAGCTTAAGCTAATAGAAGTTTAAGGCAATAACAGGTCTATAATACCCTTAGATGTTCTAGGCCGCACGCGCGCTACACTAACAGAGCTAATAAGTTCTTTACCTTAACTAAAAGGTCTAGGTAATCTTATTAAACTCTATTGTGCTAGGGATAGAGCATTACAATTATTGCTCTTTAACAAGGAATGCCTAGTAAGCGCGTGTCATTAGCATGCGTTAATTACGTCCCTACCCTTTATACACACCGCCCGTCGCTACTACTAATTAAATAGCTTAGTAAGGCCTTTAGACTAGCTTAGGGAGGTTAGTAATAACTACCCTAAGCTAGAAAGTTCGTTAAACTTAGTTATTTAGAGGAAGTAAAAGTCGTAACAAGGTTTCTGTAGGTAAACCTGCAGAAGGATTATTACCTATTTTTAAAGCACTGCCGCCTTAATTAGTGGCGGCAGTCTACTTTAATTCTGCCTATGTTTTTTGCGTACTATTTGTTTCCTTAGTAGGCTTGCCTACTAATTAGATCCCCTAAAACCACTTGCAATTGTAGTTAGCGTTAGTAACACTGTAATAAATTACAACTTTTAACAACAGATCTCTTAGTTCTAGCATTAATAAAGAACGCAGCGAAATGCGATAAGTAGTATAAATTGTAGAATTTAGTAAATTATCAAATCTTTAAACGCACATTGCGCCCCTTAGTATTCTATAGGGCATGCCTGTTCAAGCGTTATTTGTACCCTTAAGCTCTACTTAGTGTTAGGTGTTTGTTCTACTTAGGACTTGCCTTAAAACAATTGGCAGCTAGCATATTAGCCTAGAGCGCAGCATATTTTGCGCCTCTTGTTATAGTTATTAGTATCTATTAAGACACTTTTTAAGCTCTTAACCTTAGATTAGGTAGGGATACCCACTAAACTTAAGCATATTAATAAGCAGAGGAAAAGAAACTAACAGGGATTGCCCTAGTAACAGTAAGTGAAGCAGCAACAGCTCAAATTTAAAATCTAGCTCTTTTAGGGTCTAAGTTGTAATTTACAGAGGGCGCTTTAGCGTTAGCAGCAGTCTAAGTTCCTTAGAACAGGACGTTATAGAGGGTAAGAATCCTATACGTAGTTGCTAGCCTTCGCCGTGTAAAGCCCCTTTAACAAGTTAAGTTGTTTAGGAATGTAGCTCTAAATAGGAGGTAAATTTCTTCTAAAGCTAAATACTAGCCAGAGACTAATAGCGCACAAGTAGAGTAATTAAAAGATAAAAAGCACTTTAGAAAGAGAGTTAAATAGCACGTAAAATTGTTAAAAGGGAAGCGCTTGCAGCTAGACTTGCCTGTAGTTACTTATCTAGGCTTTTGTCTAGTGCACTCTTCTATAGGCAGGCCAGCATTAGTTTAGGCAGTTAGATAAAGGTCTCTATTACGTACCTCCCTTTAGGGAGGCCTTATAGGGGAGACGACATGCAACTAGCCTAGACTAAGGTCTATGTATCTGCTAGGATGCTAGCGTAATAGCTATAAGCGGCCCATCTTAAAACACAGACCAAGGAGTCTAACATCTATATAAGTGTTTAGGTGTTAAGCCTAGACGCGTAATAAAAGTAAACAGAGGTAGGAACCCTTTTAGGGTGCACCATTAACTAATCCTAATATCTTTGGAAGGATTTAAGTAAGAGCATAGCTATTAGGACCCAAAAGATAGTGAACTATACTTAAATAGGGTAAAGCTAGAGGAAACTCTAGTAGAGGCTCGCAGCAGTTCTAACGTGCAAATTAATCGTTAAATTTAGGCATAGGGGCGAAAGACTAATCAAACTATCTAGTAGCTAGTTCCTGCTAAAGTTTCCCTTAGGATAGCAGTAACGTATTTAGTTTTATAAGGTAAAGCAAATAATTAGAGGCCTAGGGGTTAAAATAACCTTTACCTATTCTTAAACTTTAAATATGTAAGAAGTCCTTGTTACTTAATTAAACGTGGACACTTAAATATACTGTTACTAGTAGGCCATTTTTAGTAAGTAGAACTAGCAATGCGGGATAAACCAAACGCGGGGTTAAGGTGCTAGAATGCACGCTTATTAGACACCACAAAAGGTGTTAGTTTATCTAGACAGCAGGACAGTAGCTATAGAAGTTAGAATCCGCTAAGGAGTGTGTAATAACTCACCTACTAAATAAACTAGCCCTAAAAATAGATAGCGCTTAAGCGTGTTACCTATACCCCGCCGCTAGGGCAAGATTTAAGCCCTAGCGAGTAGGCAGGCGTGGAGGCTCGTAACAAAGCCTTAGGGGTAACCCTAGGTAGAACAGCCTCTAGTGCAGATCTTGGTAGTAGTAGCAAATACTTAAATAAGAACTTTAAGGACTAAAGTAGGGAAAGGTTCTGTGTAAACAGCAGTTAGACACAGGTTAGTTAATCCTAAGAGATAGGGTAATTCTATTTTAATATTAGTGCTTGCGCTGCGCCCTTAAAAGGGAAGCTAGTTAATATTCTAGCACCTAGATATAGATTCTCCGCAGCAACGCAACTAAGAGCAGAGACCTTAGTAGGAGCCCTAAGAAGAGTTCTCTTTTCTTCTTAATAGTCTGTCACCCTAAAATCAGTTTATCTAGAGCTAGGGTTTAATAGCTAGAAGAGCGCTGCACTTTTGCAGCGTTTGGTGCGCTCCTAACAAGCCTTAAAAATCTACTTAAAGAAATAGTTTTTACGCTAGGTCGTACTTATAACTGCAGCAGGTCTCTAAGGTAAAAAGCCTCTAGTTAATAGAATAATATAGATAAGGGAAGTTAGCAAAATAGATCTGTAACTTTAGGAAAAGGATTAGCTCTAAGGGTTAGGTACGTTAGGCCTTAGGGAGAAGCCTCTAGCGCAGAAGGGCACTAACCGCAAGGTAGGCGCCTCTTAGCGCTAGGGTGCAGATACCCTTAGCAGGTTTCGGCCGTCTAGCGTACGTTTAACAACTAACTTAGAACTAGTATAGATAAGGGGAATCTAACTGTCTAATTAAAACATAGTATTGTAATAGCTAGAAAGTGGTGTTAACGCAATGTGATTTCTGCCTAGTGCTCTAAATGTTAAAGCGAAGAGATTTAACTAAGCGCGGGTAAATAGTAGGAGTAACTATAACTCTCTTAAGGTAGCTAAATACCTCGTTATCTAATTAGTAACGCGCATAAATAGATTAATAAGATTCCTACTATCCCTATCTACTATCTAGCGAAACCACAGCTAAGGGAACGGGCTTAGCTAAATTAGTAGGGAAAGAAGACCCTGTTAAGCTTAACTCTAGTTTAACATTATAAAAAGATATAGGGGGTGTAGAATAGGTAGGAGCTTTAGCGCTAGTAAAATACTACTACCCTTATTATTTTTTTACTTATTCAATAAAGCAGAGCTAGGCCTCACCACCTAACTTCTAGCGTTTAAGGTCCTTTGTAGGCTAATCTAGGTTAAAGACATTATTAGGTAGGGAGTTTGGCTAGGGCAGCATATCTATTAAACTATAACGCAGGTGTCCTAAGGGGGACTTATAGAGAATAGAAATCTCTAGTAGAGCAAAAGGGCAAAAGTCCCCTTAATTTTGATTTTTAGTGTGAATACAAACCATAAAAGTGTAGCCTATTAATCCTTTAGTCCCTTAAAATTTGAGGCTAGAGGTGCTAGAAAAGTTACCACAGGGATAACTAGCTTGTAGCAGCCAAGCATTCATAGCGACGTTGCTTTTTAATCCTTTAATGTTAGCTCTTCCTATTATACTAAAGCAGAATTTAGTAAGCGTTAGATTGTTCACCCACTAATAGGGAACGTAAGCTAGGTTTAGACCGTTGTAAGACAGGTTAGTTTTACCCTACTAATAACCTTGCCCTAATAGTAATACTACTTAGTACGAGAGGAACTGCAGTTTTAGATAATTAGTTTTTGCGGCTATCTAACTAGGCATTGCCGCGAAGCTACTATCTGCTAGATTATAGCTAAACGCCTCTAAGTCAGAATCTATACTAGAATAGGGTAATTTCCGCCTGCACTAGTTAGATACAAATAGGCCTTTGGCCCAGAACCTTACTAGATTAGCGTTAGCAGCCCTATTAAAGTTAGGGTTGTTAGCTAGTATATTGCAATTATACAGTGCGCAGGATTAAATCCTTTGCAGATAACTTAGTTGTCTAGCTAGGTCGTGTAAGTAGTTAAGTAGCCTTGTTGTTACGAGCTACTAAGCGTAAGCCTATTGCTAGCTTAGTTAAAATTAGGATATTATGCCCTCCTTATTTGCAAAACTGCTGCCTAAATAGCTACTATTAATAGAAGGAAGAGGGCCATAGCAAACAAGTTATATAGTAATTGCAAGATAGAGAGGGCTAGAGCTAGGAGCAATCCTCGCAAAATATACAAAAGAACAGGTTGTGTGTGTACGTACCTTAGGCAGTTAATATATAGCATAGGAAGATTAAGAAAGGATTTAAGATAATCTATACAGATTTTTAGGCGGTGATCTATAACTTAAGAGCGTTCTATAACTTTTTATTTTTTAGGGGTACTGTTCTATAACTTTATAGCCTTCTATACTTAAAAATTCCTCTAGGCTATTCTATAACTATAGATTATTTAAACCTTTAGGGTATTCTATTAATATTTAAAAAAATCCTGTAGGCTATTCTATAAGCTTAGGGCGTTCTATAACTTTAGGGCGTTCTATAACTTTTTATTTTTTAGGTATAGTGTTCTATAACTTTAGGGCGTTGTATAACTTTTTCTTTTTTAGAGGTAGTATTCTATAACTTTAGGGCGTTCTATAACTTTAGGGCGTTCTACAACTTTTTATTTTTTAGGTGTAGTGTTCTATAACTTTAGGGCGTTCTATAACTTTAGGGCGTTCTATAACTTTAGGGCGTTCTATAACTTTAGGGCGTTCTATAACTTTTTATTTTTTAGGGTTAGTATTCTATAATATTAGAGTGTTCTATAACTTTTTCTTTTTTAGAGGTAGTGTTCTATAATATTAGAGTGTTCTATAACTTTTTATTTTTTAGGGTTAGTATTCTATAATATTAGAGTGTTCTATAACTTTTTCTTTTTTAGAGGTAGTGTTCTATAATATTAGAGTGTTCTATAACTTTTTCTTTTTTAGAGGTAGTGTTCTATAACTTTAGGGCGTTCTATAACTTTAGGGCGTTCTATAACTTTAGGGCGTTCTACAACTTTTTATTTTTTAGGTGTAGTGTTCTATAACTTTAGGGCGTTCTATAACTTTTTCTTTTTTAGAGGTAGTGTTCTATAACTTTAGAGCGTTCTATAACTTTTTCTTTTTTAGAGGTAGTGTTCTATAACTTTAGGGCGTTCTACAACTTTTTATTTTTAGGGGTAGCGTTCTATAACTTTAGGGCGTTCTATAACTTTAGGGCCTTCTATAAGCTTAGGGTGTTCTATAACTTTAGGGCGTTCTATAACTTTAGGGCGTTCTATAACTTTTTATTTTTTAGGGTTAGTGTTCTATAACTTTAGCGCGTTCTATACCTTTTATTTATTCTATTACTTTAGTCCTTTCTATAACTTTAGACTATTCTATACTAGTAGCTATTATATCCTTTTTATAATACTTATTATATCATACTATTATCTATTATTCTTTACTGTTAAGTATATCCTTATATTTTATAAAACCTTTTCTCTACTAGCTAGTCCTACTATACTTTCTTTTATAACCTACTAGTATTAAATAATACCTTTATATTCTTCTTTTATACTATCTCTATTTCTTGCCTTATCTATTAAGTAGATATAGATAGAGCTAATAGATCTATAGTTAATATAGATATAGTAGTTATAGTAGAGTATAGATATTAGAGTAGATATCCTTATCTATATATTTACCTACTACTAATAAAATTCTAAGTTACTCTTATCTAGCAAATACGGGTTTATGGTTTGTATAGGGCTGCGCATGTCTACATAGTTTTACATACAAAAAAGTGTACCTCCAAGCTATTTTCTGCTGCACTAACCCCGCGACGCAAAAATCAAACCAAAACCCATTCCTATAATATATAAGGAGGGCAAATAGATTCTTAAATACTAAATACCTAACTAACTAACTAAGGTTAAATCTGCTGCGCGCAGTTCTTAGATTGGGCGGTTAAACTAGCGTCGTTAGGCACTAAGGGGGCAATTTTTGCTCGTGTCCGCGTCTATACTCCCCACAACTCCCTATTGTTAGCGCTCTGCGCCTATTTTAGCGGTAGTTAGACTAAATTTAAAAGTTTTGGTTTTATAATAGCTAGCCTTGTTTCCTAGATTTCTGCCTAGTTTAGATTCGCTCTAATTAGTAGGTAATTAGGGGCTTAGAGATTGCTCTTCTACTTAACTAGGCAGGCCTAGGCCTATATGCTAAAGCAACCCTGCTATTACGCCTAGTTTTGTGGTTAGCACCTAAAGTCCTACTGTTAAAGTTTTAGTAGTGGGCAAAATTTAGGGTCTATAGATAGCTAGCACTGCCAAACTATTTAACAGATCTTAGGGGACAGCCCTGCCTAGCATCCGCTCCTAGTGAGCGTAGCAAAGCGTAGGTTTTCTCCACTTAAGGCATGTATGTGGCGAGTTTAAACACGCGGAAACGCCTGTTAGGCTTTGTTGCGGACCATTCCTTAAGAAACTTAGTAGGGGCAATTAAATTAGTTACTAGTTGTAACTAGTGCCTTATGTGCTGTTATGCTAGTAGCTAGAATTGCTTCTGTGATTTCTTATCACGTACTTTCTGCCTCCTTTTAGGGGTAGTGCTTGTGCGCTTCGGCGTATTAGGCATTAGGATTGTTACCTAGTTAATTCTGCTAGTAGTTATATACTTGTCTTAAAGATTAAGCCATACATGTCTAAGTATAAGCAATTATACCGTGAAACTGCGAATGGCTTATTAAATTAGTTATCGTTTATTTAATAGTACCTTACTACTTAGATAACTATAGTAATTCTAGAGCTAATATATGCTAAAAACCCTAACTTTAGAAGGGGTGTATTTATTAGATAAAAAACCAACGCCCTTTAGGGCTTCTTAGTAATTTATGATAACTTTACGGATCGCATAGCCTTGCGCTAGCGACAGTTTATTCAAATTTCTGCCCTATTAACTTTTAATAGTAAGGTATTAGCTTACTATAGTTTTAACGGGTAATAGGGAATTAGGGTTTAATTCTAGAGAGGGAGCCTAAGAAACAGCTACTACATCTAAGGAAGGCAGCAGGCGCGCAAATTACCTAATCCTAACACAGGGAGGTAGTAACAATAAATACTAATATAGGGCTCTTTTAGGTCTTGTAATTAGAATAAGTACAATTTAAACCTCTTAACGAGGAACAATTAGAGGGCAAGTCTAGTGCTAGCAGCCGCGGTAATTCTAGCTCTAATAGCGTATATTAAAGTTGTTGCAGTTAAAAAGCTTATAGTTAAAACTTAGGTCTAGCTAGCAGGTCCGCCTTACCGCGTGTACTTGTCTAGCTAGGCCTTCCTTCTAGAGAACCTTATGCCCTTCACTGGGCGTGTTAGGGACTAGGACTTTTACTTTAAAAAAATTAGAGTGTTCAAAGTAGGCCTTTGCTTAAATACGTTAGCATAGAATAATAGAATAGGACGTGCGGTCCTATTTTGTTAGTTTCTAGGACTACTATAATAATTAATAGGGACAGTTAGGGGCATTAGTATTTAATTATTAGAGGTAAAATTCTTGGATTTATTAAAGACTAACTACTGCGAAAGCATTTACTAAGGATGTTTTTATTAATTAGTAAATAAAAGTTAGGGGATTAAAGATGATTAGATACTATTGTAGTCTTAACCATAAACTATGCTAACTAGGGATCAGGCGATGTTCTTTTTCTAACTCGCTCGGCACCTTACAAGAAATCAAAGTTTTTAGGTTCTAGGGGGAGTATAGTCGCAAGGCTAAAACTTAAAGAAATTAATAGAAGGGCACTACTAGGCGTAGAGCCTGCGGCTTAATTTAACTTAACACGGGGAAACTTACTAGGTCTAGATAAAATAAGGATTAACAGATTAAGAGCTCTTTCTTGATTTTTTAGGTAGTAGTACATAGCTATTCTTAGTTAGTAGAGTGATTTGTCTGCTTAATTGCGATAATAAACAAGACCTTAACCTGCTAAATAGCTAGGCTAGCTTTAGCTAGTCGCCAGCTTCTTAGAGGGACTATTAGCTTAAGCTAATAGAAGTTTAAGGCAATAACAGGTCTATAATGCCCTTAGATGTTCTAGGCCGCACGCGCGCTACACTAACAGAGCTAACAAGTTCTTTACCTTAACTAAAAGGTCTAGGTAATCTTGTTAAACTCTGTTGTGCTAGGGATAGAGCATTGCAATTATTGCTCTTTAACAAGGAATGCCTAGTAAGCGCGTGTTATTAGCATGCGTTAATTACGTCCCTGCCCTTTATACACACCGCCTGTTGCTACTACTAATTAAATAGCTTAGTAAGGCCTTCGGACTAGCTTAGGGAGGTTAGCAACAACTACCCTAAGCTAGAAAGTTCATTAAACTTAGTTATTTAAAGGAAGTAAAAGTCGTAACAAGGTTTCTGTAGGTGAACCTGTAGAAGGATTATTACCTATTTTCAAAGCACTGCCGCCTTAATTAGTAGCGGCAGTCTACTTTAATTCTGCCCATATTTTTTGCGTACTATTTGTTTCCTTAGTAAGCTTGCCTACTAATTAGATCCCCTAAAACCACTTACAATTACAGTTAGTATTAGTAATACTATAATAAATTACAACTTTTAACAACAGATCTCTTAGTTCTAGCATTAATAAAGAACGCAGCGAAATGCGATAAGTAGTGTGAATTGTAGAATTTAGTAAATCATTAAATCTTTAAACGCACATTGCGCCCCTTAGTATTCTATAGGGCATGCCTATTTAAGCGTTATTTGTACCCTTAAGCTCTGCTTAGTGTTAGGTGTTTATTCTACTTAGGACTCGCCTTAAAACAATTAGTAGCTAGCATATTAGCCTAGAGCGCAGCACATTTTGCGCCTCTTGTTATAGTTGTTAGCATCTATTAAGACACTTTTTAAGCTCTTAACCTTAGATTAGGTAGGGATACCCGCTAAACTTAAGCATATTAATAAGCGGAGGAAAAGAAACTAACAGGGATTGCCCTAGTAACGGCGAGTGAAGCGGCAACAGCTTAAATTTAAAATCTAGCTCTTTTAGGGTCCAAGTTGTAATTTACAGAGGGCGCTTTAGCGTTAGTAGTAGTCTAAGTTCCTTAGAACAGGACGTTACAGAGGGTAAGAATCCCGTACATAGTTACTGGCCTTTGCCGTGTAAAGCCCCTTTAACAAGTTAAGTTATTTAGGAATATAGCTCTAAATAGGAGGTAAATTTCTTCTAAAGCTAAATACTAGCTAGAGACTAATAGCGCACAAGTAGAGTAATTAAAAGATAAAAAGCACTTTAGAAAGAGAGTTAAATAGCACGTAAAATTGTTAAAAGGGAAGCGCTTGCAGCTAGACTTGCCTATAGTTGCTTATCTAGGCTTTTATCTAGTGCACTCTTCTACAGGCAGGCTAGTATTAGTTTAGGCGGTTAGATAAAGGTCTCTGTTATGTACCTCCCTTTAGGGAGGCCTTATAGGGGAGACGACATGTAACTAGCCTAGACTAAGGTCCGCGTATCTGCTAGGATGCTAGCGTAATAGCTATAAGCGGCCCGTCTTAAAACATAGACTAAGGAGTCTAATATCTATGCGAGTGTTTAGGTGTTAAGCCTAGACGCGTAATAAAAGTGAACGGAGGTAGGAACCCTTTTAGGGTGCACTATTAACTAATCCTAATATCTTTAGAAGGATTTAAGTAAGAGCATAGCTGTTAGGACCTAAAAGATAGTAAACTATGCTTAAATAGGGTAAAGCTAGAGGAAACTCTAGTAGAGGCTCGCAGCGGTTCTAACGTGCAAATTAATCATTAAATTTAGGCATAGGGGCGAAAGACTAATTAAACTATCTAGTAGCTAGTTCCTACTAAAGTTTCCCTTAGGATAGCAGTAACGTATTTAGTTTTATAAGGTAAAGCGAATAATTAGAGGCCTAGGGGTTAAAATAACCTTTACCTATTCTTAAACTTTAAATATGTAAGAAGTCCTTGTTACTTAATTAAATGTGGACACTTAAATATACTATTACTAGTAGGCTATTTTTAGTAAGTAGAACTAGTAATACAGGATAAACTAAACGCGGGGTTAAGGTGCTAGAATGCACGCTTATTAGACACTACAAAAGGTGTTAGTTTATCTAGACAGCAGGATAGTAGCTATAGAAGTTAGAATCCGCTAAGGAGTGTGTAATAACTTACCTGCTAAATAAACTAGCCCTAAAAATAGATGGCGCTTAAGCGTGTTACCTATACCCCGCCGCCAGGGCAAGATTTAAGCCCTAGCGAGTAGGCAGGCGTGGAGGCTCGTGACGAAGCCTTAGGGGTAACCCTAGGTAGAACGGCCTCTAGTGCAGATCTTAGTAGTAGTAGCAAATACTTAAATAAGAACTTTAAGGACTAAAGTAGGGAAAGGTTCCGTGTAAACAGCAGTTAGACACGGGTTAGTTAATCCTAAGAGATAGGGTAATTCTATTTTAATATTAGTGCTTGCGCTACGCCCTTAAAAGGGAAGCTAGTTAATATTCTAGCACCTAGATATAGATTCTCCGCGGCAACGCAACTAAGAGCAGAGACCTTAGCAGGAGCCCTAAGAAGAGTTCTCTTTTCTTCTTAACGGTCTATTACCCTAAAATTAGTTTGTCTAGAGCTAGGGTTTAATAGCTAGAAGAGCGCTGCACTTTTACAGCGTTTAGTGCGCTTCTAACAAGCCTTAAAAATCTACTTAAAGAAATAGTTTTTACGCTAGGTCGTACTTATAACCGCAGCAGGTCTCTAAGGTAAAAAGCCTCTAGTTAATAGAACAATGTAGATAAGGGAAGTTAGCAAAATAGATCTGTAACTTTAGGAAAAGGATTGGCTCTAAGGGTTAGGTACGTTAGGCCTTAGGGAGAAGCCTCTAGCGTAGAAGGGCACTAACCGCAAGGTGGGCGCCTCTTAGCGCTAGGGTGCAGACACCCTTAGCAGGTTTTAGCCGTCTAGCGTACGTTTAACAACTAACTTAGAACTAGTATAGATAAGGGGAATCTAACTATCTAATTAAAACATAGCATTATAATAGCTAGAAAGTAGTGTTAACGTAATGTAATTTCTACCTAGTGCTCTAAATATCAAAGCAAAGAGATTTAACTAAGCGCGGGTAAACGGCGGGAGTAACTATAACTCTCTTAAGGTAGCTAAATACCTTATTATCTAATTAGTAACGCGTATAAATAGATTAACGAGATTCCTACTATCCCTATCTACTATCTAGCGAAACCACAGCTAAGGGAACAGGCTTAGCCAAATTAGCGGGGAAAGAAGACCCTGTTAAGCTTAACTCTAGTTTAACATTATAAAAAGATATAGGGGGTGTAGAATAGGTAGGAGCTTTAGCGCTAGTAAAATACTACTACCCTTATTGTTTTTTTACTTATTTAATAAAGCAGAGCTAGGCCTTACTACCTAACTTCTAGCGTTTAAGGTCCTTCGTGGGCTAATCTAGGTTAAAGACATTGTTAGGTAGGGAGTTTAGCTAGGGCGGCACATCTATTAAACTATAACGCAGGTGTCCTAAGGGGGACTTATAGAGAACAGAAATCTCTAGTAGAGCAAAAGGGCAAAAGTCCCCTTAATTTTAATTTTTAGTGTAAATACAAACCATGAAAGTGTGGCCTATTAATCCTTTAGTCCCTTAAAATTTAAGGCTAGAGGTACTAGAAAAGTTACCACAGGGATAACTAGCTTGTGGCAGCTAAGCGTTTATAGCGACGTTACTTTTTGATCCTTTAATGTTGGCTCTTCCTATTATACCAAAGCAGAATTTGGTAAGCGTTGGATTGTTTACCCACTAATAGGGAACGTAAGCTAGGTTTAGACTGTTGTAAGATAGGTTAGTTTTACCCTACTAATAACCTTGCCCTAATAGTAATACCGCTTAGTACAAGAGGAACCGCAGTTTCAGATAATTAGTTTTTGCGGCTGTCTAACCAGGCATTGCCACAAAGCTACCATCTACTAGATTATAGCTAAACGCCTCTAAGTTAGAATCTATGCTAGAATAGGGTAATTTCCGCCTGCACTAGTTAGATACAAATAGGCCTTTGGCCTAGAACCTTACTAGATTAGCGTTAGTAGCCCTATTAAAGTTAGGGTTGTTAGCTAGTGTATTGCAATTGTATAGTGCGCAGGATTAAATCCTTTGTAGATAACTTAGTTGTCTAGCTAGGTCGTGTAAGTAGTTAAGTAGCCTTGTTGTTACGAGCTACTAAGCGTAAGCCCGTTGCTAGCTTAGTTAAAATTAGGATATTATGCCCTCCTTATTTGCAAAACTGCTGCCTAAATAGCTACTATTAATAGAAGGAAGAGGGCCATAGCAAACAAGTTATATAGTAATTGCAAGATAGAGAGGGCTAGAGCTAGGAGCAATCCTCGCAAAATATACAAAAGAACAGGTTATGTGTGTACGTACCTTAGGCAGTTAATATATAGCATAGGAAGATTAAGAAAGGATTTAAGATAATCTATACAGATTTTTAGGCGGTGATCTATAACTTAAGAGCGTTCTATAACTTTTTATTTTTTAGGGGTACTGTTCTATAACTTTATAGCCTTCTATACTTGAAAATTCCTCTAGGCTATTCTATAACTATAGATTATTTAAACCTTTAGGGTATTCTATTAATATTTAAAAAAATCCTGTAGGCTATTCTATAAGCTTAGGGCGTTCTATAACTTTAGGGCGTTCTATAACTTTTTATTTTTTAGGTGTAGTGTTCTATAACTTTAGGGCGTTGTATAACTTTTTCTTTTTTAGAGGTAGTGTTCTATAACTTTAGGGCGTTCTATAACTTTAGGGCGTTCTACAACTTTTTATTTTTTAGGTGTAGTGTTCTATAACTTTAGGGCGTTCTATAACTTTTTCTTTTTTAGAGGTAGTGTTCTATAACTTTAGGGAGTTCTATAACTTTAGGGTCTCGTTCTACAACTTTTTATTTTTTAGGGGTAGTGTTCTATAACTTTAGGGCGTTCTATAACTTTAGGGCGTTCTATAACTTTAGGGCGTTCTACAACTTTTTATTTTTTAGGGGTAGTGTTCTATAACTTTAGGGCGTTCTATAACTTTAGGGCGTTCTATAACTTTAGGGCGTTCTACAACTTTTTATTTTTTAGGGGTAGTGTTCTATAACTTTAGGGCGTTCTATAACTTTAGGGCGTTCTATAACTTTAGGGCGTTCTACAACTTTTTATTTTTTAGGGGTAGTGTTCTATAACTTTAGGGCGTTCTATAACTTTAGGGCGTTCTATAACTTTAGGGCGTTCTACAACTTTTTATTTTTTAGGGGTAGTGTTCTATAACTTTAGGGCGTTCTATAACTTTAGGGCGTTCTATAACTTTAGGGCGTTCTACAACTTTTTATTTTTAGGGGTAGTGTTCTATAACTTTAGGGCGTTCTATAACTTTAGGGCGTTCTATAACTTTAGGGCGTTCTACAACTTTTTATTTTTTAGGGGTAGTGTTCTATAACTTTAGGGCGTTCTATAACTTTAGGGCGTTCTATAACTTTAGGGCGTTCTACAACTTTTTATTTTTTAGGGGTAGTGTTCTATAACTTTAGGGCGTTCTATAACTTTAGGGCGTTCTATAACTTTAGGGCGTTCTACAACTTTTTATTTTTAGTGTTCTATAACTTTAGGGCGTTCTATAACTTTAGGGCGTTCTATAACTTTAGGGCGTTCTACAACTTTTTATTTTTTAGGGGTAGTGTTCTATAACTTTAGGGCGTTCTATAACTTTAGGGCGTTCTATAACTTTAGGGCGTTCTACAACTTTTTATTTTTTAGGGGTAGTGTTCTATAACTTTAGGGCGTTCTATAACTTTAGGGCGTTCTATAACTTTAGGGCGTTCTACAACTTTTTATTTTAGTAGTGTTCTATAACTTTAGGGCGTTCTATAACTTTAGGGCGTTCTATAACTTTAGGGCGTTCTACAACTTTTTATTTTTTAGGGGTAGTGTTCTATAACTTTAGGGCGTTCTATAACTTTAGGGCGTTCTACAACTTTTTATTTTTTAGGGTTAGTGTTCTATAACTTTAGGGTGTTCTATAACTTTAGGGCGTTCTATAACTTTAGGGCGTTCTATAACTTTAGGGCGTTCTACAACTTTTTATTTTTTAGGGGTAGTGTTCTATAACTTTAGGGCGTTCTATAACTTTAGGGCGTTCTATAACTTTAGGGCGTTCTACAACTTTTTATTTTTAGGGGTAGTGTTCTATAACTTTAGGGCGTTCTATAACTTTAGGGCGTTCTATAACTTTAGGGCGTTCTACAACTTTTTATTTTTTAGGGGTAGTGTTCTATAACTTTAGGGCGTTCTATAACTTTAGGGCGTTCTATAACTTTAGGGCGTTCTACAACTTTTTATTTTTAGGGGTAGTGTTCTATAACTTTAGGGCGTTCTATAACTTTAGGGCGTTCTATAACTTTAGGGCGTTCTATAACTTTAGGGCGTTCTATAACTTTTTATTTTTTAGGGTTAGTATTCTATAATATTAGAGTGTTCTATAACTTTTTCTTTTTTAGAGGTAGTGTTCTATAATATTAGAGTGTTCTATAACTTTTTATTTTTTAGGGTTAGTATTCTATAATATTAGAGTGTTCTATAACTTTTTCTTTTTTAGAGGTAGTGTTCTATAATATTAGAGTGTTCTATAACTTTTTCTTTTTTAGAGGTAGTGTTCTATAACTTTAGGGCGTTCTATAACTTTAGGGCGTTCTATAACTTTAGGGCGTTCTACAACTTTTTATTTTTTAGGTGTAGTGTTCTATAACTTTAGGGCGTTCTATAACTTTTTCTTTTTTAGAGGTAGTGTTCTATAACTTTAGAGCGTTCTATAACTTTTTCTTTTTTAGAGGTAGTGTTCTATAACTTTAGGGCGTTCTACAACTTTTTATTTTTAGGGGTAGCGTTCTATAACTTTAGGGCGTTCTATAACTTTAGGGCCTTCTATAAGCTTAGGGTGTTCTATAACTTTAGGGCGTTCTATAACTTTAGGGCGTTCTATAACTTTTTATTTTTTAGGGTTAGTGTTCTATAACTTTAGCGCGTTCTATACCTTTTATTTATTCTATTACTTTAGTCCTTTCTATAACTTTAGACTATTCTATACTAGTAGCTATTATATCCTTTTTATAATACTTATTATATCATACTATTATCTATTATTCTTTACTATTAAGTATATCCTTATATTTTATAAAACCTTTTCTCTACTAGCTAGTCCTACTATACTTTCTTTTATAACCTACTAGTATTAAATAATACCTTTATATTCTTCTTTTATACTATCTCTATTTCTTGCCTTATCTATTAAGTAGATATAGATAGAGCTAATAGATCTATAGTTAATATAGATACAGTAGTTATAGTAGAGTACAGATATTAGAGTAGATATCCTTATCTATATATTTACCTACTACTAATAAAATTCCAAGTTACTCTTATCTAGCGAATACAGGTTTATGGTTTGTATAGGGCTACGCATGTCTACACGGTTTTACATATAAAAAAGTGTACCTCTAAGCTGTTTTCCACTGCACTAACCCCGCAACGCGAAAATTAAACCAAAACCCGTTCCTATAATATATAAGGAGGGCAAATGGATTCTTAAATACCAAATGCCTAACTAACTAACTAAGGTTAAATCTGCTGCGCGCAGTTCTTGGATCAGGCAGTTAAACTGGCGTTGTTAGGCACTAAGGGGGCAATTTTTGCTCGTGTCCGCGTCTATACTCCCCACAACTCCCTGTTGTTAGCGCTCTGCGCCTGTTTTAGTGGCAGTTAGACTAAATTTGAAAGTTTTGGTTTCATAATGGCTAGCCTTGTTTCCTAGATTTCTGCCTGGTTTGGATTTGCTCTAATTGGTGGGTAATCAGGGGCTTAGAGATTGCTCTTCTACTTAACTAGGCAGGCCTAGGCCTATATACTGAAGCAACCCTGCTGTTGCGCCTAGTTTTGTGGTTAGCACCTAAAGTCCTACTGTTAAAGTTTTAGCAGTAGGCAAAATTTAGGGTCTGTGGATGGCTGGCACTGCTAAACTATTTAACAGATCTTAGGGGACAGCCCTGCCTAGCATCCGCTCCTAGTAAGCGTGGCAAAGCGTAGGTTTTCTCCACTTAAGGCATGTATGTGGCGAGTTTAAACACGCAGAAACGCCTGTTAGGCTTTGTTGCGGACTATTCCTTAAGAAACTTAGTAGGGGCAATTAAATTAGTTGCTAGTTGTAACTAGTGCCTTGTGTGCTATTATGCTAGTAGCTAGAATTGCTTCTGCGATTTCTTATCACGTACTTTCTGCCTCCTTTTAGGGGTAGTGCTTGTGCGCTTCAGCGTATTAGGTATTAGGATTGTTACCTAGTTAATTCTGCTAGTAGTTATATACTTATCTTAAAGATTAAGCCATGCATGTCTAAGTATAAGCAATTATACCGTGAAACTGCGAATAGCTTATTAAATTAGTTATCGTTTATTTGATAGTACCTTACTACTTAGATAACTATAGTAATTCTAGAGCTAATACATGCTAAAAACCCTAACTTTAGAAGGGGTGTATTTATTAGATAAAAAACTAACGCCCTTTAGGGCTTCTTAGTGATTTATAATAACTTTACAGATTGCATAGCCTTGCGCCAGCGACGGTTTATTCAAATTTCTGCCCTATTAACTTTTAATAGTAAGGTATTGGCTTACCATAGTTTTAATAGGTAACGGGGAATTAGGGTTTAATTCTAGAGAGGGAGCCTAAGAAATGGCTACCACATCCAAGGAAGGCAGCAGGTGCGCAAATTACCTAATCCTAACACAGGGAGGTAGTGATAATAAATACTAATATAGGGCTCTTTTAGGTCTTGTAATTAGAATAAGTATAATTTAAACCTCTTAATAAGGAACAATTAGAGGGCAAGTCTAGTGCTAGTAGCTGCGGTAATTCTAGCTCTAATAGCGTATATTAAAGTTGTTGCAGTTAAAAAGCTTGTAGTTAAAACTTAGGTCTAGCTAGCAGGTCTGCCTTACCGCGTGTACTTGTCCGGCCAGGCCTTCCTTCTAGAGAACCTTATGCCCTTTACTAGGCGTATTAGGGACTAGGACTTTTACTTTAAAAAAATTAGAGTGTTTAAAGCAGGCCTTTACTTAAATACGTTAGCATAGAATAATAGAATAGAACGTACAGTCCTATTTTGTTAGTTTCTAGGACTGCTGTAATAATTAATAGGGATAGTTAGGGGTATTAGTATTTAATTATTAGAGGTGAAATTCTTAGATTTATTGAAGACTAACTACTGCGAAAGCATTTGCTAAGGATGTTTTTATTAATTAGTAAACGAAAGTTAGGGGATCAAAGATAATTAGATACTATTATAGTCTTAACTATAAACTATGCTAACTAGGGATTAGGCGATGTTCTTTTTCTAACTCGCTTAGCACCTTACGAGAAATCAAAGTTTTTAGGTTCTAGGGGGAGTATGGTCGCAAGGCTAAAACTTAAAGAAATTAACAGAAGGGCACTACTAGGCGTAGAGCCTGCGGCTTAATTTGACTTAATATAGGGAAACTTACTAGGTCTAGATAAAATAAGGATTAACAGATTAAGAGCTCTTTCTTAATTTTTTAGGTAGTGGTGCATAGCCGTTCTTAGTTAGTAGAGTAATTTGTCTGCTTAATTGCGATAACAAACGAGACCTTAACCTGCTAAATAGCTAGGCTAGCTTTAGCTAGTTGCTAGCTTCTTAGAGGGACTATTAGCTTAAGCTAATGGAAGTTTAAGGCAATAACAGGTCTATAATGCCCTTAGATGTTCTAGGCTGCACGCGCGCTACACTAATAGAGCTAACAAGTTCTTTACCTTAACTAAAAGGTCTAGGTAATCTTGTTAAACTCTGTCGTGCTAGGGATAGAGTATTGCAATTATTGCTCTTTAACAAGGAATACCTAGTAAGCGCGTGTTATTAGCATGCGTTAATTACGTCCCTGCCCTTTATACACACTGCCCGTCGCTACTACTAATTAAATAGCTTAGTGAGGCCTTTAGACTAGCTTAGGGAGGTTGGCAACAACTACCCTAAGCTGGAAAGTTCGTTAAACTTAGTTATTTAGAGGAAGTAAAAGTTGTAACAAGGTTTCTGTAGGTGAACCTGCGGAAGGATTATTACCTATTTTTAAAGCACTGCCGCCTTAATTAGTAGTGGCAGTCTACTTTAATTCTGCCTATGTTTTTTGCGTACTATTTGTTTCCTTAGTAGGCTTGCCTACTAATTAGATCCCCTAAAACCACTTGTAATTGCAGTTAGCGTTAGTAACACTATAATAAATTACAACTTTTAACAACAGATCTCTTAGTTCTAGTATTAATAAAGAACGCAGCGAAATGCGATAAGTAGTGTGAATTGCAGAATTTAGTAAATTATTAAATCTTTAAACGCACATTGCGCCCCTTAGTATTCTATAGGGCATGCCTGTTTAAGCGTTATTTGTACCCTTAAGCTCTGCTTAGTGTTAGGTGTTTATTCTACTTAGGACTCGCCTTGAAACAATTAGTAGCTAGCATATTAGCCTAGAGCGCAGCACATTTTGCGCCTCTTGTTATAGTTGTTAGCATCTATTAAGACACTTTTTAAGCTCTTGACCTTGGATTAGGTAGGGATACCCGCTAAACTTAAGTATATTAATAAGCGGAGGAAAAGAAACTAATAGGGATTGCCCTAGTAACAGCGAGTGAAGCGGCAACAGCTTAAATTTGAAATCTAGCTCTTTTAGGGTCTAAGTTATAATTTGCAGAGGGCGCTTTAGCGTTGGTAGTAGTCTAAGTTCCTTGGAATAGGACGTTACAGAGGGTAAGAATCCCGTACGTAGTTGCTAGCCTTCGCCGTGTAAAGCCCCTTTGACAAGTTAAGTTGTTTAGGAATGCAGCTCTAAATAGGAGGTAAATTTCTTCTAAAGCTAAATACTAGCTAGAGACTAATAGCGCACAAGTAGAGTAATTAAAAGATAAAAAGCACTTTAGAAAGAGAGTTAAATAGCACGTAAAATTGTTAAAAGGGAAGCGCTTGCAGCTAGACTTGCCTGTAGTTGCTTATCTAGGCTTTTGTCTAGTGCACTCTTCTATAGGTAGGCTAGCATTAGTTTAGGCGGTTAGATAAAGGTCTCTGTTACGTACCTCCCTTTAGGGAGGCCTTATAGGGGAGACGACATGCAACTAGCCTAGACTAAGGTCTGCGTATCTGCTAGGATGCTAGCGTAATAGCTGTAAGCGGCCCGTCTTAAAATATAGACTAAGGAGTCTAATATCTATGCGAGTGTTTAGGTGTTAAGCCTAGACGCGTAATAAAAGTAAACAGAGGTGGGAACCCTTTTAGGGTGCACTATTAACCAATCCTAATGTCTTTAGAAGGATTTAAGTAAGAGTATAGCTATTAGGACCTAAAAGATGGTGAACTATGCTTAAATAGGGTGAAGCTAGAGGAAACTCTAGTAGAGGCTTGTAGCGGTTCTAACGTGCAAATCAATTGTCAAATTTAGGCATAGGGGCGAAAGACTAATTGAACTATCTAGTAGCTAGTTCCTGCTAAAGTTTCCCTTAGGATAGTAGTAACGTATTTAGTTTTATAAGGTAAAGCAAATAATTAGAGGCCTAGGGGTTAAAACAACCTTTACCTATTCTTAAACTTTAAATATATAAGAAGTCCTTATTACTTAATTAAACGTGGACACTTAAATGTACTGTTACTAGTAGGCTATTTTTAGTAAGCAGAACTAGCGATACAGGATAAACTAAACGCGGGGTTAAGGTGCTAGAATGCACGCTTATTAGACACCACAAAAGGTGTTAGTTTATCTAGATAGCAGGACGGTGGCTATAGAAGTTAGAATCTGCTAAGGAGTGTGTAATAACTTACCTACTAAATGAACTAGCCCTAAAAATAGATGGCGCTTAAGCGTGTTACCTATACCCCGCCGCCAGGGCAAGATTTAAGCCCTAGCAAGTAGGCAGGCATAGAGGCTCGTGACGAAGCCTTAGGGGTAACCCTAGGTAGAACGGCCTCTAGTGCAGATCTTGGTAGTAGTAGCAAATACTTAAATAAGAACTTTAAGGACTAAAGTAGGGAAAGGTTCTATGTGAATAGTAGTTAGACACGGGTTAGTTAATCCTAAGAGATAGGGTAATTCTGTTTTAATATTAGTGCTTGCGCCGCGCCCTTAAAAGGGAAGCTAGTTAATATTCTAGCACCTAGATGTAGATTCTCCGCGGTAACGCAACTAAGAGCGGAGACCTTGGCGGGAGCCCTAAGAAGAGTTCTCTTTTCTTCTTAACAGTCTATTACCCTAAAATTAGTTTGTCTAGAGCTAGGGTTTAATAGCTAGAAGAGCGCTGCACTTTTGCGGCGTTTAGTGCGCTCCTAACAAGCCTTAAAAATCTACTTAAAGAAATAGTTTTTACGCTAGGTTGTACTTATAACTGCAGCAGGTCTCTAAGGTAAAAAGCCTTTAGTTAATAGAATAATATAGATAAGGGAAGTTAGCAAAATAGATCTGTAACTTTAGGAAAAGGATTGGCTCTAAGGGTTAGGTACGTTGGGCCTTAGGGAGAAGCCTCTAGCGCAGAAGGGCACTAACTGCAAGGTAGGCGCCTCTTAGCGCTAGGGTGTAGACACCCTTAGCAGGTTTTGGCCATCTAGCGTACGTTTAACAACTAACTTAGAACTAGTATAGATAAGGGGAATCTAACTGTCTAATTAAAACATAGCATTGCAATAGCTAGAAAGTAGTGTTAACGCAATGTGATTTCTGCCTAGTGCTCTAAATATTAAAGTAAAGAGATTTGACTAAGCGCGGGTAAACGGCAGGAGTAACTATAACTCTCTTAAGGTAGCTAAATGCCTTATTATCTAATTAGTAACGCGCATAAATAGATTAACGAGATTCCTACTATCCCTATCTACTATCTAGCAAAACTACAGCTAAGGGAACGGGCTTAGCTAAATTAGCGGGGAAAGAAGACCCTGTTAAGCTTGACTCTAGTTTGATATTGTGAAAAGATATAGGGGGTGTAGAATAGGTAGGAGCTTTAGCGCTAGTGAAATACTACTACCCTTATCGTTTTTTTACTTATTTAATAAAGCGGAGCTAGGCCTTACCGCCTAACTTCTAGCGTTTAAGGTCCTTTGTGGGCTAATCTAGGTTAAAGACATTGTTAGGTGGGGAGTTTGGCTAGGGCGGCATATCTATTAAACTATAACGCAGGTGTCCTAAGGGGGACTTATAGAGAACAGAAATCTCTAGTAGAGCAAAAGGGCAAAAGTCCCCTTAATTTTAATTTTTAGTGTGAATACAAACTATAAAAGTGTGGCCTATTGATCCTTTAGTCCCTTGAAATTTAAGGCTAGAGGTGCTAGAAAAGTTACTACAGGGATAACTAGCTTGTGGCAGCTAAGCGTTTATAGCGACGTTGCTTTTTAATCCTTTAATATTAGCTCTTCCTATTATACTAAAGCAGAATTTAGTAAGCGTTAGATTGTTCACCTACTAATAGGGAACGTAAGCTAGGTTTAGACTGTCGTAAGACAGGTTAGTTTTACCCTACTAATAACCTTGCCCTAATAGTAATACCACTTAGTACGAGAGGAACCGCGGTTTTAGATAATTAGTTTTTGCGGCTGTCTAACTAGGCATTGCCGCGAAGCTACTATCTGCTAGATTATGGCTAAACGCCTCTAAGTTAGAATCTATGCTAGAATAGGGTGATTTCTGCCTGCACTAGTTAGATACGAATAGGCCTTTAGCCTAGAACCTTACTAGATTAGCGTTGGCAGCCCTATTAAAGTTAGGGTTGTTAGCTAGTGTATTGTAATTGTATAGTGCGCAGGATTAAATCCTTTGTAGACGACTTAGTTATCTAGCTAGGTCGTGTAAGTAGTTAAGTAGCCTTGTTGTTACAAGCTACTGAGCGTAAGCCCGTTGCTAGCTTGGTTAAAATTAGGATATTATGCCCTCCTTATTTGCAAAACTGCTGCCTAAACAGCTGCTGTTAATAGAAGGAAGAGGGCTATAGCGAACAAGTTATATAGTAATTGCAAGATAGAGAGGGCTAGAGCTAGGAGCAATCCTCGCAAAATATACAAAAGAACAGGTTATGTGTGTACGTACCTTAGGCAGTTAATATATAGCATAGGAAGATTAAGAAAGGATTTAAGATAATCTATATAGATTTTTAGGCGGTGATCTATAACTTAAGAGCGTTCTATAACTTTTTATTTTTTAGGGGCACTGTTCTATAACTTTATAGCCTTCTATACTTGAAAATTCCTCTAGGCTATTCTATAACTATAGATTATTTAAACCTTTAGGGTATTCTATTAATATTTAAAAAAATCCTGTAGGCTATTCTATAAGCTTAGGGCGTTCTATAACTTTAGGGCGTTCTATAACTTTTTATTTTTTAGGTGTAGTGTTCTATAACTTTAGGGCGTTGTATAACTTTTTCTTTTTTAGAGGTAGTGTTCTATAACTTTAGGGCGTTCTATAACTTTAGGGCGTTCTACAACTTTTTATTTTTTAGGTGTAGTGTTCTATAACTTTAGGGCGTTCTATAACTTTTTCTTTTTTAGAGGTGTTCTATAACTTTAGGGAGTTCTATAACTTTAGGGCGTTCTACAACTTTTTATTTTTTAGGGGTAGTGTTCTATAACTTTAGGGCGTTCTATAACTTTAGGGCGTTCTATAACTTTAGGGCGTTCTACAACTTTTTATTTTTTAGGGGTAGTGTTCTATAACTTTAGGGCGTTCTATAACTTTAGGGCGTTCTATAACTTTAGGGCGTTCTACAACTTTTTATTTTTTAGGGGTAGTGTTCTATAACTTTAGGGCGTTCTATAACTTTAGGGCGTTCTATAACTTTAGGGCGTTCTACAACTTTTTATTTTTTAGGGGTAGTGTTCTATAACTTTAGGGCGTTCTATAACTTTAGGGCGTTCTATAACTTTAGGGCGTTCTACAACTTTTTATTTTTTAGGGGTAGTGTTCTATAACTTTAGGGCGTTCTATAACTTTAGGGCGTTCTATAACTTTAGGGCGTTCTACAACTTTTTATTTTTTAGGGGTAGTGTTCTATAACTTTAGGGCGTTCTATAACTTTAGGGCGTTCTCTTTAGGGCGTTCTACAACTTTTTATTTTTTAGGGGTAGTGTTCTATAACTTTAGGGCGTTCTATAACTTTAGGGCGTTCTATAACTTTAGGGCGTTCTACAACTTTTTATTTTTTAGGGGTAGTGTTCTATAACTTTAGGGCGTTCTATAACTTTAGGGCGTTCTATAACTTTAGGGCGTTCTACAACTTTTTATTTTTTAGGGGTAGTGTTCTATAACTTTAGGGCGTTCTATAACTTTAGGGCGTTCTATAACTTTAGGGCGTTCTATAACTTTAGGGCGTTCTATAACTTTAGGGCGTTCTACAACTTTTTATTTTTTAGGGGTAGTGTTCTATAACTTTAGGGCGTTCTATAACTTTAGGGCGTTCTATAACTTTAGGGCGTTCTACAACTTTTTATTTTTTAGGGGTAGTATTCTATAACTTTAGGGCGTTCTATAACTTTTTCTTTTTTAGAGGTAGTGTTCTATAACTTTAGGGCGTTCTATAACTTTTTATTTTTTAGGGGTAGTGTTCTATAACTTTAGGGCGTTCTATAACTAGGGCGTTCTATAACTTTTTATTTTTAGGGTTAGTATTCTATAATATTAGAGTGTTCTATAACTTTTTCTTTTTTAGAGTGTGTTCTATAACTTTAGGGCGTTCTATAACTTTAGGGCGTTCTATAACTTTAGGGCGTTCTACAACTTTTTATTTTTTAGGGGTAGTGTTCTATAACTTTAGGGCGTTCTATAACTTTAGGGCGTTCTATAACTTTTTATTTTTTAGGGTTAGTATTCTATAATATTAGAGTGTTCTATAACTTTTTCTTTTTTAGGGGTAGTGTTCTATAACTTTAGGGCGTTCTATAACTTTAGGGCGTTCTATAACTTTAGGGCGTTCTACAACTTTTTATTTTTTAGGGGTAGTGTTCTATAACTTTAGGGCGTTCTATAACTTTAGGGCGTTCTATAACTTTAGGGCGTTCTATAACTTTAGGGCGTTCTATAACTTTTTATTTTTTAGGGTTAGTATTCTATAATATTAGAGTGTTCTATAACTTTTTCTTTTTTAGAGGTAGTGTTCTATAATATTAGAGTGTTCTATAACTTTTTATTTTTTAGGGTTAGTATTCTATAATATTAGAGTGTTCTATAACTTTTTCTTTTTTAGAGGTAGTGTTCTATAATATTAGAGTGTTCTATAACTTTTTCTTTTTTAGAGGTAGTGTTCTATAACTTTAGGGCGTTCTATAACTTTAGGGCGTTCTATAACTTTAGGGCGTTCTACAACTTTTTATTTTTTAGGTGTAGTGTTCTATAACTTTAGGGCGTTCTATAACTTTAGGTAGTGTTCTATAACTTTAGGGCGTTCTACAACTTTTTATTTTTTAGGGGTAGTGTTCTATAACTTTAGGGCGTTCTATAACTTTAGGGCCTTCTATAAGCTTAGGGTGTTCTATAACTTTAGGGCGTTCTATAACTTTAGGGCGTTCTATAACTTTTTATTTTTTAGGGTTAGTGTTCTATAACTTTAGCGCGTTCTATACCTTTTATTTATTCTATTACTTTAGTCCTTTCTATAACTTTAGACTATTCTATACTAGTAGCTATTATATCCTTTTTATAATACTTATTATATCATACTATTATCTATTATTCTTTACTGTTAAGTATATCCTTATATTTTATAAAACCTTTTCTCTACTAGCTAGTCCTACTATACTTTCTTTTATAACCTACTAGTATTAAATAATACCTTTATATTCTTCTTTTATACTATCTCTATTTCTTGCCTTATCTATTAAGTAGATATAGATAGAGCTAATAGATCTATAGTTAATATAGATATAGTAGTTATAGTAGAGTATAGATATTAGAGTAGATATCCTTATCTATATATTTACCTACTACTAATAAAATTCCAAGTTACTCTTATCTAGCAAATACGGGTTTATAGTTTGTATAGGGCTGCGCATGTCTACATGGTTTTACATATAAAAAAGTGTACCTTTAAGCTATTTTCCGCCGCACTAACCCCGCGACGCGAAAATCAAACCAAAACCTGTTCCTATAATATATAAGGAGGGCAAATAGATTCTTAAATACTAAATACCTAACTAACTAACTAAGGTTAAATCTGCTGCGCGCAGTTCTTGGATTAGGCGGTTAAACTAGCGTCGTTAGGCACTAAGGGGGCAATTTTTGCTCGTGTCCGCGTCTATACTCCCTACAACTCCCTATTATTAGCGCTCTGCGCCTGTTTTAGCGGCAGTTAGACTAAATTTAAAAGTTTTAGTTTCATAATAGCTAGCCTTGTTTCCTAGATTTCTGCCTAGTTTAGATTCGCTCCAATTAGTAGGTAATTAGGGGCTTAGAGATTACTCTTCTACTTAACTAGGCAGGCCTAGGCCTATATGCTAAAGCAACCCTGCTGTTACGCCTAGTTTTGTAGTTAGCACCTAAAGTCCTACTGTTAAAGTTTTAGTAGTGGGCAAAATTTAGGGTCTATGGATAGCTAGCACTGCCAAACTATTTAACAGATCTTGGGGGACAGCCCTGCCTAGCATCCGCTCCTAGTAAGCGTGGTAAAGCGTGGGTTTTCTCCACTTAAGGCATGTATGTAGCGAGTTTAAACACGCGGAAACGCCTGTTAGGCTTTATTGTGGACTATTCCTTAAGAAACTTAGTAGGGGCAATTAAATTAGTTGCTAGTTATAACTAGTGCCTTGTGTGCTGTTATGCTAGTAGCTAGAATCGCTTCTGCGATTTCTTATCACGTACTTTCCGCCTCCTTTTAGGGGTAGTGCTTGTGCGCTTCGGCGTATTAGGCATTAGGATTGTTACCTAGTTAATTCTGCTAGTAGTTATATGCTTGTCTTAAAGATTAAGCTATACATGTCTAAGTATAAGTAATTATACCGTGAAACTGCGAATAGCTTATTAAATTAGTTATCGTTTATTTAATAGTACCTTACTACTTAGATAACTATAGTAATTCTAGAGCTAATACATGCTAAAAACCCTAACTTTAGAAGGGGTGTATTTATTAGATAAAAAACCAACGCCCTTTAGGGCTTCTTAGTAATTTATAATAACTTTACAGATCGCATAGCCTTGCGCTAGCGACAGTTTATTCAAATTTCTGCCCTATTAACTTTTAATAGTAAGGTATTAGCTTACCATAGTTTTAACGGGTAATAGGGAATTAGGGTTTAATTCTAGAGAGGGAGCCTAAGAAACAGCTACCATATCTAAGGAAGGCAGCAGGCGCGCAAATTACCTAATCCTAACACAGGGAGGTAGTAACAATAAATACTAATATAGGGCTCTTTTAGGTCTTATAATTAGAATAAGTATAATTTAAACCTCTTAACAAGGAATAATTAGAGGGCAAGTCTAGTGCTAGCAGCTGCAGTAATTCTAGCTCTAATAGCGTATATTAAAGTTGTTGCAGTTAAAAAGCTCGTAGTTAAAACTTAGGTCTAGCTAGCAGGTCTGCCTTACTACGTGTACTTGTCCAGCCAGGCCTTCCTTCTAGAGAACCTTATGCCCTTTACTAGGCGTGTTAGGGACTAGGACTTTTACTTTAAAAAAATTAGAGTGTTTAAAGCAGGCCTTTGCTTAAATACGTTAGCATAGAATAATAGAATAGGACGTGCGGTCCTATTTTATTAGTTTCTAGGACTGCCGTAATAATTAATAGGGACAGTTAGGGGCATTAGTATTTAATTATTAGAGGTAAAATTCTTAGATTTATTAAAGACTAACTACTGCGAAAGCATTTGCTAAGGATGTTTTTATTAATTAGTAAACGAAAGTTAGGGGATCAAAGATAATTAGATACCGTCGTAGTCTTAACTGTAAACTATGCCAACTAGGGATTAGGCGATGTTCTTTTTCTAACTCGCTTAGCACCTTACAAGAAATTAAAGTTTTTAGGTTCTAGGGGGAGTATGGTCGCAAGGCTAAAACTTAAAGAAATTAATAGAAGGGCACTACTAGGCGTGGAGCCTGCGGCTTAATTTAACTTAACACAGGGAAACTTACTAGGTCTAGATAAAATAAGGATTGACAGATTAAGAGCTCTTTCTTAATTTTTTAGGTAGTGGTGCATAGCCATTCTTAGTTAGTAGAGTGATTTGTCTGCTTAATTGCGATAACAAATAAGACCTTAACCTGCTAAATAGCTAGGCTAGCTTTAGCTAGTTGCTAGCTTCTTAGAGGGACTATTAGCTTAAGCTAATAGAAGTTTAAGGCAATAACAGGTCTGTAATGCCCTTAGATATTCTAGGCCGCACGCGCGCTACACTAACAGAGCTAACAAGTTCTTTACCTTAACTAAAAGGTCTAGGTAATCTTGTTAAACTCTGTTGTGCTAGGGATAGAGTATTGCAATTATTGCTCTTTAACAAGGAATACCTAGTAAGCGCGTGTTATTAGCATGCGTTAATTACGTCCCTACCCTTTATACACACCGCCTGTCGCTACTACCAATTAAATAGCTTAGTAAGGCCTTTAGACTAGCTTAGGGAGGTTAGCAACAACTACCCTAAGCTAGAAAGTTCGTTAAACTTAGTTATTTAGAGGAAGTAAAAGTCGTAACAAGGTTTCTATAGGTAAACCTGCAGAAGGATTATTACCCATTTTTAAAGCACTGCCGCCTTAATTAGTGGCGGCAGTCTACTTTAATTCTGCCTATGTTTTTTGCGTACTATTTGTTTCCTTAGTAGGCTTGCCTACTAATTAGATCCCCTAAAACCACTTACAATTGCAGTTAGCGTTAGTAACACTATAATAAATTACAACTTTTAACAACAGATCTCTTAGTTCTAGCATTAATAAAGAACGCAGCAAAATGCGATAAGTAGTGTAAATTATAGAATTTAGTAAATTATTAAATCTTTAAACGCACATTGCGCCCCTTAGTATTCTATAGGGCATGCCTGTTTAAGCGTTATTTGTACCCTCAAGCTCTACTTAGTGTTAGGTGTTTGTTCCACTTAGGACTCGCCTTAAAACAATTAGCAGCTAGCACATTAGCCTAGAGCGCAGCACATTTTGCGCCTCTTATTATAGTTGTTAGCATCTATTAAGACACTTTTTAAGCTCTTAACCTTAGATTAGGTAGGGATACCCGCTAAACTTAAGTATATTAATAAGCGGAGGAAAAGAAACCAATAGGGATTGCCCTAGTAACGGCGAGTGAAGCGGCAACAGCTTAAATTTAAAATCTAGCTCTTTTAGGGTCTAAGTTGTAATTTACAGAGGGCGCTTTAGCGTTAGCAGCAGTCTAAGTTCCTTAGAACAGGACGTTATAGAGGGTAAGAATCCTATACGTAGTTGCTAGCCTTTGCCGTGTAAAGCCCCTTTAATAAGTTAAGTTATTTAGGAATGCAGCTCTAAATAGGAGGTAAATTTCTTCTAAAGCTAAATACTAGCTAGAGACTAATAGCGCATAAGTAGAGTAATTAAAAGATAAAAAGCACTTTGGAAAGAGAGTTAAATAGCACGTAAAATTATTAAAAGGGAAGCGCTTGCAGCTAGACTTGCCTGTAGTTGCTTATCTAGGCTTTTGTCTAGTGCACTCTTCTACAGGCAGGCTAGCATTAGTTTAGGCGGTTAGATAAAGGTCTCTGTTACGTACCTCCCTTTAGGGAGGCCTTATAGGGGAGATAACATGCAACTAGCCTAGACTAAGGTCCGCGTATCTGCTAGGATGCTAGCGTAATAGCTATAAGCGGCCCGTCTTAAAACACAGACTAAGGAGTCTAATATCTATGCAAGTGTTTAGGTGTTAAGCCTAGACGCGTAATAAAAGTGAACAGAGGTGGGAACCCTTTTAGGGTGCACTATTAACTAATCCTAATATCTTTAGAAGGATTTAAGTAAGAGTATAGCTATTAGGACCTAAAAGATAGTAAACTATGCTTAAATAGGGTAAAGCTAGAGGAAACTCTAGTAGAGGCTCGCAGCAGTTCTAACGTGCAAATTAATTGTTAAATTTAGGCATAGGGGCGAAAGACTAATCAAACTATCTAGTAGCTAGTTCCTGCCAAAGTTTCCCTTAGGATAGTAGTAACGTATTTAGTTTTATAAGGTAAAGCAAATAATTAGAGGCCTAGGGGTTAAAACAACCTTTACCTATTCTTAAACTTTAAATATATAAGAAGTCCTTGTTACTTAATTAAACGTAGACACTTAAATATACTATTACTAGTAGGCCATTTTTGGTAAGCAGAACTAGTGATACAGGATAAACTAAACGCAGGGTTAAGGTGCTAGAATGCACGCTTATTAGACACCACAAAAGGTGTTAGTTTATCTAGACAGCAGGACAGTGGCTATAGAAGTTAGAATCTGCTAAGGAGTGTGTAATAACTCACCTGCCAAATAAACTAGCCCTAAAAATAGATGGCGCTTAAGCGTGTTACCTATACCCCGCCGCTAGGGCAAGATTTAAGCCCTAGCGAGTAGGCAGGCGTGGAGGCTCGTGACGAAGCCTTAGGGGTAACCCTAGGTAGAACGGCCTCTAGTGCAGATCTTGGTAGTAGTAGCAAATACTTAAATAAGAACTTTAAGGACTAAAGTAGGGAAAGGTTCTGTGTAAACAGTAGTTAGACACAGGTTAGTTAATCCTAAGAGATAGGGTAATTCTATTTTAATGTTAGTGCTTGCGCCGCGCCCTTAAAAGGGAAGCTAGTTAATATTCTAGCACCTAGATATAGATTCTCCGCGGCAACGCAACTAAGAGTGGAGACCTTAGCAGGAGCCCTAAGAAGAGTTCTCTTTTCTTCTTAACGGTCTGTTACCCTAAAATTAGTTTGTCTAGAGCTAGGGTTTAATGGCTAGAAGAGCGCTGCACTTTTGCAGCGTTTAGTGCGCTCCTAATAAGCCTTAAAAATCTACTTAAAGAAATAGTTTTTACGCTAGGTCGTACTTATAACCGCAGCAGGTCTCTAAGGTAAAAAGCCTCTAGTTAATAGAATAATATAGATAAGGGAAGTTAGCAAAATAGATCTATAACTTTAGGAAAAGGATTAGCTCTAAGGGTTAGGTACGTTAGGCCTTAGGGAGAAGCCTCTAGCGCAGAAGGGCACTAACCGCAAGGTAGGCGCCTCTTAGCGCTAGGGTGCAGACACCCTTAGCAGGTTTCGGCCGTCTAGCGTACGTTTAACAACTAACTTAGAACTAGTATAGATAAGGGGAATCTAACTGTCTAATTAAAACATAGTATTATAATAGCTAGAAAGTAGTGTTAACGCAATATGATTTCTGCCTAGTGCTCTAAATATCAAAGCAAAGAGATTTAACTAAGCGCGGGTAAACAGCAGGAGTAACTATAACTCTCTTAAGGTAGCTAAATGCCTTATTATCTAATTAGTAACGCGCATAAATAGATTAACAAGATTCCCACTATCCCTATCTACTATCTAGCGAAACTACAGCTAAGGGAACAGGCTTAGCTAAATTAGCGGGGAAAGAAGACCCTATTAAGCTTAACTCTAGTTTAACATTATAAAAAGATATAGGGGGTGTAGAATAGGTAGGAGCTTTAGCGCTAGTAAAATACTACTACCCTTATTGTTTTTTTACTTATTTAATAAAGCAGAGCTAGGCCTTACTGCCTAACTTCTAGCGTTTAAGGTCCTTTGTAGGCTAATCTAGGTTAAAGATATTGTTAGGTAGGGAGTTTGGCTAGGGCGGCACATCTATTAAACTATAACGCAGGTGTCCTAAGGGGGACTTATAGAGAATAGAAATCTCTAGTAGAGTAAAAGGGCAAAAGTCCCCTTGATTTTGATTTTTAGTGTGAATACAAACCATAAAAGTGTAGCCTATTAATCCTTTAGTCCCTTAAAATTTAAGGCTAGAGGTGCTAGAAAAGTTACCACAGGGATAACTAGCTTGTGGCAGCTAAGCGTTCATAGCGACGTTGCTTTTTAATCCTTTAATGTTAGCTCTTCCTATTATACTAAAGCAGAATTTAGTAAGCGTTAGATTATTCACCTACTAATAGGGAACGTAAGCTAGGTTTAGACTGTTGTAAGACAGGTTAGTTTTACCCTACTAATAACCTTGCCCTAATAGTAATACTGCTTAGTACGAGAGGAACCGCGGTTTTAGATAATTAGTTTTTGCGGCTGTCTAACTAGGCATTGCCGCGAAGCTACCATCTACTAGATTATAGCTAAACGCCTCTAAGTTAGAATCTATGCTAGAATAGGGTAATTTCCGCCTGCACTAGTTAGATACAAATAGGCCTTTGGCCCAGAACCTTACTAGATTAGCGTTAGCAGCCCTATTAAAGTTAGGGTTGTTAGCTAGTGTATTGCAATTATACAGTGCGCAGGATTAAATCCTTTATAGATAACTTAGTTGTCTAGCTAGGTCGTGTAAGTAGTTAAGTAGCCTTGTTATTACGAGCTACTAAGCGTAAGCCCGTTGCTAGCTTAGTTAAAATTAGGATATTATGCCCTCCTTATTTGCAAAACTGCTGCCTAAACGGCTGCTATTAATAGAAGGAAGAGGGCTATAGCAAACAAGTTATATAGTAATTGCAAGATAGAGAGGGCTAGAGCTAGGAGCAATCCTCGCAAAATATACAAAAGAACAGGTTGTGTGTGTACGTACCTTAGGCAGTTAATATATAGCATAGGAAGATTAAGAAAGGATTTAAGATAATCTATATAGATTTTTAGGCGGTGATCTATAACTTAAGAGCGTTCTATAACTTTTTATTTTTTAGGGGTACTGTTCTATAACTTTATAGCCTTCTATACTTAAAAATTCCTCTAGGCTATTCTATAACTATAGATTATTTAAACCTTTAGGGTATTCTATTAATATTTAAAAAAATCCTGTAGGCTATTCTATAAGCTTAGGGCGTTCTATAACTTTAGGGCGTTCTATAACTTTTTATTTTTTAGGTGTAGTGTTCTATAACTTTAGGGCGTTGTATAACTTTTTCTTTTTTAGAGGTAGTGTTCTATAACTTTAGGGCGTTCTATAACTTTAGGGCGTTCTACAACTTTTTATTTTTTAGGTGTAGTGTTCTATAACTTTAGGGCGTTCTATAACTTTTTCTTTTTTAGAGGTAGTGTTCTATAACTTTAGGGAGTTCTATAACTTTAGGGCGTTCTATAACTTTAGGGCGTTCTACAACTTTTTATTTTTTAGGGGTAGTGTTCTATAACTTTAGGGCGTTCTATAACTTTAGGGCGTTCTATAACTTTTTATTTTTTAGGGGTAGTGTTCTATAACTTTAGGGCGTTCTATAACTTTAGGGCGTTCTATAACTTTTTTTTTTTAGGGGTAGTGTTCTATAACTTTAGGGCGTTCTATAACTTTTTATTTTTTAGGGGTAGTGTTCTATAACTTTAGGGCGTTCTATAACTTTAGGGCGTTCTATAACTTTAGGGCGTTCTATAACTTTAGGGCGTTCTACAACTTTTTATTTTTTAGGGGTAGTGTTCTATAACTTTAGGGCGTTCTATAACTTTAGGGCGTTCTATAACTTTAGGGCGTTCTACAACTTTTTATTTTTTAGGGGTAGTATTCTATAACTTTAGGGCGTTCTATAACTTTTTCTTTTTTAGAGGTAGTGTTCTATAACTTTAGGGCGTTCTACAACTTTTTATTTTTTAGGGGTAGTGTTCTATAACTTTAGGGCGTTCTATAACTTTAGGGCGTTCTACAACTTTTTATTTTTTAGGGGTAGTGTTCTATAACTTTAGGGCGTTCTATAACTTTAGGGCGTTCTATAACTTTAGGGCGTTCTACAACTTTTTATTTTTTAGGGGTAGTGTTCTAACTTTAGGGCGTTCTATAACTTTAGGGCGTTCTATAACTTTAGGGCGTTCTATAACTTTAGGGCGTTCTATAACTTTAGGGCGTTCTATAACTTTAGGGCGTTCTATAACTTTTTATTTTTTAGGGTTAGTATTCTATAATATTAGAGTGTTCTATAACTTTTTCTTTTTTAGAGGTAGTGTTCTATAACTTTAGGGCGTTCTATAACTTTAGGGCGTTCTATAACTTTAGGGCGTTCTATAACTTTTTATTTTTTAGGGGTAGTGTTCTATAACTTTAGGGCGTTCTATAACTTTAGGGCGTTCTATAACTTTAGGGCGTTCTATAACTTTAGGGCGTTCTATAACTTTTTATTTTAGGGTTAGTATTCTATAATATTAGAGTGTTCTATAACTTTTTCTTTTTTAGAGGTAGTGTTCTATAATATTAGAGTGTTCTATAACTTTTTATTTTTTAGGGTTAGTATTCTATAATATTAGAGTGTTCTATAACTTTTCTTTTTTAGAGGTAGTGTTCTATAATATTAGAGTGTTCTATAACTTTTTCTTTTTTAGAGGTAGTGTTCTATAACTTTAGGGCGTTCTATAACTTTAGGGCGTTCTATAACTTTAGGGCGTTCTACAACTTTTTATTTTTTAGGTGTAGTGTTCTATAACTTTAGGGCGTTCTATAACTTTTTCTTTTTTAGAGGTAGTGTTCTATAACTTTAGAGCGTTCTATAACTTTTTCTTTTTTAGAGGTAGTGTTCTATAACTTTAGGGCGTTCTACAACTTTTTATTTTTAGGGGTAGCGTTCTATAACTTTAGGGCGTTCTATAACTTTAGGGCCTTCTATAAGCTTAGGGTGTTCTATAACTTTAGGGCGTTCTATAACTTTAGGGCGTTCTATAACTTTTTATTTTTTAGGGTTAGTGTTCTATAACTTTAGCGCGTTCTATACCTTTTATTTATTCTATTACTTTAGTCCTTTCTATAACTTTAGACTATTCTATACTAGTAGCTATTATATCCTTTTTATAATACTTATTATATTATACTATTATCTATTATTCTTTACTATTAAGTATATCCTTATATTTTATAAAACCTTTTCTCTACTAGCTAGTCCTACTATACTTTCTTTTATAACCTACTAGTATTAAATAATACCTTTATATTCTTCTTTTATACTATCTCTATTTCTTGCCTTATCTATTAAGTAGATATAGATAGAGCTAATAGATCTATAGTTAATATAGATATAGTAGTTATAGTAGAGTATAGATATTAGAGTAGATATCCTTATCTATATATTTACCTACTACTAATAAAATTCCAAGTTACTCTTATCTAGCGAATACAGGTTTATAGTTTATATAGGGCTGCGCATGTCTATATAGTTTTATATACAAAAAAGTGTACCTCTAAGCTATTTTCCGCCGCACTAACCCCGCGACGCGAAAATTAAACCAAAATCTGTTCCTATAATATATAAGGAGGGCAAATGGATTCTTAAATACTAAATACCTAACTAACTAACTAAGGTTAAATCTACTGCGCGCAGTTCTTAGATTAGGCAGTTAAACTAGCATTATTAGGCACTAAGGGGGCAATTTTTGCTTATATCCGCGTCTATACTCCCTATAACTCCCTGTTGTTAGCGCTCTGCGCCTATTTTAGCAGTAGTTAGACTAAATTTAAAAGTTTTGGTTTTATAATAGCTAGCCTTGTTTCCTAGATTTCTGCCTAGTTTAGATTCGCTCTAATTAGTAGGTAATTAGGGGCTTAGAGATTACTCTTCTACTTAACTAGGCAGGCCTAGGCCTATATACTAAAGCAACCCTGCTGTTGCGCCTAGTTTTGTAGTTAGCACCTAAAGTCCTACTGTTAAAGTTTTAGCAGTAGGCAAAATTTAGGGTCTATGGATGGCTAGCACTGCTAAACTATTTAACAGATCTTAGGGGACAGCCCTGCCTAGCATCCGCTCCTAGTAAGCGTAGCAAAGCGTGGGTTTTCTCCACTTAAGGTATATATGTAGCGAGTTTAAACACGTAGAAACGCCTATTAGGCTTTGTTGCGGACTATTCCTTAAGAAACTTAGTAGGGGCAATTAAATTAGTTACTAGTTATAACTAGTGCCTTGTGTGCTGTTATGCTAGTAGCTAGAATTGCTTCTGCGATTTCTTATCACGTACTTTCTACCTCCTTTTAGGGGTAGTGCTTGTGCGCTTTGGCGTATTAGGCATTAGGATTATTACCTAGTTAATTCTACTAGTAGTTATATACTTATCTTAAAGATTAAGCTATATATATCTAAGTATAAGTAATTATACTATAAAACTGCGAATAGCTTATTAAATTAGTTATTGTTTATTTAATAGTACCTTACTACTTAGATAACTATAGTAATTCTAGAGCTAATATATGCTAAAAACCTTAACTTTAGAAGGGGTGTATTTATTAGATAAAAAACTAACGCCCTTTAGGGCTTCTTAGTAATTTATAATAACTTTACAGATTGCATAGCCTTACGCTGGCAATAGTTTATTTAAATTTCTGCCCTATTAACTTTTAATAGTAAGGTATTAGCTTACTATAGTTTTAATAGGTAACAGGGAATTAGGGTTTAATTCTAGAGAGGGAGCCTAAGAAATAGCTACTACATCTAAGGAAGGCAGTAGGCGCGCAAATTACCTAATCCTAATATAGGGAGGTAGTAATAATAAATACTAATATAGGGCTCTTTTAGGTCTTATAATTAGAATAAGTATAATTTAAACCTCTTAATAAGGAATAATTAGAGGGCAAGTCTAGTGCTAGCAGCTGCAGTAATTCTAGCTCTAATAGCGTATATTAAAGTTGTTGCAGTTAAAAAGCTTGTAGTTAAAACTTAGGTCTAGCTAGCAGGTCTGCCTTACCGCGTGTACTTATCTAGCTAGGCCTTCCTTCTAGAGAACCTTATGCCCTTTACTAGGCGTGTTAGGGACTAGGACTTTTACTTTAAAAAAATTAGAGTGTTTAAAGCAGGCCTTTACTTAAATACGTTAGTATAGAATAATAGAATAGGACGTGTAGTCCTATTTTGTTAGTTTCTAGAACTACTATAATAATTAATAGGGATAGTTAGGGGCATTAGTATTTAATTATTAGAGGTAAAATTCTTAGATTTATTAAAGACTAACTACTGCGAAAGTATTTGCTAAGGATATTTTTATTAATTAGTAAATAAAAGTTAGGGGATTAAAGACAATTAAATACTATTGTAGTCTTAACTGTAAACTATGCTAACTAGGGATTAGGCAATATTCTTTTTCTAACTTGCTTAGCACCTTACGAGAAATTAAAGTTTTTAGGTTCTAGGGGGAGTATAGTTGCAAGGCTAAAACTTAAAGAAATTAATAGAAGGGCACTACTAGGCGTGGAGCCTACGGCTTAATTTAACTTAACACAGGGAAACTTACTAGGTCTAGATAAAATAAGGATTAATAGATTAAGAGCTCTTTCTTAATTTTTTAGGTGGTGGTGTATAGCTATTCTTAGTTAGTAGAGTAATTTGTCTGCTTAATTACAATAACAAACAAGACCTTAACCTGCTAAATAGCTAGGCTAGCTTTAGCTAGTTACTAGCTTCTTAGAGGGACTATTAGCTTAAGCTAATAGAAGTTTAAGGCAATAACAGGTCTATAATGCCCTTAGATATTCTAGGCCACACGCGCGCTACACTAACAGAGCTAACAAGTTCTTTACCTTAACTAAAAGGTCTAGGTAATCTTGTTAAACTCTGTTGTGCTAGGGATAGAGCATTGCAATTATTGCTCTTTAATAAGGAATACCTAGTAAGCGCGTGTTATTAGCATGCGTTAATTACGTCCCTACCCTTTATACACACTGCCCGTCGCTACTACTAATTAAATAGCTTAGTAAGGCCTTTAGACTAGCTTAGGGAGGTTAGCAATAACTACCCTAAGCTAGAAAGTTTATTAAACTTGGTTATTTAGAGGAAGTAAAAGTTGTAACAAGGTTTCTATAGGTGAACCTGCAGAAGGATTATTACCTATTTTTAAAGCACTGCCGCCTTAATTAGTAGTAGTAGTCTACTTTAATTCTGCCTATGTTTTTTACGTACTATTTGTTTCCTTAGTAGGCTTGCCTACTAATTAGATCCCTTAAAACCACTTGCAATTATAGTTAGCGTTAGTAACACTGTAATAAATTACAACTTTTAACAACAGATCTCTTAGTTCTAGCATTAATAAAGAACGCAGCGAAATGCAATAAGTAGTGTAAATTGTAGAATTTAGTAAATTATTAAATCTTTAAACGCATATTACGCCCCTTAGTATTCTATAGGGTATGCCTGTTTAAGCGTTATTTGTACCCTTAAGCTCTGCTTAGTGTTAGGTGTTTGTTCTACTTAGGACTTGCCTTAAAACAATTAGTAGCTAGCATATTAGCCTAGAGCGCAGCACATTTTGCGCCTCTTATTATAGTTATTAGTATCTATTAAGACACTTTTTAAGCTCTTAACCTTAGATTAGGTAGGGATACCCGCTAAACTTAAGCATATTAATAAGCAGAGGAAAAGAAACTAATAGGGATTGCCCTAGTAACAGCGAGTGAAGCGGCAACAGCTTAAATTTAAAATCTGGCTCTTTTAGGGTCTAAGTTGTAATTTGTAGAGGGCGCTTTAGCGTTAGCAGTAGTCTAAGTTCCTTAGAATAGGACGTTATAGAGGGTAAGAATCCTATACATAGTTACTAGCCTTTGCCGTGTAAAGCCCCTTTAACAAGTTAAGTTATTTAGGAATACAGCTCTAAATAGGAGGTAAATTTCTTCTAAAGCTAAATACTAGCTAGAGACTAATAGCGTATAAGTAGAGTAATTAAAAGATAAAAAGCACTTTAGAAAGAGAGTTAAATAGCACGTGAAATTATTAAAAGGGAAGCGCTTGCAGCTAGACTTGCCTGTAGTTGCTTATCTAGGCTTTTGTCTAGTGCACTCTTCTATAGGCAGGCTAGTATTAGTTTAGGCAGTTAGATAAAGGTCTCTATTACGTACCTCCCTTTAGGGAGGCCTTATAGAGGAGACGACATGCAACTAGCCTAGACTAAGGTCCGCGTATCTGCTAGGATGCTAGCGTAATAGCTATAAGCGGCCTGTCTTAAAACATAGACTAAGGAGTCTAATATCTATGCAAGTATTTAGGTGTTAAGCCTAGACGCGTAATAAAAGTGAATAGAGGTAGGAACCCTTTTAGGGTGCACTATTAACTAATCCTAATATCTTTAGAAGGATTTAAGTAAGAGCATAGCTATTAGGACCTAAAAGATAGTGAACTATGCTTAAATAGGGTGAAGCTAGAGGAAACTCTAGTAGAGGCTTGCAGCAGTTCTAACGTGCAAATCAATCGTTAAATTTAGGTATAGGGGCGAAAGACTAATTAAACTATCTAGTAGCTAGTTCCTACTAAAGTTTCCCTTAGGATAGTAGTAACGTATTTAGTTTTATAAGGTAAAGCAAATAATTAGAGGCCTAGAGGTTAAAACAACCTTTACCTATTCTTAAACTTTAAATATATAAGAAGTCCTTGTTACTTAATTAAACGTGGACACTTAAATATACCATTACTAGTAGGCTATTTTTAGTAAGTAGAACTAGTAATATAGGATAAACTAAACGTAGGGTTAAGGTGCTAGAATGCACGCTTATTAGACACTACAAAAGGTGTTAGTTTATCTAGATAGTAGGATAGTAGCTATAGAAGTTAGAATCTACTAAGGAGTGTGTAATAACTTACCTGCTAAATAAACTAGCCCTAAAAATAGATAGCGCTTAAGCGTGTTACCTATACCCCGCCGCTAGGGCAAGATTTAAGCCCTAGCAAGTAGGTAGGCGTAGAGGCTTGTGACAAAGCCTTAGGGGTAACCCTAGGTAGAACGGCCTCTAGTATAGATCTTAGTAGTAGTAGCAAATACTTAAATAAGAACTTTAAGGACTAAAGTAGGGAAAGGTTCTATGTAAATAGCAGTTAGATACAGGTTAGTTAATCCTAAGAGATAGGGTAATTCTATTTTAATATTAGTGCTTGCGCCGCGCCCTTAAAAGGGAAGCTAGTTAATATTCTAGCACCTAGATGTAGATTCTCCGCGGCAACGCAACTAAGAGCGGAGACCTTAGCAGGAGCCCTAAGAAGAGTTCTCTTTTCTTCTTAATAGTCTGTTACCCTAAAATTGGTTTATCTAGAGCTAGGGTTTAATAGCTAGAAGAGTGCTGCACTTTTGCGGCGTTTAGTGCGCTCCTAATAAGCCTTAAAAATCTACTTAAAGAAATAGTTTTTACGCTAGGTTATACTTATAACTATAGCAGGTCTCTAAGGTAAAAAGCCTCTAGTTAATAGAACAATATAGATAAGGGAAGTTAGCAAAATAGATCTGTAACTTTAGGAAAAGGATTAGCTCTAAGGGTTAGGTACGTTAGGCCTTAGGGAGAAGCCTCTAGCGTAGAAGGGCACTAACCGCAAGGTGGGCGCCTCTTAGCGCTAGGGTGCAGACACCCTTAGTAGGTTTTGGCCGTCTAGCGTACGTTTAACAACTAACTTAGAACTAGTATAGATAAGGGGAATCTAACTATCTAATTAAAATATAGCATTATAATAGCTAGAAAGTAGTATTAATATAATGTAATTTCTGCCTAGTGCTCTAAATATTAAAGTGAAGAGATTTAACTAAGCGCAGGTAAATAGCAGGAGTAACTATAACTCTCTTAAGGTAGCTAAATGCCTTATTATCTAATTAGTAACGCGTATAAATAGATTAACAAGATTCCTACTATCCCTATCTACTATCTAGCGAAACCACAGCTAAGAGAATAGGCTTAGCTAAATTAGCGGGGAAAGAAGACCCTATTAAGCTTAACTCTAGTTTAATATTGTAAAAAGATATAGGGGGTGTAGAATAGGTAGGAGCTTTAGCGCTAGTGAAATACTACTACTCTTATTGTTTTTTTACTTATTTAATAAAGCGGAGCTAGGCCTTACTGCCTAACTTCTAGCGTTTAAGGTCCTTTGTGGGCTAATCTAGGTTAAAGACATTGTTAGGTAGGGAGTTTAGCTAGGGCGGCACATCTATTAAACTATAATATAGGTGTCCTAAGGGGGACTTATAGAGAATAGAAATCTCTAGTAGAGTAAAAGGGCAAAAGTCCCCTTGATTTTGATTTTTAGTGTGAATACAAACTATAAAAGTGTAGCCTATTAATCCTTTAGTCCCTTAAAATTTAAGGCTAGAGGTGCTAGAAAAGTTACTATAGGGATAACTAGCTTATGGTAGCTAAGCGTTTATAGCGATGTTGCTTTTTGATCCTTTAATATTGGCTCTTCCTATTATACTAAAGTAGAATTTAGTAAGCGTTAGATTGTTCACCTACTAATAGGGAACGTGAGCTAGGTTTAGACTGTCATAAGATAGGTTAGTTTTACCCTACTAATAACCTTGCCCTAATAGTAATACCACTTAGTATAAGAGGAACCGTGGTTTTAGATAATTAGTTTTTGCGGCTGTCTAACTAGGTATTGCCGCGAAGCTACTATCTACTAGATTATAGCTAAACGCCTCTAAGTTAGAATCTATGCTAGAATAGGGTGATTTCCGCCTATACTAGTTAGATACAAATAGGCCTTTGGCCTAGAACCTTACTAGATTGGCGTTGGCAGCCCTATTAAAGTTAGGGTTGTTAGCTAGTGTATTGTAATTATATAGTGCGTAGGATTAAATCCTTTATAGATAACTTAGTTATCTAGCTAGGTCGTGTAAGTAGTTAAGTAGCCTTGTTGTTACGAGCTACTAAGCGTAAGCCTGTTGCTAGCTTAGTTAAAATTAGGATATTATGCCCTCCTTATTTGTAAAACTGCTACCTAAACAGCTACTATTAATAGAAGGAAGAGGGCTATAGCGAACAAGTTATATAGTAATTGCAAGATAGAGAGGGCTAGAGCTAGGAGCAATCCTCGCAAAATATACAAAAGAACAGGTTGTGTGTGTACGTACCTTAGGCAGTTAATATATAGCATAGGAAGATTAAGAAAGGATTTAAGATAATCTATACAGATTTTTAGGCGGTAATCTATAACTTAAGAGCGTTCTATAACTTTTTATTTTTTAGGGGTACTGTTCTATAACTTTATAGCCTTCTATACTTAAAAATTCCTCTAGGCTATTCTATAACTATAGATTATTTAAACCTTTAGGGTATTCTATTAATATTTAAAAAAATCCTGTAGGCTATTCTATAAGCTTAGGGCGTTCTATAACTTTAGGGCGTTCTATAACTTTTTATTTTTTAGGTGTAGTATTCTATAACTTTAGGGCGTTGTATAACTTTTTCTTTTTTAGAGGTAGTGTTCTATAACTTTAGGGCGTTCTATAACTTTAGGGCGTTCTACAACTTTTTATTTTTTAGGTGTAGTGTTCTATAACTTTAGGGCGTTCTATAACTTTTTCTTTTTTAGAGGTAGTGTTCTATAACTTTAGGGAGTTCTATAACTTTAGGGCGTTCTACAACTTTTTATTTTTTAGGGGTAGTGTTCTATAACTTTAGGGCGTTCTATAACTTTAGGGCGTTCTATAACTTTAGGGCGTTCTACAACTTTTTATTTTTTAGGGGTAGTGTTCTATAACTTTAGGGCGTTCTATAACTTTAGGGCGTTCTATAACTTTAGGGCGTTCTACAACTTTTTATTTTTTAGGGGTAGTGTTCTATAACTTTAGGGCGTTCTATAACTTTAGGGCGTTCTATAACTTTAGGGCGTTCTACAACTTTTTATTTTTTAGGGGTAGTGTTCTATAACTTTAGGGCGTTCTATAACTTTTTATTTTTAGGGGTAGTGTTCTATAACTTTAGGGCGTTCTATAACTTTAGGGCGTTCTATAACTTTAGGGCGTTCTATAACTTTTTATTTTTTAGGGGTAGTATTCTATAACTTTAGGGCGTTCTATAACTTTAGGGCGTTCTATAACTTTAGGGCGTTCTATAACTTTTTATTTTTTAGGGGTAGTGTTCTATAACTTTAGGGCGTTCTATAACTTTAGGGCGTTCTATAACTTTAGGGCGTTCTATAACTTTAGGGCGTTCTATAACTTTAGGGCGTTCTACAACTTTTTATTTTTTAGGGGTAGTGTTCTATAACTTTAGGGCGTTCTATAACTTTAGGGCGTTCTATAACTTTAGGGCGTTCTACAACTTTTTATTTTTTAGGGGTAGTGTTCTATAACTTTAGGGCGTTCTATAACTTTAGGTAGTGTTCTATAACTTTAGGGCGTTCTACAACTTTTTATTTTTTAGGGGTAGTGTTCTATAACTTTAGGGCGTTCTATAACTTTAGGGCGTTCTATAACTTTAGGGCGTTCTAAACTTTTTTATATTTTTAAGGGTTAGTATTCTATAATATTAGAGTGTTCTATAACTTTTTCTTTTTTAGAGGTAGTGTTCTATAACTTTAGGGCGTTCTATAACTTTAGGGCGTTCTATAACTTTAGGGCGTTCTACAACTTTTTATTTTTTAGGGGTAGTGTTCTATAACTTTAGGGCGTTCTATAACTTTTTCTTTTTTAGGGTTGTTCTATAACTTTAGGGCGTTCTATAACTTTTTATTTTTTAGGGTTAGTATTCTATAATATTAGAGTATTCTATAACTTTTTCTTTTTTAGAGGTAGTGTTCTATAATATTAGAGTGTTCTATAACTTTTTATTTTTTAGGGTTAGTATTCTATAATATTAGAGTGTTCTATAACTTTTTCTTTTTTAGAGGTAGTGTTCTATAATATTAGAGTGTTCTATAACTTTTTCTTTTTTAGAGGTAGTGTTCTATAACTTTAGGGCGTTCTATAACTTTAGGGCGTTCTATAACTTTAGGGCGTTCTACAACTTTTTATTTTTTAGGTGTAGTGTTCTATAACTTTAGGGCGTTCTATAACTTTTTCTTTTTTAGAGGTAGTGTTCTATAACTTTAGAGCGTTCTATAACTTTAGGGCGTTCTACAACTTTTTATTTTTTAGGGGTAGTGTTCTATAACTTTAGGGCGTTCTATAACTTTAGGGCGTTCTATAACTTTAGGGCGTTCTATAACTTTTTATTTTTTAGGGTTAGTGTTCTATAACTTTAGCGCGTTCTATACCTTTTATTTATTCTATTACTTTAGTCCTTTCTATAACTTTAGACTATTCTATACTAGTAGCTATTATATCCTTTTTATAATACTTATTATATTATACTATTATCTATTATTCTTTACTGTTAAGTATATCCTTATATTTTATAAAACCTTTTCTCTACTAGCTAGTCCTACTATACTTTCTTTTATAACCTACTAGTATTAAATAATACCTTTATATTCTTCTTTTATACTATCTCTATTTCTTGCCTTATCTATTAAGTAGATATAGATAGAGCTAATAGATCTATAGTTAATATAGATACAGTAGTTATAGTAGAGTATAGATATTAGAGTAGATATCCTTATCTATATATTTACCTACTACTAATAAAATTCCAAGTTACTCTTATCTAGCGAATACAGGTTTATGGTTTGTATAGGGCTACGCATGTCTACACAGTTTTATATACAAAAAAGTGTACCTCTAAGCTGTTTTCTGCTGCACTAACCCCGCGACGCGAAAATTAAACCAAAACCTGTTCCTATAATATATAAGGAGGGCAAATAGATTCTTAAATACTAAATGCCTAACTAACTAACTAAGGTTAAATCTGCTGCGCGCAGTTCTTGGATTAGGTAGTTAAACTAGCGTCGTTAGGCACTAAGGGGGCAATTTTTGCTTGTGTCTGCGTCTATACTCCCTATAACTCCCTATTGTTAGCGCTCTGCGCCTGTTTTAGCGGCAGTTAGACTAAATTTAAAAGTTTTGGTTTTATAATAGCTAGCCTTGTTTCCTAGATTTCTGCCTGGTTTAGATTTGCTCTAATTAGTAGGTAATTAGGGGCTTAGAGATTGCTCTTCTACTTAACTAGGCAGGCCTAGGCCTATATGCTAAAGCAACCCTGCTGTTGCGCCTAGTTTTGTGGTTGGCACCTAAAGTCCTACTATTAAAGTTTTAGTAGTAGGCAAAATTTAGGGTCTATAGATGGCTAGCACTGCTAAACTATTTAATAGATCTTAGGGGACAGCCCTACCTAGCATCCGCTCCTAGTAAGCGTGGCAAAGCGTAGGTTTTCTCTACTTAAGGCATGTATGTGGCGAGTTTGAACACGCAGAAACGCCTATTAGGCTTTGTTGCAGACTATTCCTTAAGAAACTTAGTAGGGGCAATTAAATTAGTTGCTAGTTATAACTAGTGCCTTATGTGCTGTTATGCTAGTAGCTAGAATTACTTCTACAATTTCTTATTACGTACTTTCCACCTCCTTTTAGGGGTAGTGCTTGTGCGCTTCAGCGTATTAGGCATTAGGATTATTACCTAGTTAATTCTGCTAGTAGTTATATGCTTATCTTAAAGATTAAGCTATGCATGTCTAAGTATAAGCAATTATACCGTGAAACTGCAAATAGCTTATTAAATTAGTTATTGTTTATTTAATAGTACCTTACTACTTAGATAACTGTGGTAATTCTAGAGCTAATACATGCTAAAAACCCTAACTTTAGAAGGGGTGTATTTATTAGATAAAAAACTAACGCCCTTTAGGGCTTCTTAGTAATTTATAATAACTTTACGGATTGTATGGCCTTGCGCTAGTAATAGTTTATTCAAATTTCTGCCCTATTAACTTTTAATAGTAAGGTATTAGCTTACTATAGTTTTAACGGGTAACGGGGAATTAGGGTTTAATTCTAGAGAGGGAGCCTAAGAAATAGCTACTATATCTAAGGAAGGCAGTAGGCGCGCAAATTACCTAATCCTAACATAGGGAGGTAGTGACAATAAATACTAATATAGGGCTCTTTTAGGTCTTATAATTAGAATAAGTACAATTTAAACCTCTTAACAAGGAACAATTAGAGGGCAAGTCTAGTACTAGCAGCCGCAGTAATTCTAGCTCTAATAGCGTATATTAAAGTTGTTGCAGTTAAAAAGCTTATAGTTAAAACTTAGGTCTAGCTAGTAGGTCTGCCTTACCACGTGTACTTGTCTAGCTAGGCCTTCCTTCTAGAGAACCTTATACCCTTTACTAGGCGTGTTAGGGACTAGGACTTTTACTTTGAAAAAATTAGAGTGTTTAAAGTAGGCCTTTGCTTAAATATGTTAGCATAGAATAATAGAATAGGACGTGCGGTCCTATTTTGTTAGTTTCTAGGACTGCTATAATAATTAATAGGGATAGTTAGGGGCATTAGTATTTAATTATTAGAGGTGAAATTCTTAGATTTATTAAAGACTAACTACTGCGAAAGCATTTGCTAAGGATGTTTTTATTAATTAGTAAACAAAAGTTAGGGGATTAAAGACAATTAGATACCGTCATAGTCTTAACTGTAAACTATGCTAACTAGGGATTAGGCGATGTTCTTTTTCTAACTCGCTTAGCACCTTACAAGAAATTAAAGTTTTTGGGTTCTAGGGGGAGTATAGTTGCAAGGCTAAAACTTAAAGAAATTAACGGAAGGGCACTACTAGGCGTGGAGCCTGCGGCTTAATTTAACTTAACACAGGGAAACTTACTAGGTCTAGATAAAATAAGGATTAATAGATTAAGAGCTCTTTCTTAATTTTTTAGGTAGTAGTGTATGGCCGTTCTTAGTTAGTAGAGTAATTTGTCTGCTTAATTGCGATAATAAATAAGACCTTAACCTGCTAAATAGCTAGGCTAGCTTTAGCTAGTTGCTAGCTTCTTAGAGGGACTATTAGCTTAAGCTAATAGAAGTTTAAGGCAATAACAGGTCTATAATGCCCTTAGATATTCTAGGCCGCACGCGCGCTACACTAACAGAGCTAATAAGTTCTTTACCTTAACTAAAAGGTCTAGGTAATCTTGTTAAACTCTATCGTGCTAGGGATAGAGTATTGCAATTATTGCTCTTTAATAAGGAATGCCTAGTAAGCGCGTGTTATTAGTATGCGTTAATTACGTCCCTGCCCTTTATACACACTGCCTGTCGCTACTACTAATTAAATAGCTTAGTGAGGCCTTTAGACTAGCTTAGGGAGGTTAGCAACAACTACCCTAAGCTAGAAAGTTTGTTAAACTTAGTTATTTAGAGGAAGTAAAAGTTATAACAAGGTTTCTGTAGGTAAACCTGCAGAAGGATTATTACCTATTTTTAAAGCACTACTGCCTTAATTAGTAGCGGCAGTCTACTTTAATTCTGCCTATGTTTTTTGCGTACTATTTGTTTCCTTAGTAGGCTTGCCTACTAATTAGATCCCCTAAAACCACTTGTAATTGCAGTTAGTGTTAGTAACACTGTAATAAATTATAACTTTTAACAATAGATCTCTTAGTTCTAGTATTAATAAAGAATGCAGCGAAATGCGATAAGTAGTGTGAATTATAGAATTTAGTAAATTATTAAATCTTTAAATGCATATTGCGCCCCTTAGTATTCTATAGGGCATGCCTATTTAAGCGTTATTTGTACCCTTAAGCTCTGCTTAGTGTTAGGTGTTTATTCTACTTAGGACTCGCCTTAAAACAATTAGCAGCTAGTATATTAGCCTAGAGCGTAGCATATTTTGCGCCTCTTGTTATGGTTGTTAGTATCTATTAAGACACTTTTTAAGCTCTTAACCTTAGATTAGGTAGGGATACCCGCTAAACTTAAGTATATTAATAAGCGGAGGAAAAGAAACTAATAGGGATTGCCCTAGTAACGGCGAGTGAAGCGGTAATAGCTTAAATTTGAAATCTGGCTCTTTTAGGGTCTAAGTTGTAATTTGCAGAGGGTGCTTTAGTGTTAGTAGCAGTCTAAGTTCCTTAGAATAGGACGTTATAGAGGGTAAGAATCCTATATATAGTTGCTGGCCTTCGCCGTGTAAAGCCCCTTTAACAAGTTAAGTTATTTAGGAATATAGCTCTAAATAGGAGGTAAATTTCTTCTAAAGCTAAATACTAGCTAGAGACTAATAGCGCACAAGTAGAGTAATTAAAAGATAAAAAGCACTTTGGAAAGAGAGTTAAATAGCACGTGAAATTGTTAAAAGGGAAGCGCTTGTAGCTAGACTTGCCTATAGTTGCTTATCTAGGCTTTTGTCTAGTGCACTCTTCTATAGGCAGGCTAGTATTAGTTTAGGTAGTTAGATAAAGGTCTCTGTTACATACCTCCCTTTAGGGAGGCCTTATAGGGGAGACGACATGCAACTAGCCTAGACTAAGGTCCGCGTATCTGCTAGGATACTAGCGTAATAGCTGTAAGTGGCCTGTCTTAAAACACAGACTAAGGAGTCTAATATCTATGTAAGTGTTTAGGTGTTAAGCCTAGACGCGTAATAAAAGTAAACAGAGGTAGGAACCCTTTTAGGGTGCACTATTAACTAATCCTAATATCTTTAGAAGGATTTAAGTAAGAGCATGGCTGTTAGGACCTAAAAGATAGTAAACTATGCTTAAATAGGGTGAAGCTAGAGGAAACTCTAGTAGAGGCTTGCAGCAGTTCTAACGTGCAAATTAATTATTAAATTTAGGTATAGGGGCGAAAGACTAATTAAACTATCTAGTAGCTAGTTCCTACTAAAGTTTCCCTTAGGATAGCAGTAACGTATTTAGTTTTATAAGGTAAAGCAAATAATTAGAGGCCTAGGGGTTAAAACAACCTTTACCTATTCTTAAACTTTAAATATATAAGAAGTCCTTATTACTTAATTAAACGTGGACACTTAAATATACTATTACTAGTAGGCTATTTTTAGTAAGCAGAACTAGCAATACGGGATAAACTAAACGTAGGGTTAAGGTGCTAGAATACACGCTTATTAGACACTATAAAAGGTGTTAGTTTATCTAGATAGTAGGACGGTAGCTATAGAAGTTAGAATCTGCTAAGGAGTGTGTAATAACTTACCTGCTAAATAAACTAGCCCTAAAAATAGATAGCGCTTAAGCGTGTTACCTATACCCTGCCACTAGGGCAAGATTTAAGCCCTAGCGAGTAGGCAGGCGTAGAGGCTTGTGATAAAGCCTTAGGGGTAACCCTAGGTAGAACAGCCTCTAGTACAGATCTTAGTAGTAGTAGTAAATACTTAAATAAGAACTTTAAGGACTAAAGTAGGGAAAGGTTCCGTGTAAATAGTAGTTAGATATAGGTTAGTTAATCCTAAGAGATAGGGTAATTCTGTTTTAATATTAGTGCTTACGCCGCGCCCTTAAAAGGGAAGCTAGTTAATATTCTAGCACCTAGATGTAGATTCTCCGCAGCAACGCAACTAAGAGCGGAGACCTTAGCAGGAGCCCTAAGAAGAGTTCTCTTTTCTTCTTAATAGTCTGTTACCCTAAAATTGGTTTGTCTAGAGCTAGGGTTTAATGGCTAGAAGAGCGCTGCACTTTTGTGGCGTTTGGTGCGCTCCTAATAAGCCTTAAAAATCTACTTAAAGAAATAGTTTTTACGCTAGGTTATACTTATAACTGTAGTAGGTCTCTAAGGTAAAAAGCCTCTAGTTAATAGAATAATGTAGATAAGGGAAGTTAGCAAAATAGATCTATAACTTTAGGAAAAGGATTAGCTCTAAGGGTTAGGTACGTTAGGCCTTAGGGAGAAGCCTCTGGCGTAGAAGGGCACTAACCGCAAGGTAGGCGCCTCTTAGCGCTAGGGTGCAGACACCCTTAGCAGGTTTTAGCCGTCTGGCGTACGTTTAATAACTAACTTAGAACTAGTATAGATAAGGGGAATCTAACTGTCTAATTAAAATATAGTATTGTAATAGCTAGAAAGTAGTATTAATATAATGTAATTTCTGCCTAGTGCTCTAAATATTAAAGTGAAGAGATTTAACTAAGCGCGGGTAAACGGTAGGAGTAACTATAACTCTCTTAAGGTAGCTAAATGCCTTGTTATCTAATTAGTAACGCGCATAAATAGATTAACAAGATTCCTACTATCCCTATCTACTATCTAGCGAAACCATAGCTAAGGGAACAGGCTTGGCTAAATTAGCGGGGAAAGAAGACCCTATTAAGCTTGACTCTAGTTTAATATTATAAAAAGATATAGGGGGTGTAGAATAGGTAGGAGCTTTAGCGCTAGTAAAATACTACTACCCTTATCGTTTTTTTACTTATTTAATAAAGCAGAGCTAGGCCTTACTGCCTAACTTCTAGCGTTTAAGGTCCTTTGTAGGCTAATCTAGGTTAAAGATATTATTAGGTAGGGAGTTTAGCTAGGGCGGCATATCTATTAAACTATAATACAGGTGTCCTAAGGGGGACTTATAGAGAATAGAAATCTCTAGTAGAGTAAAAGGGCAAAAGTCCCCTTAATTTTAATTTTTAGTGTGAATACAAACCATAAAAGTGTAGCCTATTAATCCTTTAGTCCCTTGAAATTTAAGGCTAGAGGTGCTAGAAAAGTTACTATAGGGATAACTGGCTTGTGGCAGCTAAGCGTTTATAGCAACGTTGCTTTTTGATCCTTTAATGTTGGCTCTTCCTATTATACTAAAGTAGAATTTAGTAAGCGTTAGATTGTTCACCTACTAATAGGGAACGTAAGCTAGGTTTAGACTGTTGTAAGATAGGTTAGTTTTACCCTACTAATAACCTTACCCTAATAGTAATACCGCTTAGTACAAGAGGAACCGTAGTTTTAGATAATTAGTTTTTGCAGCTATCTAACTAGGTATTACCGCGAAGCTACCATCTGCTAGATTATAGCTAAACGCCTCTAAGTTAGAATCTATGCTAGAACAGGGTGATTTCTGCCTGCACTAGTTAGATACAAATAGGCCTTTGGCCTAGAACCTTACTAGATCGGCGTTGGCAGCCCTATTAAAGTTGGGGTTATTAGCTAGTATATTATAATTGTATAGTGCGCAGGATTAAATCCTTTATAGATAACTTAGTTATCTAGCTAGGTCGTGTAAGTAGTTAAGTAGCCTTGTTGTTACGAGCTACTAAGCGTAAGCCTGTTGCTAGCTTGGTTAAAATTGGGATATTATGCCCTCCTTATTTGCAAAACTGCTGCCTAAATAGCTACTATTAATAGAAGGAAGAGGGCCATAGCAAACAAGTTATATAGTAATTGTAAGATAGAGAGGGCTAGAGCTAGGAGCAATCCTCGCAAAATATACAAAAGAACAGGTTGTGTGTGTACGTACCTTAGGCAGTTAATATATAGCATAGGAAGATTAAGAAAGGATTTAAGATAATCTATACAGATTTTTAGGCGGTGATCTATAACTTAAGAGCGTTCTATAACTTTTTATTTTTTAGGGGTACTGTTCTATAACTTTATAGCCTTCTATACTTGAAAATTCCTCTAGGCTATTCTATAACTATAGATTATTTAAACCTTTAGGGTATTCTATTAATATTTAAAAAAATCCTGTAGGCTATTCTATAAGCTTAGGGCGTTCTATAACTTTAGGGCGTTCTATAACTTTTTATTTTTTAGGTGTAGTGTTCTATAACTTTAGGGCGTTATATAACTTTTTCTTTTTTAGAGGTAGTATTCTATAACTTTAGGGCGTTCTATAACTTTAGGGCGTTCTACAACTTTTTATTTTTTAGGTGTAGTATTCTATAACTTTAGGGCGTTCTATAACTTTTTCTTTTTTAGAGGTAGTGTTCTATAACTTTAGGGAGTTCTATAACTTTAGGGCGTTCTACAACTTTTTATTTTTTAGGGGTAGTGTTCTATAACTTTAGGGCGTTCTATAACTTTAGGGCGTTCTATAACTTTAGGGCGTTCTACAACTTTTTATTTTTTAGGGGTAGTGTTCTATAACTTTAGGGCGTTCTATAACTTTAGGGCGTTCTATAACTTTAGGGCGTTCTACAACTTTTTATTTTTTAGGGGTAGTGTTCTATAACTTTAGGGCGTTCTATAACTTTAGGGCGTTCTATAACTTTAGGGCGTTCTACAACTTTTTATTTTTTAGGGGTAGTGTTCTATAACTTTAGGGCGTTCTATAACTTTAGGGCGTTCTATAACTTTAGGGCGTTCTACAACTTTTTATTTTTTAGGGGTAGTGTTCTATAACTTTAGGGCGTTCTATAACTTTAGGGCGTTCTATAACTTTAGGGCGTTCTACAACTTTTTATTTTTTAGGGGTAGTGTTCTATAACTTTAGGGCGTTCTATAACTTTAGGGCGTTCTATAACTTTAGGGCGTTCTACAACTTTTTATTTTTTAGGGGTAGTGTTCTATAACTTTAGGGCGTTCTATAACTTTAGGGCGTTCTATAACTTTGGGGTTCTACAACTTTTTATTTTTTAGGGGTAGTGTTCTATAACTTTAGGGCGTTCTATAACTTTAGGGCGTTCTATAACTTTAGGGCGTTCTATAACTTTAGGGCGTTCTATAACTTTTTATTTTTTAGGGTTAGTATTCTATAATATTAGAGTGTTCTATAACTTTTTCTTTTTTAGAGGTAGTATTCTATAACTTTAGGGCGTTCTACAACTTTTTATTTTTTAGGGGTAGTGTTCTATAACTTTAGGGCGTTCTATAACTTTAGGGCGTTCTACAACTTTTTATTTTTTAGGGTTAGTATTCTATAATATTAGAGTGTTCTATAACTTTTTCTTTTTTAGAGGTAGTGTTCTATAACTTTAGGGCGTTCTATAACTTTAGGGCGTTCTATAACTTTAGGGCGTTCTACAACTTTTTATTTTTTAGGGGTAGTGTTCTATAACTTTAGGGCGTTCTATAACTTTAGGGCGTTCTATAACTTTAGGGCGTTCTATAACTTTAGGGCGTTCTATAACTTTTTATTTTTTAGGGTTAGTATTCTATAATATTAGAGTGTTCTATAACTTTTTCTTTTTTAGAGGTAGTGTTCTATAATATTAGAGTGTTCTATAACTTTTTATTTTTTAGGGTTAGTATTCTATAATATTAGAGTGTTCTATAACTTTTTCTTTTTTAGAGGTAGTGTTCTATAATATTAGAGTGTTCTATAACTTTTTCTTTTTTAGAGGTAGTGTTCTATAACTTTAGGGCGTTCTATAACTTTAGGGCGTTCTATAACTTTAGGGCGTTCTACAACTTTTTATTTTTTAGGTGTAGTGTTCTATAACTTTAGGGCGTTCTATAACTTTTTCTTTTTTAGAGGTAGTGTTCTATAACTTTAGAGCGTTCTATAACTTTTTCTTTTTTAGAGGTAGTGTTCTATAACTTTAGGGCGTTCTACAACTTTTTATTTTTAGGGGTAGCGTTCTATAACTTTAGGGCGTTCTATAACTTTAGGGCCTTCTATAAGCTTAGGGTGTTCTATAACTTTAGGGCGTTCTATAACTTTAGGGCGTTCTATAACTTTTTATTTTTTAGGGTTAGTGTTCTATAACTTTAGCGCGTTCTATACCTTTTATTTATTCTATTACTTTAGTCCTTTCTATAACTTTAGACTATTCTATACTAGTAGCTATTATATCCTTTTTATAATACTTATTATATTATACTATTATCTATTATTCTTTACTGTTAAGTATATCCTTATATTTTATAAAACCTTTTCTCTACTAGCTAGTCCTACTATACTTTCTTTTATAACCTACTAGTATTAAATAATACCTTTATATTCTTCTTTTATACTATCTCTATTTCTTGCCTTATCTATTAAGTAGATATAGATAGAGCTAATAGATCTATAGTTAATATAGATATAGTAGTTATAGTAGAGTATAGATATTAGAGTAGATATCCTTATCTATATATTTACCTACTACTAATAAAATTCCAAGTTACTCTTATCTAGCGAATACAGGTTTATAGTTTGTATAGGGCTATATATGTCTACACGGTTTTATATACAAAAAAGTGTACCTCTAAGCTATTTTCTGTTATACTAACCCCGCGACGCAAAAATTAAACCAAAACCTGTTCCTATAATATATAAGGAGGGCAAATAGATTCTTAAATACTAAATACCTAACTAACTAACTAAGGTTAAATCTGCTGCGCGCAGTTCTTAGATTAGGCGGTTAAACTAGCGTTATTAGGTACTAAGGGGGCAATTTTTGCTTGTGTCCGCGTCTATACTCCCTATAACTCCCTGTTATTAGCGCTCTACGCCTGTTTTAGTAGCAGTTAGACTAAATTTAAAAGTTTTGGTTTTATAATAGCTAGCCTTATTTCCTAGATTTCTGCCTAGTTTAGATTCGCTCTAATTAGTAGGTAATTAGGGGCTTAGAGATTGCTCTTCTACTTAACTAGGCAGGCCTAGGCCTATATGCTGAAGCAACCCTGCTGTTGCGCCTAGTTTTGTGGTTAGCACCTAAAGTCCTACTGTTAAAGTTTTAGCAGTAGGCAAAATTTAGGGTCTGTGGATAGCTAGCACTGCTAAACTATTTAACAGATCTTAGGGGATAGCCCTGCCTAGTATCTGCTCCTAGTAAGCGTGGCAAAGCGTAGGTTTTCTCTACTTGAGGCATGTATGTGGCGAGTTTAAACACGCAGAAACGCCTATTAGGCTTTGTTGCAGACTATTCCTTAAGAAACTTAGTAGGGGCAATTAAATTAGTTGCTGGTTATAACTAGTGCCTTGTGTGCTGTTATGCTAGTAGCTAGAATTGCTTCTGCGATTTCTTATCACGTACTTTCTGCCTCCTTTTGGGGGTAGTGCTTGTGCGCTTTAGCGTATTAGGCATTAGGATTGTTACCTAGTTAATTCTGCTAGTAGTTATATACTTGTCTTAAAGATTAAGCTATGCATATCTAAGTATAAGCAATTATACTATGAAACTGCGAATGGCTTATTAAATTAGTTATTGTTTATTTGATAGTACCTTACTACTTAGATAACTATGGTAATTCTAGAGCTAATACATGCTAAAAACCCTAACTTTAGAAGGGGTGTATTTATTAGATAAAAAACCAACGCCCTTTGGGGCTTCTTGGTGATTTATGATAACTTTACGGATTGTATGGCCTTGCGCTAGTAATAGTTTATTTAAATTTCTGCCCTATTAACTTTTAATAGTAAGGTATTGGCTTACTATGGTTTTAATAGGTAACAGGGAATTAGGGTTCGATTCTAGAGAGGGAGCCTAAGAAATGGCTACTATATCTAAGGAAGGCAGCAGGCGCGCAAATTACCTAATCCTAATATAGGGAGGTAGTGACAATAAATACTAATATAGGGCTCTTTTAGGTCTTGTAATTAGAATAAGTATAATTTAAACCTCTTAATAAGGAACAATTAGAGGGCAAGTCTGGTGCTAGTAGCTGCGGTAATTCTAGCTCTAATAGCGTATATTAAAGTTATTGCAGTTAAAAAGCTTGTAGTTAAAACTTAGGTCTGGCTAGCAGGTCTGCCTTACTGCGTGTACTTGTCTAGCTGGGCCTTCCTTCTAGAGAACCTTATGCCCTTTACTGGGCGTGTTAGGGACTAGGACTTTTACTTTGAAAAAATTAGAGTGTTTAAAGCAGGCCTTTGCTTAAATACGTTAGCATAGAATAATAGAATAGGACGTGCGGTCCTATTTTGTTAGTTTCTAGGACTGCTGTAATAATTAATAGGGACAGTTAGGGGCATTAGTATTTAATTGTTAGAGGTGAAATTCTTAGATTTATTAAAGACTAACTACTACGAAAGCATTTGTTAAGGATGTTTTTATTAATTAGTAAATGAAAGTTAGGGGATTAAAGATAATTAGATACTGTCGTAGTCTTAACTGTAAACTATGCTAACTAGGGATTAGGTGATGTTCTTTTTCTAACTCGCTTGGCACCTTATAAGAAATTAAAGTTTTTGGGTTCTAGGGGGAGTATAGTCGCAAGGCTGAAACTTAAAGAAATTGACGGAAGGGCACCACTAGGCGTGGAGCCTGCGGCTTAATTTGACTTAACATAGGGAAACTCACTAGGTCTAGATAAAATAAGGATTAATAGATTAAGAGCTCTTTCTTGATTTTTTAGGTGGTGGTGCATGGCTATTCTTAGTTAGTGGAGTGATTTGTCTGCTTAATTGCGATAACAAACGAGACCTTAACCTGCTAAATAGCTAGGCTAGCTTTGGCTAGTTGCTAGCTTCTTAGAGGGACTATTGGCTTAAGCTAATAGAAGTTTAAGGCAATAATAGGTCTATAATACCCTTAGATGTTCTAGGCTGCACGCGCGCTACACTAATAGAGCTAATAAGTTCTTTACCTTAACTAAAAGGTCTAGGTAATCTTGTTAAACTCTATTATGCTAGGGATAGAGTATTGCAATTATTGCTCTTTAATAAGGAATGCCTAGTAAGCGCGTGTTATTAGCATGCGTTAATTACGTCCCTGCCCTTTGTATACACTACCCGTCGCTACTACTAATTAAATGGCTTAGTAAGGCCTTTGGACTAGCTTAGGGAGGTTAGTAATAACTACCCTAAGCTAGAAAGTTTGTTAAACTTGGTTATTTAGAGGAAGTAAAAGTCGTAATAAGGTTTCTGTAGGTGAACCTGTGGAAGGATTATTACCTATTTTTAAAGTACTACCGCCTTGATTAGTAGCGGTAGTCTACTTTAATTCTGCCTATGTTTTTTGCGTACTATTTGTTTCCTTAGTAGGCTTGCCTACTAATTAGATCCCCTAAAACTACTTGCAATTGCAGTTAGCGTTAGTAACACTATAATAAATTACAACTTTTAATAATAGATCTCTTGGTTCTAGCATTAATAAAGAACGCAGCGAAATGCGATAAGTAGTGTAAATTGTAGAATTTAGTAAATTATTGAATCTTTAAATGCATATTGCGCCCCTTAGTATTCTATAGGGTATGCCTATTTAAGCGTTATTTGTACCCTTAAGCTCTGCTTAGTGTTAGGTGTTTGTTCTACTTAAGACTCGCCTTAAAATAATTAGTAGCTAGCACATTAGCCTAGAGCGCAGCACATTTTGCGCCTCTTGTTATGGTTGTTAGTATCTATTAAGACACTTTTTAAGCTCTTAACCTTAGATTAGGTAGGGATACCTGCTAAACTTAAGCATATTAATAAGCGGAGGAAAAGAAACTAATAGGGATTGCCCTAGTAACAGCAAGTGAAGCGGCAACAGCTTAAATTTGAAATCTAGCTCTTTTAGGGTCTAAGTTGTAATTTGCAGAGGGCGCTTTAGCGTTAGCAGCAGTCTAAGTTCCTTGGAATAGGACGTTATAGAGGGTAAGAATCCTGTATGTAGTTGCTAGCCTTCGCTGTGTAAAGCCCCTTTAACAAGTTAAGTTGTTTAGGAATGTAGCTCTAAATAGGAGGTAAATTTCTTCTAAAGCTAAATACTAGCTAGAGACTAATAGCGCATAAGTAGAGTAATTAAAAGATAAAAAGCACTTTAGAAAGAGAGTTAAATAGCACGTGAAATTGTTAAAAGGGAAGCGCTTGTAGCTAGACTTGCCTATAGTTGCTTATCTAGGCTTTTATCTAGTGCACTCTTCTATAGGTAGGCTAGTATTAGTTTAGGTAGTTAGATAAAGGTCTCTATTACGTACCTCCCTTTAGGGAGGCCTTATAGGGGAGACGACATGCAACTAGCCTAGACTAAGGTCCGCGTATCTGCTAGGATGCTAGCGTAATAGCTATAAGCGGCCTATCTTAAAACATAGACTAAGGAGTCTAATATCTATGCAAGTGTTTAGGTGTTAAGCCTAGACGCGTAATAAAAGTAAACAGAGGTGGGAACCCTTTTAGGGTGCACTATTAACTAATCCTAATGTCTTTAGAAGGATTTAAGTAAGAGTATAGCTATTAGGACCTAAAAGATAGTAAACTATGCTTAAATAGGGTGAAGCTAGAGGAAACTCTAGTAGAGGCTTGTAGCAGTTCTAACGTGCAAATTAATCATTAAATTTAGGTATAGGGGCGAAAGACTAATTAAACTATCTAGTAGCTAGTTCCTGCTAAAGTTTCCCTTAGGATAGTAGTAACGTATTTAGTTTTATAAGGTAAAGCAAATAATTAGAGGCCTAGGGGTTAAAATAACCTTTACCTATTCTTAAACTTTAAATATATAAGAAGTCCTTATTACTTAATTAAACGTAGACACTTAAATATACTGTTACTAGTAGGCTATTTTTGGTAAGTAGAACTAGCAATACGGGATAAACTAAACGCGGGGTTAAGGTACTAGAATGCACGCTTATTAGACACTATAAAAGGTGTTAGTTTATCTAGATAGTAGGATAGTAGCTATAGAAGTTAGAATCCGCTAAGGAGTGTGTAACAACTTACCTGCTAAATAAACTAGCCCTAAAAATAGATGGCGCTTAAGCGTGTTACCTATACCCTGCCGCTAGGGCAAGATTTAAGCCCTAGCAAGTAGGCAGGCGTAGAGGCTTGTGACGAAGCCTTAGGGGTAACCCTAGGTAGAATAGCCTCTAGTGCAGATCTTAGTAGTAGTAGCAAATACTTAAATAAGAACTTTAAGGACTAAAGTAGGGAAAGGTTCCGTGTGAATAGTAGTTAGACACGGGTTAGTTAATCCTAAAAGATAGGGTAATTCTATTTTAATGTTAGTGCTTACGCTGCGCCCTTAAAAGGGAAGCTAGTTAATATTCTAGTACCTAGATGTAGATTCTCTGCGGCAACGCAACTAAGAGCGGAGACCTTAGCGGGAGCCCTAAGAAGAGTTCTCTTTTCTTCTTAATAGTCTGTTACCCTAAAATTAGTTTGTCTAGAGCTAGGGTTTAATAGCTAGAAGAGCGCTGCACTTTTGCAGTGTTTGGTGCGCTCCTAATAAGCCTTAAAAATCTGCTTAAAGAAATAGTTTTTACGCTAGGTTGTACTTATAACTGTAGTAGGTCTCTAAGGTAAAAAGCCTCTAGTTAATAGAATAATGTAGATAAGGGAAGTTAGCAAAATAGATCTATAACTTTAGGAAAAGGATTAGCTCTAAGGGTTAGGTACGTTAGGCCTTAGGGAGAAGCCTCTAGCGTAGAAGGGCACTAACTGCAAGGTGGGCGCCTCTTAGCGCTAGGGTGCAGACACCCTTAGTAGGTTTTGGCTGTCTAGCGTACGTTTAATAACTAACTTAGAACTAGTATAGATAAGGGGAATCTAACTATCTAATTAAAATATAGTATTGTAATAGCTAGAAAGTGGTGTTAACGTAATATAATTTCTGCCTAGTGCTCTAAATGTTAAAGCGAAGAGATTTAACTAAGCGCGGGTAAATAGCGGGAGTAACTATAACTCTCTTAAGGTAGCTAAATACCTTGTTATCTAATTAGTAACGCGCATAAATAGATTAACAAGATTCCTACTGTCCTTATCTACTATCTAGCGAAACCATAGCTAAGGGAATAGGCTTGGCTAAATTAGCGGGGAAAGAAGACCCTGTTAAGCTTAACTCTAGTTTAATATTGTGAAAAGATATAGGGGGTGTAGAATAGGTAGGAGCTTTAGCGCTGGTGAAATACTACTACCCTTATCGTTTTTTTACTTATTTAATAAAGCGGAGCTAGGCCTTACTACCTAACTTCTAGCGTTTAAGGTCCTTTGTAGGCTAATCTAGGTTAAAGATATTGTTAGGTAGGGAGTTTGGCTAGGGCGGCACATCTATTAAACCATAACGCAGGTGTCCTAAGGGGGACTTATAGAGAATAGAAATCTCTAGTAGAGTAAAAGGGCAAAAGTCCCCTTAATTTTGATTTTTAGTGTGAATACAAACTATAAAAGTGTGGCCTATTAATCCTTTAGTCCCTTGAAATTTAAGGCTAGAGGTGCTAGAAAAGTTACTATAGGGATAACTGGCTTGTGGTAGCTAAGCGTTTATAGCGACGTTGCTTTTTAATCCTTTAATATTAGCTCTTCCTATTATACTAAAGCAGAATTTGGTAAGCGTTAGATTGTTTACCTACTAATAGGGAACGTGAGCTAGGTTTAGACTATTGTAAGATAGGTTAGTTTTACCCTACTAATAACCTTGCCCTAATAGTAATACCGCTTAGTACGAGAGGAACCGCGGTTTTAGATAATTAGTTTTTGCGGCTGTCTAACTAGGTATTGCTGCGAAGCTACTATCTACTAGATTATAGCTAAACGCCTCTAAGTTAGAATCTATGCTAGAATAGGGTGATTTCCGCCTGCACTAGTTAGATACAAATAGGCCTTTGGCCTAGAACCTTACTAGATTGGCGTTAGTAGCCCTATTAAAGTTAGGGTTGTTAGCTAGTGTATTGTAATTGTACAGTGCGTAGGATTAAATCCTTTGTAGATAACTTAGTTGTCTAGCTAGGTCGTGTAAGTAGTTAAGTAGCCTTGTTGTTACAAGCTACTAAGCGTAAGCCCGTTGCTAGCTTGGTTAAAATTAGGATATTATGCCCTCCTTATTTGCAAAACTACTGCCTAAACGGCTACTATTAATAGAAGGAAGAGGGCTATAGCGAACAAGTTATATAGTAATTGCAAGATAGAGAGGGCTAGAGCTAGGAGCAATCCTCGCAAAATATACAAAAGAACAGGTTGTGTGTGTACGTACCTTAGGCAGTTAATATATAGCATAGGAAGATTAAGAAAGGATTTAAGATAATCTATATAGATTTTTAGGCAGTGATCTATAACTTAAGAGCGTTCTATAACTTTTTATTTTTTAGGGGTACTGTTCTATAACTTTATAGCCTTCTATACTTAAAAATTCCTCTAGGCTATTCTATAACTATAGATTATTTAAACCTTTAGGGTATTCTATTAATATTTAAAAAAATCCTGTAGGCTATTCTATAAGCTTAGGGCGTTCTATAACTTTAGGGCGTTCTATAACTTTTTATTTTTTAGGTGTAGTGTTCTATAACTTTAGGGCGTTGTATAACTTTTTCTTTTTTAGAGGTAGTGTTCTATAACTTTAGGGCGTTCTATAACTTTAGGGCGTTCTACAACTTTTTATTTTTTAGGTATAGTGTTCTATAACTTTAGGGCGTTCTATAACTTTTTCTTTTTTAGAGGTAGTGTTCTATAACTTTAGGGAGTTCTATAACTTTAGGGCGTTCTACAACTTTTTATTTTTTAGGGGTAGTGTTCTATAACTTTAGGGCGTTCTATAACTTTAGGGCGTTCTATAACTTTAGGGCGTTCTACAACTTTTTATTTTTTAGGGGTAGTGTTCTATAACTTTAGGGCGTTCTATAACTTTAGGGCGTTCTATAACTTTTTATTTTTTAGGGTTAGTGTTCTATAACTTTAGCGCGTTCTATACCTTTTATTTATTCTATTACTTTAGTCCTTTCTATAACTTTAGACTATTCTATACTAGTAGCTATTATATCCTTTTTATAATACTTATTATATTATACTATTATCTATTATTCTTTACTATTAAGTATATCCTTATATTTTATAAAACCTTTTCTCTACTAGCTAGTCCTACTATACTTTCTTTTATAACCTACTAGTATTAAATAATACCTTTATATTCTTCTTTTATACTATCTCTATTTCTTGCCTTATCTATTAAGTAGATATAGATAGAGCTAATAGATCTATAGTTAATATAGATATAGTAGTTATAGTAGAGTATAGATATTAGAGTAGATATCCTTATCTATATATTTACCTACTACTAATAAAATTCCAAGTTACTCTTATCTAGCGAATACGGGTTTATGGTTTGTATAGGGCTGCGCATGTCTACATAGTTTTATATACAAAAAAGTGTACCTCTAAGCTGTTTTCTACTGCACTAACCCCGCGACGCGAAAATTAAACCAAAACCTGTTCCTATAATATATAAGGAGGGCAAATAGATTCTTAAATACTAAATACCTAACTAACTAACTAAGGTTAAATCTACTGCGCGTAGTTCTTGGATTAGGCAGTTAAACTAGCGTCGTTAGGCACTAAGGGGGCAATTTTTGCTTATGTCTGCGTCTATACTCCCTATAACTCCCTATTGTTAGCACTCTGCGCCTGTTTTAGCGGCAGTTAGACTAAATTTGAAAGTTTTAGTTTTATAATAGCTAGCCTTATTTCCTAGATTTCTACCTAGTTTGGATTTGCTCTAATTAGTAGGTAATTAGGGGCTTAGAGATTGCTCTTCTACTTAACTAGGCAGGCCTAGGCCTATATGCTAAAGCAACCCTGCTATTACGCCTAGTTTTGTGGTTAGCACCTAAAGTCCTACTGTTAAAGTTTTAGTAGTAGGCAAAATTTAGGGTCTGTAGATAGCTAGCACTGCTAAACTATTTAATAGATCTTAGGGGACAGCCCTGCCTAGCATCTGCTCCTAGTAAGCGTAGCAAAGCGTAGGTTTTCTCTACTTAAGGCATGTATGTGGCGAGTTTAAACACGCAGAAACGCCTATTAGGCTTTGTTGCAGACTATTCCTTAAGAAACTTAGTAGGGGCAATTAAATTAGTTGCTAGTTGTAACTAGTGCCTTGTGTGCTGTTATGCTAGTAGCTAGAATCGCTTCTGCGATTTCTTATTACATACTTTCCGCCTCCTTTTAGGGGTAGTGCTTATGCGCTTCGGCGTATTAGGCATTAGGATTGTTACCTAGTTAATTCTACTAGTAGTTATATGCTTGTCTTAAAGATTAAGCTATATATATCTAAGTATAAGTAATTATACTGTGAAACTACGAATAGCTTATTAAATTAGTTATTGTTTATTTGATAGTACCTTACTACTTAGATAACTGTGGTAATTCTAGAGCTAATATATGCTAAAAACCCTAACTTTAAAAGGGGTGTATTTATTAGATAAAAAACTAACGCCCTTTAGGGCTTCTTAGTAATTTATAATAACTTTACGGATTGCATAGCCTTGCGCTAGCGATAGTTTATTTAAATTTCTGCCCTATTAACTTTTAATAGTAAGGTATTAGCTTACTATAGTTTTAACAGGTAACAGGGAATTAGGGTTTGATTCTAGAGAGGGAGCCTGAGAAATAGCTACTATATCTAAGGAAGGCAGCAGGCGCGCAAATTACCTAATCCTAACACAGGGAGGTAGTGACAATAAATACTAATATAGGGCTTTTTTAGGTCTTGTAATTAGAATAAGTATAATTTAAACCTCTTAACAAGGAATAATTAGAGGGCAAGTCTAGTGCTAGTAGCTGCGGTAATTCTAGCTCTAATAGCGTATATTAAAGTTGTTGCAGTTAAAAAGCTTATAGTTAAAACTTAGGTCTAGCTAGTAGGTCTACCTTACCGCGTGTACTTGTCTAGCTGGGCCTTCCTTCTAGAGAACCTTATGCCCTTTACTAGGCGTGTTAGGGACTAGGACTTTTACTTTAAAAAAATTAGAGTGTTTAAAGTAGGCCTTTGCTTAAATACGTTAGTATAGAATAATAGAATAGGACGTGCGGTCCTATTTTGTTAGTTTCTAGGACCACCATAATAATTAATAGGGACAGTTAGGGGCATTAGTATTTAATTGTTAGAGGTGAAATTCTTAGATTTATTAAAGACTAACTACTGCGAAAGCATTTGCTAAGGATGTTTTTATTAATTAGTAAACAAAAGTTAGGGGATTAAAGATAATTAGATACCATCGTAGTCTTAACTGTAAACTATGCTAACTAGGGATTAGGCGATGTTCTTTTTCTAACTCACTTAGCACCTTACAAGAAATCAAAGTTTTTGGGTTCTAGGGGGAGTATAGTCGCAAGGCTAAAACTTAAAGAAATTAATAGAAGGGCACTACTAGGCGTGGAGCCTGCGGCTTAATTTAACTTAACACAGGGAAACTTACTAGGTCTAGATAAAATAAGGATTAACAGATTAAGAGCTCTTTCTTGATTTTTTAGGTGGTGGTGCATAGCTATTCTTAGTTAGTAGAGTGATTTGTCTGCTTAATTGCGATAATAAACAAGACCTTAACCTGCTAAATAGCTAGGCTAGCTTTGGCTAGTTACTAGCTTCTTAGAGGGACTATTAGCTTAAGCTAATAGAAGTTTAAGGCAATAACAGGTCTGTAATGCCCTTAGATGTTCTAGGCTGCATGCGCGCTACACTAACAGAGCTAATAAGTTCTTTACCTTAACTAAAAGGTCTAGGTAATCTTATTAAACTCTATTGTGCTAGGGATAGAGCATTGCAATTATTGCTCTTTAATAAGGAATACCTAGTAAGCGCGTGTTATTAGTATGCGTTAATTACGTCCCTGCCCTTTGTACACACTGCCTATCACTACTACTAATTAAATAGCTTAGTGAGGCCTTTAGACTAGCTTAGGGAGGTTAGCAACAACTACCCTAAGCTAGAAAGTTTGTTAAACTTGGTTATTTAGAGGAAGTAAAAGTTGTAATAAGGTTTCTGTAGGTAAACCTGTGGAAGGATTATTACCTATTTTTAAAGCACTGCCGCCTCAATTAGTAGTAGTAGTCTACTTTAATTCTGCCTATGTTTTTTGCGTACTATTTGTTTCCTTAGTAGGCTTGCCTACTAATTAGATCCCCTAAAACCACTTACAATTACAGTTAGTATTAGTAACACTGTAATAAATTACAACTTTTAACAATAGATCTCTTGGTTCTAGTATTAATAAAGAACGCAGCAAAATGCGATAAGTAGTGTAAATTGTAGAATTTAGTAAATTATCAAATCTTTAAACGCATATTACGCCCCTTAGTATTCTATAGGGCATGCCTATTTAAGCGTTATTTGTACCCTTAAGCTCTGCTTAGTGTTAGGTGTTTATTCCACTTGGGACTTGCCTTAAAACAATTGGCAGCTAGCATATTAGCCTAGAGCGCAGCACATTTTGCGCCTCTTGTTATAGTTGTTAGTATCTATTAAGACACTTTTTAAGCTCTTAACCTTAGATTAGGTAGGGATACCTGCTAAACTTAAGTATATTAATAAGTGGAGGAAAAGAAACTAATAGGGATTGCCCTAGTAACGGCGAGTGAAGCGGTAATAGCTTAAATTTGAAATCTAGCTCTTTTAGGGTCTAAGTTGTAATTTGTAGAGGGCGCTTTAGCGTTAGTAGTAGTCTAAGTTCCTTAGAATAGGACGTTATAGAGGGTAAGAATCCTGTACGTAGTTACTAGCCTTTGCCGTGTAAAGCCCCTTTAATAAGTTAAGTTGTTTAGGAATGTAGCTCTAAATAGGAGGTAAATTTCTTCTAAAGCTAAATACTAGCTAGAGACTAATAGCGCACAAGTAGAGTAATTAAAAGATAAAAAGTACTTTAGAAAGAGAGTTAAATAGCACGTGAAATTGTTGAAAGGGAAGCGCTTGTAGCTAGACTTGCCTGTAGTTGCTTATCTAGGCTTTTATCTAGTGCACTCTTCTATAGGTAGGCTAGTATTAGTTTAGGCGGTTAGATAAAGGTCTCTATTACGTACCTCCCTTTAGGGAGGCCTTATAGGGGAGACGACATGCAACTAGCCTAGACTAAGGTCTGCGTATCTGCTAGGATGCTAGCGTAATAGCTATAAGCGGCCTGTCTTAAAATATAGACTAAGGAGTCTAACATCTATGTAAGTGTTTAGGTGTTAAGCCTGGACGCGTAATAAAAGTAAATAGAGGTAGGAACCCTTTTAGGGTGCACTATTAACCAATCCTAATGTCTTTGGAAGGATTTAAGTAAGAGTATAGCTATTAGGACCTAAAAGATAGTGAACTATGCTTAAATAGGGTAAAGCTAGAGGAAACTCTAGTGGAGGCTTGTAGCGGTTCTAACGTGCAAATTAATTGTTAAATTTGGGTATAGGGGCGAAAGACTAATTAAACTATCTAGTAGCTAGTTCCTACTAAAGTTTCCCTTAGGATAGTAGTAACGTATTTAGTTTTATAAGGTAAAGCGAATAATTAGAGGCCTAGGGGTTAAAATAACCTTTACCTATTCTTAAACTTTAAATATATAAGAAGTCCTTATTACTTAATTAAACGTAGACACTTAAATGTACTGTTACTAGTAGGCTATTTTTAGTAAGCAGAACTAGTAATGCAGGATAAACTAAACGCAGGGTTAAGGTGCTAGAATACACGCTTATTAGACACTACAAAAGGTGTTAGTTTATCTAGATAGTAGGATAGTAGCTATAGAAGTTAGAATCTGCTAAGGAGTGTGTAATAACTTACCTGCTAAATAAACTAGCCCTAAAAATAGATGGCGCTTAAGCGTATTACCTATACCCTGCCGCTAGGGCAAGATTTAAGCCCTAGCGAGTAGGCAGGCGTAGAGGCTTGTGACGAAGCCTTAGGGGTAACCCTAGGTAGAACAGCCTCTAGTGCAGATCTTAGTAGTAGTAGCAAATACTTAAATAAGAACTTTAAGGACTAAAGTAGGGAAAGGTTCTGTGTAAATAGTAGTTAGACACAGGTTAGTTAATCCTAAGAGATAGGGTAATTCTATTTTAATGTTAGTGCTTGCGCCGCGCCCTTAAAAGGGAAGCTAGTTAATATTCTAGCACCTAGATGTAGATTCTCTGTAGTAACGCAACTAAGAGCGGAGACCTTAGCAGGAGCCCTAAGAAGAGTTCTCTTTTCTTCTTAATAGTCTGTTACCCTAAAATTAGTTTGTCTAGAGCTAGGGTTTAATAGCTAGAAGAGTGCTGCACTTTTGTAGCGTTTAGTGCGCTCCTAATAAGCCTTAAAAATCTGCTTAAAGAAATAGTTTTTACGCTAGGTTGTACTTATAACTGCAGCAGGTCTCTAAGGTAAAAAGCCTCTAGTTAATAGAATAATATAGATAAGGGAAGTTAGTAAAATAGATCTGTAACTTTGGGAAAAGGATTGGCTCTAAGGGTTAGGTACGTTAGGCCTTAGGGAGAAGCCTCTAGTGTAGAAGGGCACTAACTATAAGGTGGGCGCCTCTTAGCGCTAGGGTGCAGACACCCTTGGCAGGTTTTGGCCGTCTGGCGTACGTTTAACAACTAACTTAGAACTAGTATAGATAAGGGGAATCTAACTGTCTAATTAAAATATAGCATTATAATAGCTAGAAAGTAGTGTTAACATAATATAATTTCTGCCTAGTGCTCTAAATGTTAAAGCGAAGAGATTTGACTAAGCGCGGGTAAACGGTGGGAGTAACTATAACTTTCTTAAGGTAGCTAAATGCCTTGTTATCTAATTAGTGACGCGCATAAATAGATTAACGAGATTCCTACTATCCCTATCTACTATCTAGCGAAACTATAGCTAAGGGAATAGGCTTAGCTAAATTAGCGGGGAAAGAAGACCCTGTTAAGCTTGACTCTAGTTTAATATTATAAAAAGATATAGAGGGTGTAGAATAGGTAGGAGCTTTAGCGCTAGTGAAATACTACTACCCTTATCGTTTTTTTACTTATTTGATAAAGCAGAGCTAGGCCTTACTGCCTAACTTCTAGCGTTTAAGGTCCTTTATGGGCTAATCTAGGTTAAAGATATTGTTAGGTAGGGAGTTTAGCTAGGGTGGTACATCTATTAAACTATAACGCAGGTGTCTTAAGGGGGACTTATAGAGAATAGAAATCTCTAGTAGAGCAAAAGGGTAAAAGTCCCCTTGATTTTGATTTTTAGTGTGAATACAAACTATAAAAGTGTGGCCTATTAATCCTTTAGTCCCTTGAAATTTGAGGCTAGAGGTGCTAGAAAAGTTACCACAGGGATAACTGGCTTGTGGTAGCTAAGCGTTTATAGCGACGTTGCTTTTTAATCCTTTAATATTAGCTCTTCCTATTATACTAAAGCAGAATTTGGTAAGCGTTAGATTATTCACCCACTAATAGGGAACGTAAGCTAGGTTTAGACTGTTGTGAGACAGGTTAGTTTTACCCTACTAATAACCTTGCCCTAATAGTAATACTGCTTAGTACAAGAGGAACCGCGGTTTTAGATAATTGGTTTTTATAGCTGTCTAACTAGGTATTGCCGCGAAGCTACTATCTGCTAGATTATGGCTAAACGCCTCTAAGTTAGAATCTATGCTAGAATAGGGTAATTTCCGCCTGTACTAGTTAGATACAAATAGGCCTTTGGCCTAGAACCTTACTAGATTGGCGTTGGCAGCCCTATTAAAGTTAGGGTTGTTAGCTAGTATATTATAATTGTATAGTGCGCAGGATTAAATCCTTTATAGATAACTTAGTTATCTGGCTGGGTCGTGTAAGTAGTTAAGTAGCCTTGTTGTTACGAGCTACTAAGCGTAAGCCTGTTGCTAGCTTGGTTAAAATTAGGATATTATGCCCTCCTTATTTGCAAAACTGCTGCCTAAACGGCTGCTATTAATAGAAGGAAGAGGGCTATAGCGAACAAGTTATATAGTAATTGCAAGATAGAGAGGGCTAGAGCTAGGAGCAATCCTTGCAAAATATACAAAAGAACAGGTTGTGTGTGTACGTACCTTAGGCAGTTAATATATAGCATAGGAAGATTAAGAAAGGATTTAAGATAATCTATACAGATTTTTAGGCGGTGATCTATAACTTAAGAGCGTTCTATAACTTTTTATTTTTTAGGGGTACTGTTCTATAACTTTATAGCCTTCTATACTTAAAAATTCCTCTAGGCTATTCTATAACTATAGATTATTTAAACCTTTAGGGTATTCTATTAATATTTAAAAAAATCCTGTAGGCTATTCTATAAGCTTAGGGCGTTCTATAACTTTAGGGCGTTCTATAACTTTTTATTTTTTAGGTGTAGTGTTCTATAACTTTAGGGCGTTATATAACTTTTTCTTTTTTAGAGGTAGTGTTCTATAACTTTAGGGCGTTCTATAACTTTAGGGCGTTCTACAACTTTTTATTTTTTAGGTGTAGTGTTCTATAACTTTAGGGCGTTCTATAACTTTTTCTTTTTTAGAGGTAGTGTTCTATAACTTTAGGGAGTTCTATAACTTTAGGGCGTTCTACAACTTTTTATTTTTTAGGGGTAGTGTTCTATAACTTTAGGGCGTTCTATAACTTTAGGGCGTTCTATAACTTTAGGGCGTTCTATAACTTTTTATTTTTTAGGGGTAGTGTTCTATAACTTTAGGGCGTTCTATAACTTTAGGGCGTTCTATAACTTTAGGGCGTTCTACAACTTTTTATTTTTTAGGGGTAGTGTTCTATAACTTTAGGGCGTTCTATAACTTTAGGGCGTTCTATAACTTTAGGGCGTTCTATAACTTTAGGGCGTTCTATAACTTTAGGGCGTTCTACAACTTTTATTTTTTAGGGGTAGTGTTCTATAACTTTAGGGCGTTCTATAACTTTAGGGCGTTCTATAACTTTAGGGCGTTCTACAACTTTTTATTTTTTAGGGGTAGTGTTCTATAACTTTAGGGCGTTCTATAACTTTAGGGCGTTCTATAACTTTAGGGCGTTCTACAACTTTTTATTTTAGGGGTAGTGTTCTATAACTTTAGGGCGTTCTATAACTTTAGGGCGTTCTATAACTTTAGGGCGTTCTATAACTTTTTATTTTTTAGGGGTAGTGTTCTATAACTTTAGGGCGTTCTATAACTTTAGGGCGTTCTATAACTTTAGGGCGTTCTACAACTTTTTATTTTTTAGGGGTAGTGTTCTATAACTTTAGGGCGTTCTATAACTTTAGGGCGTTCTATAACTTTAGGGCGTTCTATAACTTTTTATTTTTAGGGGTAGTGTTCTATAACTTTAGGGCGTTCTATAACTTTAGGGCGTTCTATAACTTTAGGGCGTTCTATAACTTTTTATTTTTAGGGGTAGTGTTCTATAACTTTAGGGCGTTCTATAACTTTAGGGCGTTCTATAACTTTAGGGCGTTCTACAACTTTTTATTTTTTAGGGGTAGTGTTCTATAACTTTAGGGCGTTCTATAACTTTAGGGCGTTCTATAACTTTAGGGCGTTCTACAACTTTTTATTTTTTAGGGGTAGTGTTCTATAACTTTAGGGCGTTCTATAACTTTAGGGCGTTCTATAACTTTAGGGCGTTCTACAACTTTTTATTTTTTAGGGGTAGTGTTCTATAACTTTAGGGCGTTCTATAACTTTTTTAGAGGGCGTTCTATAACTTTAGGGCGTTCTATAACTTTAGGGCGTTCTATAACTTTAGGGCGTTCTACAACTTTTTATTTTTTAGGGGTAGTGTTCTATAACTTTAGGGCGTTCTATAACTTTAGGGCGTTCTATAACTTTAGGGCGTTCTACAACTTTTTATTTTTTAGGGGTAGTGTTCTATAACTTTAGGGCGTTCTATAACTTTAGGGCGTTCTATAACTTTAGGGCGTTCTATAACTTTTTATTTTTTAGGGTTAGTGTTCTATAACTTTAGCGCGTTCTATACCTTTTATTTATTCTATTACTTTAGTCCTTTCTATAACTTTAGACTATTCTATACTAGTAGCTATTATATCCTTTTTATAATACTTATTATATCATACTATTATCTATTATTCTTTACTGTTAAGTATATCCTTATATTTTATAAAACCTTTTCTCTACTAGCTAGTCCTACTATACTTTCTTTTATAACCTACTAGTATTAAATAATACCTTTATATTCTTCTTTTATACTATCTCTATTTCTTGCCTTATCTATTAAGTAGATATAGATAGAGCTAATAGATCTATAGTTAATATAGATATAGTAGTTATAGTAGAGTATAGATATTAGAGTAGATATCCTTATCTATATATTTACCTACTACTAATAAAATTCTAAGTTACTCTTATCTAGCGAATACAGGTTTATAGTTTGTATAGGGCTGCGCATGTCTACATAGTTTTATATACAAAAAAGTGTACCTCTAAGCTATTTTCTGCTACACTAACCCCGCAACGCGAAAATTAAACCAAAACCTATTCCTATAATATATAAGGAGGGCAAATAGATTCTTAAATACTAAATACCTAACTAACTAACTAAGGTTAAATCTGCTGCGCGCAGTTCTTAGATTAGGCGGTTAAACTAGCGTTATTAGGCACTAAGGGGGCAATTTTTGCTTATGTCTGCGTCTATACTCCCTATAACTCCCTGTTGTTAGCGCTCTGCGCCTGTTTTAGCGGTAGTTAGACTAAATTTAAAAGTTTTAGTTTTATAATAGCTAGCCTTGTTTCCTAGATTTCTGCCTAGTTTAGATTCGCTCTAATTAGTAGGTAATTAGGGGCTTAGAGATTACTCTTCTACTTAACTAGGCAGGCCTAGGCCTATATGCTAAAGCAACCCTGCTATTGCGCCTAGTTTTGTGGTTAGCACCTAAAGTCCTACTATTAAAGTTTTAGTAGTAGGCAAAATTTAGGGTCTATAGATAGCTAGCACTGCTAAACTATTTAATAGATCTTAGGGGACAGCCCTACCTAGCATCCGCTCCTAGTAAGCGTGGCAAAGCGTAGGTTTTCTCTACTTAAGGCATGTATGTGGCGAGTTTAAACACGCGGAAACGCCTATTAGGCTTTGTTGCAGACTATTCCTTAAGAAACTTAGTAGGGGCAATTAAATTAGTTGCTAGTTGTAACTAGTGCCTTGTGTGCTATTATGCTAGTAGCTAGAATTGCTTCTACAATTTCTTATTACGTACTTTCTGCCTCCTTTTAGGGGTAGTGCTTGTGCGCTTTAGCGTATTAGGCATTAGGATTATTACCTAGTTAATTCTGCTAGTAGTTATATACTTATCTTAAAGATTAAGCTATGCATATCTAAGTATAAGCAATTATACTGTGAAACTGCAAATAGCTTATTAAATTAGTTATTATTTATTTAATAGTACCTTACTACTTAGATAACTATAGTAATTCTAGAGCTAATACATGCTAAAAACCCTAACTTTAGAAGGGGTGTATTTATTAGATAAAAAACTAACGCCCTTTAGGGCTTCTTAGTAATTTATAATAACTTTACAGATTGCATAGCCTTACGCTAGCAACAGTTTATTTAAATTTCTGCCCTATTAACTTTTAATAGTAAGGTATTAGCTTACTATAGTTTTAACGGGTAACAGGGAATTAGGGTTTAATTCTAGAGAGGGAGCCTAAGAAATAGCTACTATATCTAAGGAAGGCAGCAGGCGCGCAAATTACCTAATCCTAATATAGGGAGGTAGTAACAATAAATACTAATATAGGGCTCTTTTAGGTCTTGTAATTAGAATAAGTATAATTTAAACCTCTTAACAAGGAATAATTAGAGGGCAAGTCTAGTGCTAGCAGCTATAGTAATTCTAGCTCTAATAGCGTATATTAAAGTTGTTGCAGTTAAAAAGCTTGTAGTTAAAACTTAGGTCTAGCTAGCAGGTCTGCCTTACCGCGTGTACTTGTCTAGCTAGGCCTTCCTTCTAGAGAACCTTATGCCCTTTACTAGGCGTGTTAGGGACTAGGACTTTTACTTTAAAAAAATTAGAGTGTTTAAAGTAGGCCTTTGCTTAAATACGTTAGCATAGAATAATAGAATAGGACGTGCGGTCCTATTTTGTTAGTTTCTAGGACTGCTGTAATAATTAATAGGGATAGTTAGGGGCATTAGTATTTAATTATTAGAGGTAAAATTCTTAGATTTATTAAAGACTAACTACTGCAAAAGCATTTGCTAAGGATATTTTTATTAATTAGTAAACAAAAGTTAGGGGATTAAAGACAATTAGATACTATTGTAGTCTTAACTGTAAACTATGCTAACTAGGGATTAGGCGATGTTCTTTTTCTAACTCGCTTAGCACCTTACAAGAAATTAAAGTTTTTAGGTTCTAGGGGGAGTATAGTCGCAAGGCTAAAACTTAAAGAAATTAATAGAAGGGCACTACTAGGCGTAGAGCCTGCGGCTTAATTTAACTTAACATAGGGAAACTTACTAGGTCTAGATAAAATAAGGATTAATAGATTAAGAGCTCTTTCTTAATTTTTTAGGTAGTGGTGCATAGCTATTCTTAGTTAGTAGAGTAATTTGTCTGCTTAATTGCGATAATAAATAAGACCTTAACCTGCTAAATAGCTAGGCTAGCTTTAGCTAGTCGCTAGCTTCTTAGAGGGACTATTAGCTTAAGCTAATAGAAGTTTAAGGCAATAACAGGTCTGTAATGCCCTTAGATATTCTAGGCTGCACGCGCGCTACACTAACAGAGCTAACAAGTTCTTTACCTTAACTAAAAGGTCTAGGTAATCTTGTTAAACTCTATTGTGCTAGGGATAGAGTATTGCAATTATTACTCTTTAACAAGGAATGCCTAGTAAGCGCGTGTTATTAGCATGCGTTAATTACGTCCCTGCCCTTTATACACACCGCCTGTTGCTACTACTAATTAAATAGCTTAGTAAGGCCTTTAGACTAGCTTAGGGAGGTTAGTAATAACTACCCTAAGCTAGAAAGTTTGTTAAACTTAGTTATTTAGAGGAAGTAAAAGTTGTAACAAGGTTTCTGTAGGTAAACCTGTAGAAGGATTATTACCTATTTTTAAAGCACTGCCGCCTTAATTAGTAGTAGTAGTCTACTTTAATTCTGCCTATGTTTTTTGCGTACTATTTGTTTCCTTAGTAGGCTTGCCTACTAATTAGATCCCCTAAAACCACTTGCAATTGTAGTTAGCGTTAGTAACACTATAATAAATTATAACTTTTAATAACAGATCTCTTAGTTCTAGTATTAATAAAGAACGCAGCGAAATGCGATAAGTAGTGTAAATTATAGAATTTAGTAAATTATTAAATCTTTAAACGCACATTGCGCCCCTTAGTATTCTATAGGGCATGCCTGTTTAAGCGTTATTTGTACCCTTAAGCTCTGCTTAGTATTAGGTGTTTATTCTACTTAGGACTTGCCTTAAAACAATTAGTAGCTAGCATATTAGCCTAGAGCGCAGCATATTTTGCGCCTCTTGTTATAGTTGTTAGTATCTATTAAGACACTTTTTAAGCTCTTAACCTTAGATTAGGTAGGGATACCTACTAAACTTAAGCATATTAATAAGCGGAGGAAAAGAAACTAATAGGGATTGCCCTAGTAACAGCGAGTAAAGCGGCAATAGCTTAAATTTAAAATCTAGCTCTTTTAGGGTCTAAGTTGTAATTTGTAGAGGGCGCTTTAGCGTTAGTAGTAGTCTAAGTTCCTTAGAACAGGACGTTATAGAGGGTAAGAATCCTATACGTAGTTGCTAGCCTTCGCCGTGTAAAGCCCCTTTAACAAGTTAAGTTGTTTAGGAATATAGCTCTAAATAGGAGGTAAATTTCTTCTAAAGCTAAATACTAGCTAGAGACTAATAGCGTATAAGTAGAGTAATTAAAAGATAAAAAGCACTTTAGAAAGAGAGTTAAATAGCACGTGAAATTGTTAAAAGGGAAGCGCTTGTAGCTAGACTTGCCTATAGTTGCTTATCTAGGCTTTTATCTAGTGCACTCTTCTATAGGCAGGCTAGTATTAGTTTAGGTAGTTAGATAAAGGTCTCTATTACGTACCTCCCTTTAGGGAGGCCTTATAGGGGAGATGACATGCAACTAGCCTAGACTAAGGTCCGCGCATCTGCTAGGATGCTAGCGTAATAGCTATAAGCGGCCTATCTTAAAATATAGACTAAGGAGTCTAATATCTATATAAGTGTTTAGGTGTTAAGCCTAGACGCGTAATAAAAGTAAACAGAGGTAGGAACCCTTTTAGGGTGCACTATTAACTAATCCTAATATCTTTAGAAGGATTTAAGTAAGAGTATAGCTATTAGGACCTAAAAGATAGTAAACTATGCTTAAATAGGGTAAAGCTAGAGGAAACTCTAGTAGAGGCTCGCAGCAGTTCTAACGTGCAAATTAATTGTTAAATTTAGGTATAGGGGCGAAAGACTAATTAAACTATCTAGTAGCTAGTTCCTACTAAAGTTTCCCTTAGGATAGTAGTAACGTATTTAGTTTTATAAGGTAAAGCAAATAATTAGAGGCCTAGGGGTTAAAACAACCTTTACCTATTCTTAAACTTTAAATATGTAAGAAGTCCTTGTTACTTAATTAAACGTGGACACTTAAATATACTATTACTAGTAGGCTATTTTTAGTAAGTAGAACTAGTAATATAGGATAAACTAAACGTAGGGTTAAGGTGCTAGAATACACGCTTATTAGACACTACAAAAGGTGTTAGTTTATCTAGATAGTAGGATAGTAGCTATAGAAGTTAGAATCTGCTAAGGAGTGTGTAATAACTTACCTACTAAATAAACTAGCCCTAAAAATAGATAGCGCTTAAGCGTGTTACCTATACCCTGCTGCTAGGGCAAGATTTAAGCCCTAGCAAGTAGGCAGGCGTAGAGGCTTGTAACAAAGCCTTAGGGGTAACCCTAGGTAGAACAGCCTCTAGTGCAGATCTTAGTAGTAGTAGCAAATACTTAAATAAGAACTTTAAGGACTAAAGTAGGGAAAGGTTCTGTGTAAATAGCAGTTAGATATAGGTTAGTTAATCCTAAGAGATAGGGTAATTCTGTTTTAATATTAGTGCTTACGCCGCGCCCTTAAAAGGGAAGCTAGTTAATATTCTAGCACCTAGATATAGATTCTCCGCGGCAACGCAACTAAGAGCGGAGACCTTAGCAGGAGCCCTAAGAAGAGTTCTCTTTTCTTCTTAATAGTCTGTTACCCTAAAATTAGTTTGTCTAGAGCTAGGGTTTAATAGCTAGAAGAGCGCTGCACTTTTGCAGCATTTAGTGCGCTCCTAATAAGCCTTAAAAATCTACTTAAAGAAATAGTTTTTACGCTAGGTCGTACTTATAACTATAGTAGGTCTCTAAGGTAAAAAGCCTCTAGTTAATAGAATAATATAGATAAGGGAAGTTAGCAAAATAGATCTATAACTTTAGGAAAAGGATTAGCTCTAAGGGTTAGGTACGTTAGGCCTTAGGGAGAAGCCTCTAGCGTAGAAGGGCACTAACCGCAAGGTAGGCGCCTCTTAGCGCTAGGGTGTAGACACCCTTAGTAGGTTTTGGCTGTCTAGCGTACGTTTAACAACTAACTTAGAACTAGTATAGATAAGGGGAATCTAACTGTCTAATTAAAATATAGTATTATAATAGCTAGAAAGTAGTGTTAATATAATATGATTTCTGCCTAGTGCTCTAAATATTAAAGTGAAGAGATTTAACTAAGCGCGGGTAAACGGCAGGAGTAACTATAACTCTCTTAAGGTAGCTAAATACCTTGTTATCTAATTAGTGACGCGCATAAATAGATTAATAAGATTCCTACTATCCCTATCTACTATCTAGCAAAACTACAGCTAAGGGAATAGGCTTAGCTAAATTAGCGGGGAAAGAAGACCCTATTAAGCTTAACTCTAGTTTAACATTATAAAAAGATATAGGGGGTGTAGAATAGGTAGGAGCTTTAGCGCTAGTAAAATACTACTACCCTTATCGTTTTTTTACTTATTTAATAAAGCGGAGCTAGGCCTTACTACCTAACTTCTAGCGTTTAAGGTCCTTTGTAGGCTAATCTAGGTTAAAGATATTATTAGGTAGGGAGTTTAGCTAGGGCGGCATATCTATTAAACTATAACGCAGGTGTCCTAAGGGGGACTTATAGAGAATAGAAATCTCTAGTAGAGTAAAAGGGCAAAAGTCCCCTTAATTTTAATTTTTAGTGTAAATACAAACCATAAAAGTGTGGCCTATTAATCCTTTAGTCCCTTAAAATTTAAGGCTAGAGGTGCTAGAAAAGTTACCACAGGGATAACTAGCTTGTGGCAGCTAAGCGTTTATAGCGACGTTGCTTTTTAATCCTTTAATATTAGCTCTTCCTATTATACTAAAGCAGAATTTAGTAAGCGTTAGATTATTTACCTACTAATAGGGAACGTAAGCTAGGTTTAGACCGTTGTAAGATAGGTTAGTTTTACCCTACTAATAACCTTGCCCTAATAGTAATACTGCTTAGTACAAGAGGAACTGCGGTTTTAGATAATTAGTTTTTACGGCTGTCTAACTAGGTATTGCCGCGAAGCTACTATCTGCTAGATTATGGCTAAACGCCTCTAAGTTAGAATCTATGCTAGAATAGGGTGATTTCTGCCTGCACTAGTTAGATATAAATAGGCCTTTGGCCTAGAACCTTACTAGATTAGCGTTAGCAGCCCTATTAAAGTTAGGGTTGTTAGCTAGTGTATTATAATTATATAGTGCGCAGGATTAAATCCTTTATAGATAACTTAGTTGTCTAGCTAGGTTGTGTAAGTAGTTAAGTAGCCTTGTTGTTACGAGCTACTAAGCGTAAGCCCGTTGCTAGCTTAGTTAAAATTAGGATATTATGCCCTCCTTATTTGCAAAACTGCTGCCTAAACAGCTACTATTAATAGAAGGAAGAGGGCTATAGCGAACAAGTTATATAGTAATTGCAAGATAGAGAGGGCTAGAGCTAGGAGCAATCCTCGCAAAATATACAAAAGAACAGGTTGTGTGTGTACGTACCTTAGGCAGTTAATATATAGCATAGGAAGATTAAGAAAGGATTTAAGATAATCTATATAGATTTTTAGGCGGTGATCTATAACTTAAGAGCGTTCTATAACTTTTTATTTTTTAGGGGTACTGTTCTATAACTTTATAGCCTTCTATACTTGAAAATTCCTCTAGGCTATTCTATAACTATAGATTATTTAAACCTTTAGGGTATTCTATTAATATTTAAAAAAATCCTGTAGGCTATTCTATAAGCTTAGGGCGTTCTATAACTTTAGGGCGTTCTATAACTTTTTATTTTTTAGGTGTAGTGTTCTATAACTTTAGGGCGTTGTATAACTTTTTCTTTTTTAGAGGTAGTGTTCTATAACTTTAGGGCGTTCTATAACTTTAGGGCGTTCTACAACTTTTTATTTTTTAGGTGTAGTGTTCTATAACTTTAGGGCGTTCTATAACTTTTTCTTTTTTAGAGGTAGTGTTCTATAACTTTAGGGAGTTCTATAACTTTAGGGCGTTCTACAACTTTTTATTTTTTAGGGGTAGTGTTCTATAACTTTAGGGCGTTCTATAACTTTAGGGCGTTCTATAACTTTAGGGCGTTCTACAACTTTTTATTTTTTAGGGGTAGTGTTCTATAACTTTAGGGCGTTCTATAACTTTAGGGCGTTCTATAACTTTAGGGCGTTCTACAACTTTTTATTTTTTAGGGGTAGTGTTCTATAACTTTAGGGCGTTCTATAACTTTAGGGCGTTCTATAACTTTAGGGCGTTCTAACTTTAGGGCGTTCTATAACTTTAGGGCGTTCTACAACTTTTTATTTTTTAGGGGTAGTGTTCTATAACTTTAGGGCGTTCTATAACTTTAGGGCGTTCTATAACTTTAGGGCGTTCTACAACTTTTTATTTTTTAGGGGTAGTATTCTATAACTTTAGGGCGTTCTATAACTTTAGGGTGTTCTATAACTTTAGGGCGTTCTACAACTTTTTATTTTTTAGGGGTAGTGTTCTATAACTTTAGGGCGTTCTATAACTTTAGGGCGTTCAACAACTTTTTATTTTTTAGGGGTAGTGTTCTATAACTTTAGGGCGTTCTATAACTTTAGGGCGTTCTATAACTTTAGGGCGTTCTATAACTGGGCGTTCTATAACTTTAGGGCGTTCTATAACTTTTTATTTTTTAGGGTTAGTATTCTATAATATTAGAGTGTTCTATAACTTTTTCTTTTTTAGAGGTAGTATTCTATAACTTTAGGGCGTTCTATAACTTTTTATTTTTTAGGGGTAGTGTTCTATAACTTTAGGGCGTTCTATAACTTTAGGGCGTTCTATAACTTTTTATTTTTTAGGGTTAGTATTCTATAACTTTAGGGCGTTCTATAACTTTTTCTTTTTTAGAGGTAGTGTTCTATAACTTTAGGGCGTTCTATAACTTTAGGGCGTTCTATAACTTTAGGGCGTTCTATAACTTTTTATTTTTAGGGGTAGTGTTCTATAACTTTAGGGCGTTCTATAACTTTAGGGCGTTCTATAACTTTAGGGCGTTCTATAACTTTAGGGCGTTCTATAACTTTTATTTTTTAGGGTTAGTATTCTATAATATTAGAGTGTTCTATAACTTTTTCTTTTTTAGAGGTAGTGTTCTATAATATTAGAGTGTTCTATAACTTTTTATTTTTTAGGGTTAGTATTCTATAATATTAGAGTGTTCTATAACTTTTTCTTTTTTAGAGGTAGTGTTCTATAATATTAGAGTGTTCTATAACTTTTTCTTTTTTAGAGGTAGTGTTCTATAACTTTAGGGCGTTCTATAACTTTAGGGCGTTCTATAACTTTAGGGCGTTCTACAACTTTTTATTTTTTAGGTGTAGTGTTCTATAACTTTAGGGCGTTCTATAACTTTTTCTTTTTTAGAGGTAGTGTTCTATAACTTTAGAGCGTTCTATAACTTTTTCTTTTTTAGAGGTAGTGTTCTATAACTTTAGGGCGTTCTACAACTTTTTATTTTTAGGGGTAGCGTTCTATAACTTTAGGGCGTTCTATAACTTTAGGGCCTTCTATAAGCTTAGGGTGTTCTATAACTTTAGGGCGTTCTATAACTTTAGGGCGTTCTATAACTTTTTATTTTTTAGGGTTAGTGTTCTATAACTTTAGCGCGTTCTATACCTTTTATTTATTCTATTACTTTAGTCCTTTCTATAACTTTAGACTATTCTATACTAGTAGCTATTATATCCTTTTTATAATACTTATTATATTATACTATTATCTATTATTCTTTACTGTTAAGTATATCCTTATATTTTATAAAACCTTTTCTCTACTAGCTAGTCCTACTATACTTTCTTTTATAACCTACTAGTATTAAATAATACCTTTATATTCTTCTTTTATACTATCTCTATTTCTTGCCTTATCTATTAAGTAGATATAGATAGAGCTAATAGATCTATAGTTAATATAGATATAGTAGTTATAGTAGAGTATAGATATTAGAGTAGATATTCTTATCTATATATTTACCTACTACTAATAAAATTCCAAGTTACTCTTATCTAGCGAATACGGGTTTATGGTTTGTATAGGGCTGCGTATGTCTACACGGTTTTACATATAAAAAAGTGTACCTCTAAGCTATTTTCTGCTACACTAACCCCGCGACGTGAAAATTAAACCAAAACCTGTTCCTATAATATATAAGGAGGGTAAATGGATTCTTAAATACTAAATGCCTAACTAACTAACTAAGGTTAAATCTGCTGCGCGCAGTTCTTAGATTAGGCAGTTAAACTAGCGTTGTTAGGCACTAAGGGGGCAATTTTTGCTTGTGTCTGCGTCTATACTCCCTATAACTCCCTATTATTAGCGCTCTGCGCCTGTTTTAGCGGTAGTTGGACTAAATTTGAAAGTTTTAGTTTTATAATAGCTAGCCTTGTTTCCTAGATTTCTGCCTAGTTTAGATTCGCTCTAATTAGTGGGTAATTAGGGGCTTAGAGATTGCTCTTCTACTTAACTAGGCAGGCCTAGGCCTATATACTAAAGCAACCCTACTATTGCGCCTAGTTTTGTAGTTAGCACCTGAAGTCCTACTGTTAAAGTTTTAGTAGTAGGCAAAATTTAGGGTCTATAGATGGCTAGCACTGCTAAACTATTTAATAGATCTTAGGGGACAGCCCTGCCTAGCATCCGCTCCTAGTAAGCGTAGTAAAGCGTAGGTTTTCTCTACTTAAGGTATGTATGTAGTGAGTTTAAACACGTAGAAACGCCTGTTAGGCTTTATTGCGGACTATTCCTTAAGAAACTTAGTAGGGGTAATTAAATTAGTTGCTAGTTGTAACTAGTGCCTTGTGTGCTATTATACTAGTAGCTAGAATCGCTTCTGCGATTTCTTATTACGTACTTTCCACCTCCTTTTGGGGGTAGTGCTTGTGCGCTTTGGCGTATTAGGCATTAGGATTGTTACCTAGTTAATTCTACTAGTAGTTATATACTTATCTTAAAGATTAAGCTATGCATGTCTAAGTATAAGCAATTATACTGTAAAACTGCGAATGGCTTATTAAATTAGTTATCATTTATTTGATAGTACCTTACTACTTAGATAACTGTGGTAATTCTAGAGCTAATACATGCTAAAAACCCTGACTTTAGAAGGGGTGTATTTATTAGATAAAAAACTAACGCCCTTTAGGGCTTCTTGGTGATTTATAATAACTTTATGGATTGCATAGCCTTGCGCTAGCGATGGTTTATTTAAATTTCTGCCCTATTAACTTTTAATGGTAAGGTATTGGCTTACTATGGTTTTAACGGGTAACGGGGAATTAGGGTTTAATTCTAGAGAGGGAGCCTAAGAAATGGCTACTATATCTAAGGAAGGTAGCAGGCGCGCAAATTACCTAATCCTAACACGGGGAGGTAGTAACAATAAATACTAATATAGGGCTCTTTTAGGTCTTGTAATTAGAATAAGTATAATTTAAACCTCTTAATAAGGAATAATTAGAGGGTAAGTCTGGTGCTAGTAGCTATAGTAATTCTAGCTCTAATAGCGTATATTAAAGTTGTTGCAGTTAAAAAGCTTGTAGTTAAAACTTGGGTCTAGCTAGTAGGTCTGCCTTACCGCGTGTACTTGTCTGGCTGGGCCTTCCTTCTAGAGAACCTTATGCCCTTTACTAGGCGTGTTAGGGACTAGGACTTTTACTTTGAAAAAATTAGAGTATTTAAAGCAGGCCTTTGCTTAAATACGTTAGTATAGAATAATAGAATAGGACGTGCAGTCCTATTTTGTTAGTTTCTAGGACTGCTGTAATAATTAATAGGGATAGTTAGGGGTATTAGTATTTAATTGTTAGAGGTGAAATTCTTAGATTTATTAAAGACTAACTACTGCGAAAGTATTTGCTAAGGATGTTTTTATTAATTAGTGAATGAAAGTTAGGGGATTAAAGATAATTAGATACTGTTGTAGTCTTAACCGTAAACTATGCTAACTAGGGATTAGGCGATGTTCTTTTTCTGACTTGCTTAGCACCTTACAAGAAATTAAAGTTTTTGGGTTCTAGGGGGAGTATAGTCGCAAGGCTGAAACTTAAAGAAATTGACGGAAGGGCACTACTAGGCGTGGAGCCTGCGGCTTAATTTAACTTAACATAGGGAAACTTACTAGGTCTAGATAAAATAAGGATTAATAGATTAAGAGCTCTTTCTTGATTTTTTAGGTGGTGGTGCATAGCTATTCTTAGTTAGTAGAGTGATTTGTCTGCTTAATTGCGATAATAAACAAGACCTTAACCTGCTAAATAGCTAGGCTAGCTTTGGCTAGTCGCTAGCTTCTTAGAGGGACTATTAGCTTAAGCTAATAGAAGTTTAAGGCAATAATAGGTCTGTGATGCCCTTAGATGTTCTAGGCCGCACGCGCGCTACACTAATAGAGCTAACAAGTTCTTTACCTTAACTAAAAGGTCTAGGTAATCTTGTTAAACTCTGTTGTGCTAGGGATAGAGTATTGCAATTATTGCTCTTTAATAAGGAATACCTAGTAAGCGCGTGTTATTAGCATGCGTTAATTACGTCCCTGCCCTTTGTATACACTGCCTGTCGCTACTACTAATTAAATGGCTTAGTAAGGCCTTTAGACTAGCTTAGGGAGGTTAGTAATAACTACCCTAAGCTAGAAAGTTTGTTAAACTTGGTTATTTAGAGGAAGTAAAAGTCATAACAAGGTTTCTGTAGGTGAACCTGCAGAAGGATTATTACCTATTTTTAAAGCACTACTGCCTTAATTAGTAGTGGTAGTCTACTTTAATTCTGCCTATGTTTTTTGCGTACTATTTGTTTCCTTAGTGGGCTTGCCTACTAATTAGATCCCCTAAAACTACTTGTAATTGCAGTTAGCGTTAGTAACACTGTAATAAATTATAACTTTTAATAATAGATCTCTTAGTTCTAGTATTAATAAAGAATACAGCAAAATGCGATAAGTAGTGTAAATTGTAGAATTTAGTAAATTATTGAATCTTTGAACGCATATTGCGCCCCTTAGTATTCTATAGGGTATGCCTGTTTAAGCGTTATTTGTACCCTTAAGCTCTACTTAGTGTTAGGTGTTTGTTCTACTTAGGACTCGCCTTAAAATAATTAGTAGCTGGCATATTAGCCTAGAGCGCAGCACATTTTACGCCTCTTGTTATAGTTGTTAGTATCTATTAAGACACTTTTTAAGCTCTTAACCTTAGATTAGGTAGGGATACCTGCTAAACTTAAGTATATTAATAAGTGGAGGAAAAGAAACTAATAGGGATTGCCCTAGTAACGGCGAGTGAAGCGGCAATAGCTTAAATTTGAAATCTAGCTCTTTTAGGGTCCAAGTTGTAATTTGTAGAGGGCGCTTTAGCGTTAGTAGTGGTCTAAGTTCCTTAGAATAGGATGTTATAGAGGGTAAGAATCCTATACGTAGTTACTAGCCTTTGCCGTGTAAAGCCCCTTTAACAAGTTAAGTTATTTAGGAATATAGCTCTAAATAGGAGGTAAATTTCTTCTAAAGCTAAATACTAGCTAGAGACTAATAGCGTATAAGTAGAGTAATTAAAAGATAAAAAGCACTTTAGAAAGAGAGTTAAATAGCACGTGAAATTGTTAAAAGGGAAGCGCTTATAGCTAGACTTGCCTGTAGTTGCTTATCTAGGCTTTTGTCTAGTACACTCTTCTATAGGCAGGCTAGTATTAGTTTAGGCAGTTAGATAAAGGTCTCTATTACGTACCTCCCTTTAGGGAGGCCTTATAGGGGAGACAATATGTAACTAGCCTAGACTAAGGTCCGCGCATCTGCTAGGATGCTGGCGTAATAGCTATAAGCGGCCTGTCTTAAAACATAGACTAAGGAGTCTAATATCTATGCAAGTATTTAGGTGTTAAGCCTAGACGCGTAATAAAAGTGAATAGAGGTAGGAACCCTTTTAGGGTGCACTATTAACTAATCCTAATGTCTTTAGAAGGATTTAAGTAAGAGTATAGCTATTAGGACCTAAAAGATAGTGAACTATGCTTAAATAGGGTAAAGCTAGAGGAAACTCTAGTAGAGGCTTATAGCGGTTCTAACGTGCAAATTAATCGTTAAATTTAGGCATAGGGGCGAAAGACTAATTAAACTATCTAGTAGCTAGTTCCTGCTAAAGTTTCCCTTAGGATAGTAGTAACGTATTTAGTTTTATAAGGTAAAGCGAATAATTAGAGGCCTAGGGGTTAAAATAACCTTTACCTATTCTTAAACTTTAAATATGTAAGAAGTCCTTGTTACTTAATTAAACGTAGACACTTAAATGTACTATTACTAGTAGGCTATTTTTGGTAAGTAGAACTAGCGATACGGGATAAACTAAATATAGGGTTAAGGTACTAGAATGCACACTTATTAGATACTATAAAAGGTGTTAGTTTATCTAGACAGCAGGATAGTAGCTATAGAAGTTAGAATCTGCTAAGGAGTGTGTAATAACTTACCTACTAAATAAACTAGCCCTAAAAATAGATGGCGCTTAAGCGTGTTACCTATACCCCGCTGCTAGGGCAAGATTTAAGCCCTGGCGAGTAGGTAGGCGTAGAGGCTTGTAACAAAGCCTTAGGGGTAACCCTAGGTAGAATGGCCTCTAGTGCAGATCTTAGTAGTAGTAGTAAATACTTAAATAAGAACTTTAAGGACTAAAGTAGGGAAAGGTTCTGTGTAAATAGTAGTTAGACACGGGTTAGTTAATCCTAAGAGATAGGGTAATTCTATTTTAATATTAGTGCTTGCGCTGCGCCCTTAAAAGGGAAGCTAGTTAATATTCTAGCACCTAGATGTAGATTCTCTGTAGTAACGCAACTAAGAGCGGAGACCTTAGCAGGAGCCCTAAGAAGAGTTCTCTTTTCTTCTTAATAGTCTGTTACCCTAAAATTAGTTTGTCTAGAGCTAGGGTTTAATAGCTAGAAGAGCGCTGTACTTTTGTAGCGTTTAGTGCGCTCCTAATAAGCCTTAAAAATCTGCTTAAAGAAATAGTTTTTACACTAGGTTGTACTTATAACTGTAGTAGGTCTCTAAGGTAAAAAGCCTCTAGTTAATAGAATAATGTAGATAAGGGAAGTTAGCAAAATAGATCTATAACTTTAGGAAAAGGATTAGCTCTAAGGGTTAGGTACGTTAGGCCTTAGGGAGAAGCCTCTAGCGCAGAAGGGCACTAACTATAAGGTAGGCGCCTCTTAGCGCTAGGGTGCAGACACCCTTGGCAGGTTTTGGCCGTCTAGCGTACGTTTAATAACTAACTTAGAACTAGTATAGATAAGGGGAATCTAACTGTCTAATTAAAACATAGTATTATGATGGCTAGAAAGTGGTGTTAACGTAATGTGATTTCTGCCTAGTGCTCTAAATATTAAAGCGAAGAGATTTAACTAAGCGCGGGTAAACAGCAGGAGTAACTATAACTCTCTTAAGGTAGCCAAATGCCTTGTTATCTAATTAGTAACGCGCATAAATAGATTAACAAGATTCCTACTATCCCTATCTACTATCTAGCGAAACCATAGCTAAGGGAACGGGCTTAGCTAAATTAGCGGGGAAAGAAGACCCTATTAAGCTTAACTCTAGTTTAACATTATAAAAAGATATAGGGGGTGTAGAATAGGTAGGAGCTTTAGCGCTAGTGAAATACTACTACCCTTATTGTTTTTTTACTTATTTGATAAAGCGGAGCTAGGCCTTACTGCCTAACTTCTAGCGTTTAAGGTCCTTTGTAGGCTAATCTAGGTTAAAGATATTGTTAGGTAGAGAGTTTAGCTAGGGCGGCATATCTGTTAAACTATAACGTAGGTGTCCTAAGGGGGACTTATAGAGAATAGAAATCTCTAGTAGAGTAAAAGGGCAAAAGTCCCCTTGATTTTGATTTTTAGTGTGAATACAAACTATAAAAGTGTGGCCTATTAATCCTTTAGTCCCTTAAAATTTAAGGCTAGAGGTGCTAGAAAAGTTACCATAGGGATAACTAGCTTGTGGTAGCCAAGCGTTTATAGCGACGTTGCTTTTTAATCCTTTAATATTAGCTCTTCCTATTATACTAAAGCAGAATTTAGTAAGCGTTGGATTGTTTACCTACTAATAGGGAACGTGAGCTAGGTTTAGACTGTCGTAAGATAGGTTAGTTTTACCCTACTAATAACCTTGCCCTAATAGTAATACCGCTTAGTACGAGAGGAACTGCGGTTTTAGATAATTAGTTTTTGCGGCTATCTAACTAGGTATTGCCGCGAAGCTACTATCTGCTAGATTATAGCTAAACGCCTCTAAGTTAGAATCTATGCTAGAACGGGGTGATTTCTGCCTGCACTAGTTAGATATAAATAGGCCTTTGGCCTAGAACCTTACTAGATTAGCGTTAGCAGCCCTATTAAAGTTAGGGTTGTTAGCTAGTGTATTGTAATTGTATAGTGCGCAGGATTAAATCCTTTATAGATAACTTAGTTGTCTGGCTAGGTTATGTAAGTAGTTAAGTAGCCTTGTTGTTACAAGCTACTAAGCGTAAGCCTGTTGCTAGCTTGGTTAAAATTGGGATATTATGCCCTCCTTATTTGCAAAACTGCTGCCTAAATAGCTGCTGTTAATAGAAGGAAGAGGGCTATAGCGAACAAGTTATATAGTAATTGCAAGATAGAGAGGGCTAGAGCTAGGAGCAATCCTTGCAAAATATACAAAAGAACAGGTTGTGTATGTACGTACCTTAGGCAGTTAATATATAGCATAGGAAGATTAAGAAAGGATTTAAGATAATCTATATAGATTTTTAGGCGGTGATCTATAACTTAAGAGCGTTCTATAACTTTTTATTTTTTAGGGGTACTGTTCTATAACTTTATAGCCTTCTATACTTAAAAATTCCTCTAGGCTATTCTATAACTATAGATTATTTAAACCTTTAGGGTATTCTATTAATATTTAAAAAAATCCTGTAGGCTATTCTATAAGCTTAGGGCGTTCTATAACTTTAGGGCGTTCTATAACTTTTTATTTTTTAGGTGTAGTGTTCTATAACTTTAGGGCGTTGTATAACTTTTTCTTTTTTAGAGGTAGTGTTCTATAACTTTAGGGCGTTCTATAACTTTAGGGCGTTCTACAACTTTTTATTTTTTAGGTGTAGTGTTCTATAACTTTAGGGCGTTCTATAACTTTTTCTTTTTTAGAGGTAGTGTTCTATAACTTTAGGGAGTTCTATAACTTTAGGGCGTTCTACAACTTTTTATTTTTTAGGGGTAGTGTTCTATAACTTTAGGGCGTTCTATAACTTTAGGGCGTTCTATAACTTTAGGGCGTTCTACAACTTTTTATTTTTTAGGGGTAGTGTTCTATAACTTTAGGGCGTTCTATAACTTTAGGGCGTTCTATAACTTTTTATTTTTTAGGGTTAGTGTTCTATAACTTTAGCGCGTTCTATACCTTTTATTTATTCTATTACTTTAGTCCTTTCTATAACTTTAGACTATTCTATACTAGTAGCTATTATATCCTTTTTATAATACTTATTATATTATACTATTATCTATTATTCTTTACTGTTAAGTATATCCTTATATTTTATAAAACCTTTTCTCTACTAGCTAGTCCTACTATACTTTCTTTTATAACCTACTAGTATTAAATAATACCTTTATATTCTTCTTTTATACTATCTCTATTTCTTGCCTTATCTATTAAGTAGATATAGATAGAGCTAATAGATCTATAGTTAATATAGATATAGTAGTTATAGTAGAGTATAGATATTAGAGTAGATATCCTTATCTATATATTTACCTACTACTAATAAAATTCTAAGTTACTCTTATCTAGCGAATACGGGTTTATAGTTTGTATAGGGCTGCGTATGTCTATATGGTTTTACATACAAAAAAGTGTACCTCTAAGCTATTTTCTGCTGCACTAACCCCGCGACGCGAAAATTAAACCAAAACCTATTCCTATAATATATAAGGAGGGTAAATAGATTCTTAAATACTAAATGCCTAACTAACTAACTAAGGTTAAATCTACTGCGCGCAGTTCTTGGATTAGGCGGTTAAACTAGTATTATTAGGCACTAAGGGGGCAATTTTTGCTCGTGTCCGCGTCTATACTCCCTATAACTCCCTGTTGTTAGCGCTCTACGCCTGTTTTAGCGGCAGTTAGACTAAATTTAAAAGTTTTGGTTTTATAATAGCTAGCCTTGTTTCCTAGATTTCTGCCTAGTTTAGATTTGCTCTAATTAGTAGGTAATTAGGGGCTTAGAGATTACTCTTCTACTTAACTAGGCAGGCCTAGGCCTATATGCTAAAGCAACCCTGCTATTACGCCTAGTTTTGTGGTTAGCACCTAAAGTCCTACTGTTAAAGTTTTAGTAGTAGGCAAAATTTAGGGTCTATAGATGGCTGGCACTGCTAAACTATTTAACAGATCTTAGGGGACAGCCCTGCCTAGCATCCGCTCCTAGTAAGCGTGGCAAAGTGTAGGTTTTCTCTACTTAAGGCATGTATGTGGCGAGTTTAAACACGCAGAAATGCCTATTAGGCTTTATTATAGACTATTCCTTAAGAAACTTAGTGGGGGTAATTAAATTAGTTGCTAGTTATAACTAGTGCCTTGTGTGCTGTTATGCTAGTAGCTAGAATCGCTTCTGCGATTTCTTATTACGTACTTTCTGCCTCCTTTTAGGGGTAGTGCTTGTGCGCTTTGGCGTATTAGGTATTAGGATTGTTACCTAGTTAATTCTACTAGTAGTTATATGCTTGTCTTAAAGATTAAGCTATGCATGTCTAAGTATAAGTAATTATACTGTGAAACTGCGAATAGCTTATTAAATTAGTTATCGTTTATTTGATAGTACCTTACTACTTAGATAACTATGGTAATTCTAGAGCTAATACATGCTAAAAACCCTAACTTTAGAAGGGGTGTATTTATTAGATAAAAAACCAACGCCCTTTGGGGCTTCTTAGTGATTTATAATAACTTTACGGATTGTATAGCCTTGCGCTAGCAATAGTTTATTTAAATTTCTGCCCTATTAACTTTTGATGGTAAGGTATTAGCTTACTATAGTTTTAACGGGTAACAGGGAATTAGGGTTTAATTCTAGAGAGGGAGCCTAAGAAACGGCTACTATATCTAAGGAAGGCAGCAGGTGCGTAAATTACCTAATCCTAATATAGGGAGGTAGTGATAATAAATACTAATATAGGGCTCTTTTAGGTCTTGTAATTAGAATAAGTACAATTTAAACCTCTTAATAAGGAACAATTAGAGGGTAAGTCTGGTGCTAGCAGCTGCGGTAATTCTAGCTCTAATAGCGTATATTAAAGTTATTGTAGTTAAAAAGCTCGTAGTTAAAACTTAGGTCTAGCTAGCAGGTCTGCCTTACCGCGTGTACTTGTCTAGCTAGGCCTTCCTTCTAGAGAACCTTATACCCTTTACTAGGCGTGTTAGGGACTAGGACTTTTACTTTAAAAAAATTAGAGTATTTAAAGTAGGCCTTTGCTCAAATACGTTAGCATAGAATAATAGAATAGGACGTGCGGTCCTATTTTATTAGTTTCTAGGACTGCTGTAATAATTAATAGGGACAGTTAGGGGCATTAGTATTTAATTATTAGAGGTAAAATTCTTAGATTTATTAAAGACTAACTACTGCGAAAGCATTTGCTAAGGATGTTTTTATTAATTAGTAAATAAAAGTTAGGGGATTAAAGATAATTAGATACTGTTGTAGTCTTAACTGTAAACTATGCTAACTAGGGATTAGGCAATGTTCTTTTTCTAACTCGCTCAGCACCTTATAAGAAATTAAAGTTTTTAGGTTCTAGGGGGAGTATGGTCGCAAGGCTAAAACTTAAAGAAATTGATAGAAGGGCACTACTAGGCGTAGAGCCTGCGGCTTAATTTAACTTAATATAGGGAAACTTACTAGGTCTAGATAAAATAAGGATTAACAGATTAAGAGCTCTTTCTTAATTTTTTAGGTAGTGGTGCATAGCTGTTCTTAGTTAGTAGAGTAATTTGTCTACTTAATTGCGATAACAAATAAGACCTTAACCTACTAAATAGCTAGGCTAGCTTTAGCTAGTTGCTAGCTTCTTAGAGGGACTATTAGCTTAAGCTAATAGAAGTTTAAGGCAATAACAGGTCTGTAATGCCCTTAGATGTTCTAGGCCGCACGCGCGCTATACTAACAGAGCTAACAAGTTCTTTACCTTAACTAAAAGGTCTAGGTAATCTTGTTAAACTCTATTATGCTAGGGATAGAGTATTGCAATTATTGCTCTTTAACGAGGAATGCCTAGTAAGCGCGTGTTATTAGCATGCGTTGATTACGTCCCTGCCCTTTATACACACTACCTATTGCTACTACTAATTAAATGGCTTAGTAAGGCCTTTGGACTAGCTTAGGGAGGTTAGTAATAACTACCCTAAGCTAGAAAGTTTGTTAAACTTGGTTATTTAGAGGAAGTAAAAGTTATAACAAGGTTTCTGTAGGTGAACCTGTAGAAGGATTATTACCTATTTTTAAAGCACTGCTGCCTTAATTAGTAGTAGTAGTCTACTTTAATTCTGCCTATATTTTTTGCGTACTATTTGTTTCCTTAGTAGGCTTGCCTACTAATTAGATCCCCTAAAACTACTTGCAATTGTAGTTAGCGTTAGTAATACTGTAATAAATTACAACTTTTAATAATAGATCTCTTGGTTCTAGTATTAATAAAGAACGCAGCAAAATGCGATAAGTAGTGTAAATTACAGAATTTAGTAAATTATTAAATCTTTAAACGCATATTGCGCCCCTTAGTATTCTATAGGGCATGCCTATTTAAGCGTTATTTGTACCCTTAAGCTCTACTTAGTGTTTGGTGTTTATTCTACTTAGGACTTGCCTTAAAACAATTAGTAGCTAGTATATTAGCCTAGAGCGCAGCACATTTTGCGCCTCTTGTTATAGTTGTTAGTATCTATTAAGATACTTTTTAAGCTCTTAACCTTAGATTAGGTAGGGATACCCGCTAAACTTAAGCATATTAATAAGTAGAGGAAAAGAAACTAATAGGGATTGCCCTAGTAACGGCGAGTGAAGCGGCAACAGCTTAAATTTAAAATCTGGCTCTTTTAGGGTCTAAGTTGTAATTTGCAGAGGGCGCTTTAGCGTTAGTAGCAGTCTAAGTTCCTTAGAATAGGACATTATAGAGGGTAAGAATCCTATACGTAGTTGCTAGCCTTCGCCGTGTAAAGCCCCTTTGATAAGTTAAGTTATTTAGGAATATAGCTCTAAATAGGAGGTAAATTTCTTCTAAAGCTAAATACTAGCTAGAGACTAATAGCGCACAAGTAGAGTAATTAAAAGATAAAAAGCACTTTAGAAAGAGAGTTAAATAGCACGTGAAATTGTTAAAAGGGAAGCGCTTGTAGCTAGACTTGCCTATAGTTGCTTATCTAGGCTTTTGTCTAGTGCACTCTTCTATAGGCAGGCTAGTATTAGTTTAGGTAGTTAGATAAAGGTCTCTATTACGTACCTCCCTTTAGGGAGGCCTTATAGGGGAGACAACATGTAACTAGCCTAGACTAAGGTCTGCGTATCTGCTAGGATGCTAGCGTAATAGCTGTAAGCGGCCTATCTTAAAACATAGACTAAGGAGTCTAATATCTATGCAAGTGTTTAGGTGTTAAGCCTAGACGCGTAATAAAAGTAAACAGAGGTAGGAACCCTTTTAGGGTGCACTATTAACCAATCCTAATATCTTTAGAAGGATTTAAGTAAGAGTATAGCTATTAGGACCTAAAAGATAGTAAACTATGCTTAAATAGGGTAAAGCTAGAGGAAACTCTAGTAGAGGCTTGCAGCGGTTCTAATGTGCAAATTAATTGTTAAATTTGGGTATAGGGGCGAAAGACTAATTAAACTATCTAGTAGCTAGTTCCTACTAAAGTTTCCCTTAGGATAGCAGTAACGTATTTAGTTTTATAAGGTAAAGCAAATAATTAGAGGCCTAGGGGTTAAAATAACCTTTACCTATTCTTAAACTTTAAATATGTAAGAAGTCCTTATTACTTAATTAAACATAGACACTTAAATGTACTATTACTAGTAGGCTATTTTTAGTAAGTAGAACTAGTAATACAGGATAAACTAAACGTAGGGTTAAGGTGCTAGAATGCACGCTTATTAGACACTATAAAAGGTGTTAGTTTATCTAGACAGTAGGACAGTAGCTATAGAAGTTAGAATCTACTAAGGAGTGTGTAATAACTTACCTGCTAAATAAACTAGCCCTAAAAATAGATGGCGCTTAAGCGTGTTACCTATACCCTGCTACTAGGGCAAGATTTAAGCCCTAGCGAGTAGGCAGGTGTGGAGGCTCGTGACGAAGCCTTAGGGGTAACCCTAGGTAGAACGGCCTCTAGTGCAGATCTTAGTGGTAGTAGCAAATACTTAAATAAGAACTTTAAGGACTAAAGTAGGGAAAGGTTCCGTGTGAACAGTAGTTAGACATAGGTTAGTTAATCCTAAGAGATAGGGTAATTCTATTTTAATATTAGTGCTTGCGCTACGCCCTTAAAAGGGAAGCTAGTTAATATTCTAGCACCTAGATGTAGATTCTCCGCGGTAATGTAACTAAGAGCAGAGACCTTAGCAGGAGCCCTAAGAAGAGTTCTCTTTTCTTCTTAATAGTCTGTTACCCTAAAATTAGTTTGTCTAGAGCTAGGGTTTAATAGCTAGAAGAGCGCTGCACTTTTGCGGCATTTAGTACGCTCCTAATAAGCCTTAAAAATCTACTTAAAGAAATAGTTTTTACGCTAGGTTGTACTTATAACCACAGTAGGTCTCTAAGGTAAAAAGCCTCTAGTTAATAGAACAATGTAGATAAGGGAAGTTAGCAAAATAGATCTATAACTTTAGGAAAAGGATTAGCTCTAAGGGTTAGGTACGTTGGGCCTTAGGGAGAAGCCTCTAGCGTAGAAGGGCACTAACTGCAAGGTAGGCGCCTCTTAGCGCTAGGGTGTAGACACCCTTAGCAGGTTTTGGCCGTCTAGCGTATGTTTAATAACTAACTTAGAACTAGTATAGATAAGGGGAATCTAACTGTCTAATTAAAATATAGTATTGTAATAGCTAGAAAGTAGTGTTAACGTAATGTAATTTCTACCTAGTGCTCTAAATATTAAAGCAAAGAGATTTAACTAAGCGCAGGTAAATAGTGGGAGTAACTATAACTCTCTTAAGGTAGCTAAATACCTTATTATCTAATTAGTAACGCGCATAAATAGATTAATAAGATTCCTACTATCCCTATCTACTATCTAGCAAAACTACAGCTAAGGGAACGGGCTTGGCTAAATTAGCGGGAAAAGAAGACCCTATTAAGCTTAACTCTAGTTTAATATTATAAAAAGATATAGGGGGTGTAGAATAGGTAGGAGCTTTAGCGCTAGTAAAATACTACTACCCTTATCGTTTTTTTACTTATTTAATAAAGCGGAGCTAGGCCTTACTACCTAACTTCTAGCGTTTAAGGTCCTTTGTAGGCTAATCTAGGTTAAAGATATTGTTAGGTAGGGAGTTTAGCTAGGGTGGTATATCTGTTAAACTATAACGTAGGTGTCCTAAGGGGGACTTATAGAGAATAGAAATCTCTAGTAGAGTAAAAGGGTAAAAGTCCCCTTAATTTTAATTTTTAGTGTGAATACAAACTATAAAAGTGTAGCCTATTAATCCTTTAGTCCCTTAAAATTTAAGGCTAGAGGTGCTAGAAAAGTTACTATAGGGATAACTAGCTTGTGGTAGCTAAGCGTTTATAGCGACGTTGCTTTTTAATCCTTTAATATTAGCTCTTCCTATTATACTAAAGTAGAATTTAGTAAGCGTTAGATTATTCACCTACTAATAGGGAACGTAAGCTAGGTTTAGACCGTTGTAAGATAGGTTAGTTTTACCCTACTAATAACCTTACCCTAATAGTAATACCGCTTAGTACGAGAGGAACCGCGGTTTTAGATAATTGGTTTTTGCGGCTATCTAACTAGGCATTACCGCGAAGCTACTATCTACTAGATTATGGCTAAACGCCTCTAAGTTAGAATCTATGCTAGAATAGGGTGATTTCCGCCTACACTAGTTAGATACAAATAGGCCTTTGGCCTAGAACCTTACTAGATTAGCGTTGGCAGCCCTATTAAAGTTAGGGTTGTTAGCTAGTATATTATAATTGTATAGTGCGTAGGATTAAATCCTTTATAGATAACTTAGTTGTCTAGCTAGGTCGTGTAAGTAGTTAAGTAGCCTTGTTGTTACGAGCTACTAAGCGTAAGCCTATTGCTAGCTTGGTTGAAATTAGGATATTATGCCCTCCTTATTTGCAAAACTGCTGCCTAAACGGCTGCTGTTAATAGAAGGAAGAGGGCTATAGCAAATAAGTTATATAGTAATTACAAGATAGAGAGGGCTAGAGCTAGGAGCAATCCTTGCAAAATATACAAAAGAACAGGTTGTGTGTGTACGTACCTTAGGCAGTTAATATATAGCATAGGAAGATTAAGAAAGGATTTAAGATAATCTATATAGATTTTTAGGTGGTGATCTATAACTTAAGAGCGTTCTATAACTTTTTATTTTTTAGGGGTACTATTCTATAACTTTATAGCCTTCTATACTTGAAAATTCCTCTAGGCTATTCTATAACTATAGATTATTTAAACCTTTAGGGTATTCTATTAATATTTAAAAAAATCCTGTAGGCTATTCTATAAGCTTAGGGCGTTCTATAACTTTAGGGCGTTCTATAACTTTTTATTTTTTAGGTGTAGTATTCTATAACTTTAGGGCGTTATATAACTTTTTCTTTTTTAGAGGTAGTGTTCTATAACTTTAGGGCGTTCTATAACTTTAGGGCGTTCTACAACTTTTTATTTTTTAGGTGTAGTGTTCTATAACTTTAGGGCGTTCTATAACTTTTTCTTTTTTAGAGGTAGTGTTCTATAACTTTAGGGAGTTCTATAACTTTTTCTACAACTTTTTATTTTTTAGGGGTAGTGTTCTATAACTTTAGGGCGTTCTATAACTTTAGGGCGTTCTATAACTTTAGGGCGTTCTACAACTTTTTATTTTTTAGGGGTAGTGTTCTATAACTTTAGGGCGTTCTATAACTTTAGGGCGTTCTATAACTTTTTATTTTTTAGGGTTAGTATTCTATAACTTTAGCGCGTTCTATACCTTTTATTTATTCTATTACTTTAGTCCTTTCTATAACTTTAGACTATTCTATACTAGTAGCTATTATATCCTTTTTATAATACTTATTATATCATACTATTATCTATTATTCTTTACTGTTAAGTATATCCTTATATTTTATAAAACCTTTTCTCTACTAGCTAGTCCTACTATACTTTCTTTTATAACCTACTAGTATTAAATAATACCTTTATATTCTTCTTTTATACTATCTCTATTTCTTGCCTTATCTATTAAGTAGATATAGATAGAGCTAATAGATCTATAGTTAATATAGATATAGTAGTTATAGTAGAGTATAGATATTAGAGTAGATATCCTTATCTATATATTTACCTACTACTAATAAAATTCCAAGTTACTCTTATCTAGCAAATACAGGTTTATGGTTTGTATAGGGCTATGTATGTCTACACGGTTTTATATACAAAAAAGTGTACCTCTAAGCTATTTTCTGCTGCACTAACCCTGCAACGCGAAAATCAAACCAAAACCCGTTCCTATAATATATAAGGAGGGCAAATAGATTCTTAAATACTAAATACCTAACTAACTAACTAAGGTTAAATCTGCTGCGCGCAGTTCTTGGATTAGGCAGTTAAACTAGCGTTGTTAGGCACTAAGGGGGCAATTTTTGCTTATGTCTGCGTCTATACTCCCTATAACTCCCTGTTATTAGCGCTCTGCGCCTGTTTTAGCGGTAGTTAGACTAAATTTAAAAGTTTTGGTTTTATAATAGCTAGCCTTGTTTCCTAGATTTCTGCCTAGTTTAGATTCGCTCTAATTAGTGGGTAATTAGGGGCTTAGAGATTACTCTTCTACTTAACTAGGTAGGCCTAGGCCTATATGCTAAAGCAACCCTGCTATTGCGCCTAGTTTTGTGGTTAGCACCTAAAGTCCTACTGTTAAAGTTTTAGCAGTAGGCAAAATTTAGGGTCTATAGATAGCTAGCACTGCTAAACTATTTAATAGATCTTAGGGGACAGCCCTGCCTAGCATCCGCTCCTAGTAAGCGTGGTAAAGCGTAGGTTTTCTCTACTTAAGGTATGTATGTAGCGAGTTTGAACACGCAGAAACGCCTATTAGGCTTTGTTGTAGACTATTCCTTAAGAAACTTAGTAGGGGCAATTAAATTAGTTACTAGTTGTAACTAGTGCCTTGTGTGCTGTTATGCTAGTAGCTAGAATTGCTTCTGCGATTTCTTATCACGTACTTTCTGCCTCCTTTTAGGGGTAGTGCTTGTGCGCTTTGGCGTATTAGGCATTAGGATTATTACCTAGTTAATTCTGCTAGTAGTTATATGCTTGTCTTAAAGATTAAGCTATACATGTCTAAGTATAAGTAATTATACCGTGAAACTGCGAATAGCTTATTAAATTAGTTATTATTTATTTGATAGTACCTTACTACTTAGATAACTATAGTAATTCTAGAGCTAATACATGCTAAAAACCCTAACTTTAGAAGGGGTGTATTTATTAGATAAAAAACCAACGCCCTTTAGGGCTTCTTGGTGATTTATAATAACTTTACGGATTACATAGCCTTGCGCTAGCAATAGTTTATTTAAATTTCTGCCCTATTAACTTTTAATAGTAAGGTATTAGCTTACTATGGTTTTAACGGGTAACGGGGAATTAGGGTTTGATTCTAGAGAGGGAGCCTAAGAAACGGCTACTATATCTAAGGAAGGCAGCAGGCGCGCAAATTACCTAATCCTAACATAGGGAGGTAGTGACAATAAATACTAATATAGGGCTCTTTTAGGTCTTGTAATTAGAATAAGTATAATTTAAACCTCTTAATAAGGAATAATTAGAGGGCAAGTCTAGTGCTAGTAGCTGTGGTAATTCTAGCTCTAATAGCGTATATTAAAGTTGTTGCAGTTAAAAAGCTTGTAGTTAAAACTTAGGTCTAGCTAGCAGGTCTGCCTTACCGCGTGTACTTGTCTAGCTAGGCCTTCCTTCTAGAGAACCTTATGCCCTTTACTAGGCGTGTTAGGGACTAGGACTTTTACTTTGAAAAAATTAGAGTGTTTAAAGTAGGCCTTTGCTTAAATACGTTAGCATAGAATAATAGAATAGGACGTGCAGTCCTATTTTGTTAGTTTCTAGGACCGCTGTAATAATTAATAGGGATAGTTAGGGGCATTAGTATTTAATTATTAGAGGTGAAATTCTTAGATTTATTAAAGACTAACTACTATAAAAGCATTTGCTAAGGATGTTTTTATTAATTAGTAAACAAAAGTTAGGGGATTAAAGATAATTAGATACTGTTGTAGTCTTAACTGTAAACTATGCTAACTAGGGATTAGGTGATGTTCTTTTTCTAACTCGCTCAGCACCTTACAAGAAATTAAAGTTTTTAGGTTCTAGGGGGAGTATGGTTGTAAGGCTAAAACTTAAAGAAATTAATAGAAGGGCACTACTAGGCGTAGAGCCTGCGGCTTAATTTAACTTAACATAGGGAAACTTACTAGGTCTAGATAAAATAAGGATTGATAGATTAAGAGCTCTTTCTTAATTTTTTAGGTGGTGGTGCATGGCTATTCTTAGTTAGTAGAGTAATTTGTCTGCTTAATTGCGATAATAAACAAGACCTTAACCTGCTAAATAGCTAGGCTAGCTTTGGCTAGTTACTAGCTTCTTAGAGGGACTATTAGCTTAAGCTAATAGAAGTTTAAGGCAATAACAGGTCTGTGATGCCCTTAGATATTCTAGGCTGCACGCGCGCTACACTAACAGAGCTAACAAGTTCTTTACCTTAACTAAAAGGTCTAGGTAATCTTGTTAAACTCTGTTGTGCTAGGGATAGAGCATTGAAATTATTGCTCTTTAACAAGGAATACCTAGTAAGCGCGTGTTATTAGCATGCGTTAATTACGTCCCTGCCCTTTGTACACACTGCCTGTTGCTACTACTAATTAAATAGCTTAGTGAGGCCTTTAGACTGGCTTAGGGAGGTTAGTAATAACTACCCTAAGCTAGAAAGTTTGTTAAACTTGGTTATTTAGAGGAAGTAAAAGTTGTAATAAGGTTTCTATAGGTGAACCTGTAGAAGGATTATTACCTATTTTTAAAGCACTGCCGCCTTAATTAGTGGCGGTAGTCTACTTTAATTCTGCCTATGTTTTTTGCGTACTATTTGTTTCCTTAGTAGGCTTGCCTACTAATTAGATCCCCTAAAACCACTTGTAATTATAGTTAGCGTTAGTAACACTATAATAAATTACAACTTTTAATAATAGATCTCTTGGTTCTAGTATTAATAAAGAACGCAGCGAAATGCGATAAGTAGTGTAAATTGTAGAATTTAGTGAATTATTAAATCTTTGAACGTATATTGCGCCCCTTGGTATTCTATAAGGCATGCCTATTTAAGCGTTATTTGTACCCTTAAGCTCTACTTAGTGTTAGGTGTTTGTTCTACTTAGGACTTGCCTTAAAACAATTAGTAGCTAGCATATTAGCCTGGAGCGTAGCACATTTTGCGCCTCTTGTTATAGTTATTAGTATCTATTAAGACACTTTTTAAGCTCTTAACCTTAGATTAGGTAGGGATACCCGCTAAACTTAAGTATATTAATAAGCGGAGGAAAAGAAACTAATAGGGATTACCCTAGTAACAGCGAGTGAAGCGGCAACAGCTTAAATTTGAAATCTAGCTCTTTTAGGGTCTAAGTTGTAATTTGTAGAGGGCGCTTTGGCGTTAGTAGTAGTCTAAGTTCCTTAGAACAGGACGTTACAGAGGGTAAGAATCCTATACATAGTTACTAGCCTTTGCCGTGTAAAGCCCCTTTAACGAGTTAAGTTGTTTAGGAATGTAGCTCTAAATAGGAGGTAAATTTCTTCTAAAGCTAAATACTAGCTAGAGACTAATAGCGTATAAGTAGAGTAATTAAAAGATAAAAAGCACTTTAGAAAGAGAGTTAAATAGCACGTGAAATTATTAAAAGGGAAGCGCTTGCAGCTAGACTTGCCTGTAGTTGCTTATCTAGGCTTTTATCTAGTGCACTCTTCTATAGGCAGGCTAGTATTAGTTTAGGTAGTTAGATAAAGGTCTCTATTACGTACCTCCCTTTAGGGAGGCCTTATAGGGGAGATAATATGCAACTAGCCTAGACTAAGGTCCGCGCATCTGCTAGGATGCTAGCGTAATAGCTATAAGCGGCCTGTCTTAAAACATAGACTAAGGAGTCTAATATCTATGCAAGTGTTTAGGTGTTAAGCCTAGACGCGTAATAAAAGTAAACAGAGGTAGGAACCCTTTTAGGGTGCACTATTAACTAATCCTAATATCTTTAGAAGGATTTAAGTAAGAGTATAGCTGTTAGGACCTAAAAGATAGTAAACTATGCTTAAATAGGGTGAAGCTAGAGGAAACTCTAGTAGAGGCTTGCAGCAGTTCTGACGTGCAAATTAATCGTTAAATTTAGGCATAGGGGCGAAAGACTAATTAAACTATCTAGTAGCTAGTTCCTACTAAAGTTTCCCTTAGGATAGCAGTAACGTATTTAGTTTTATAAGGTAAAGCAAATAATTAGAGGCCTAGGGGTTAAAATAACCTTTACCTATTCTTAAACTTTAAATATGTAAGAAGTCCTTGTTACTTAATTAAACGTAGACACTTAAATGTACTATTACTAGTAGGCTATTTTTAGTAAGTAGAACTAGTAATGTAGGATAAACTAAACGTAGGGTTAAGGTGCTAGAATGTACGCTTATTAGACACTACAAAAGGTGTTAGTTTATCTAGATAGCAGGATAGTAGCTATAGAAGTTAGAATCCGCTAAGGAGTGTGTAATAACTTACCTGCTAAATAAACTAGCCTTAAAAATAGATAGCGCTTAAGCGTGTTACCTATACCCTACTGCTAGGGCAAGATTTAAGCCCTAGTAAGTAGGCAGGCGTAGAGGCTTGTGACGAAGCCTTAGGGGTAACCCTAGGTAGAACAGCCTCTAGTGCAGATCTTAGTAGTAGTAGCAAATACTTAAATAAGAACTTTAAGGACTAAAGTAGGGAAAGGTTCTGTGTAAACAGCAGTTAGATATAGGTTAGTTAATCCTAAGAGATAGGGTAATTCTATTTTAATATTAGTGCTTACGCTGCGCCCTTAAAAGGGAAGCTAGTTAATATTCTAGCACCTAGATATAGATTCTCTGCGGTAACGCAACTAAGAGCGGAGACCTTAGCAGGAGCCCTAAGAAGAGTTCTCTTTTCTTCTTAACAGTCTGTTACCCTAAAATTAGTTTGTCTAGAGCTAGGGTTTAATAGCTAGAAGAGCGCTGCACTTTTATAGCGTTTGGTGCGCTCCTAACAAGCCTTAAAAATCTGCTTAAAGAAATAGTTTTTACGCTAGGTTGTACTTATAACTATAGTAGGTCTCTAAGGTAAAAAGCCTCTAGTTAATAGAACAATATAGATAAGGGAAGTTAGCAAAATAGATCTGTAACTTTAGGAAAAGGATTGGCTCTAAGGGTTAGGTACGTTAGGCCTTAGGGAGAAGCCTCTAGCGCAGAAGGGCACTAACTGCAAGGTAGGCGCCTCTTAGCGCTAGGGTGCAGACACCCTTAGCAGGTTTTGGCCGTCTAGCGTACGTTTAACAACTAACTTAGAACTAGTATAGATAAGGGGAATCTAACTGTCTAATTAAAACATAGTATTGTAATAGCTAGAAAGTAGTATTAATATAATATAATTTCTGCCTAGTGCTCTAAATATTAAAGCAAAGAGATTTAACTAAGCGCGGGTAAATAGCAGGAGTAACTATAACTCTCTTAAGGTAGCTAAATACCTTGTTATCTAATTAGTGACGCGCATAAATAGATTAACAAGATTCCTACTATCCCTATCTACTATCTAGCGAAACCATAGCTAAGGGAATAGGCTTAGCTAAATTAGCGGGGAAAGAAGACCCTGTTAAGCTTAACTCTAGTTTAATATTGTGAAAAGATATAGGGGGTGTAGAATAGGTAGGAGCTTTGGCGCTAGTAAAATACTACTACCCTTATTGTTTTTTTACTTATTTAATAAAGCGGAGCTAGGCCTTACTGCCTAACTTCTAGCGTTTAAGGTCCTTTGTAGGCTAATCTAGGTTAAAGACATTGTTAGGTAGGGAGTTTAGCTAGGGCGGCACATCTATTAAACTATAACGCAGGTGTCCTAAGGGGGACTTATAAAGAATAGAAATCTCTAGTAGAGTAAAAGGGTAAAAGTCCCCTTAATTTTGATTTTTAGTGTAAATACAAACCATAAAAGTGTAGCCTATTAATCCTTTAGTCCCTTAAAATTTAAGGCTAGAGGTGCTAGAAAAGTTACTATAGGGATAACTAGCTTGTGGTAGCTAAGCGTTTATAGCGACGTTACTTTTTAATCCTTTAATATTAGCTCTTCCTATTATACTAAAGCAGAATTTAGTAAGCGTTAGATTGTTTACCTACTAATAGGGAACGTAAGCTAGGTTTAGACTGTTGTAAGATAGGTTAGTTTTACCCTACTAATAACCTTGCCCTAATAGTAATACCGCTTAGTATAAGAGGAACTGCGGTTTTAGATAATTAGTTTTTACGGCTGTCTAACTAGGTATTGCCGCGAAGCTACTATCTGCTAGATTATGGCTAAACGCCTCTAAGTTAGAATCTATGCTAGAATAGGGTGATTTCTGCCTGCACTAGTTAGATATAAATAGGCCTTTGGCCTAGAACCTTACTAGATTAGCGTTGGCAGCCCTATTAAAGTTAGGGTTGTTAGCTAGTGTATTATAATTGTATAGTGCGTAGGATTAAATCCTTTATAGATAACTTAGTTGTCTAGCTAGGTCGTGTAAGTAGTTAAGTAGCCTTGTTATTACAAGCTACTAAGCGTAAGCCCGTTACTAGCTTGGTTAAAATTGGGATATTATGCCCTCCTTATTTGCAAAACTGCTGCCTAAACGGCTGCTATTAATAGAAGGAAGAGGGCTATAGCAAACAAGTTATATAGTAATTACAAGATAGAGAGGGCTAGAGCTAGGAGCAATCCTCGCAAAATATACAAAAGAATAGGTTGTGTGTGTACGTACCTTAGGCAGTTAATATATAGCATAGGAAGATTAAGAAAGGATTTAAGATAATCTATATAGATTTTTAGGCGGTGATCTATAACTTAAGAGCGTTCTATAACTTTTTATTTTTTAGGGGTACTGTTCTATAACTTTATAGCCTTCTATACTTGAAAATTCCTCTAGGCTATTCTATAACTATAGATTATTTAAACCTTTAGGGTATTCTATTAATATTTAAAAAAATCCTGTAGGCTATTCTATAAGCTTAGGGCGTTCTATAACTTTAGGGCGTTCTATAACTTTTTATTTTTTAGGTGTAGTGTTCTATAACTTTAGGGCGTTGTATAACTTTTTCTTTTTTAGAGGTAGTGTTCTATAACTTTAGGGCGTTCTATAACTTTAGGGCGTTCTACAACTTTTTATTTTTTAGGTGTAGTGTTCTATAACTTTAGGGCGTTCTATAACTTTTTCTTTTTTAGAGGTAGTGTTCTATAACTTTAGGGAGTTCTATAACTTTAGGGCGTTCTACAACTTTTTATTTTTTAGGGGTAGTGTTCTATAACTTTAGGGCGTTCTATAACTTTAGGGCGTTCTATAACTTTAGGGCGTTCTATAACTTTTTATTTTTTAGGGGTAGTGTTCTATAACTTTAGGGCGTTCTATAACTTTAGGGCGTTCTATAACTTTAGGGCGTTCTATAACTTTTTATTTTTAGGGGTAGTGTTCTATAACTTTAGGGCGTTCTATAACTTTAGGGCGTTCTATAACTTTAGGGCGTTCTATAACTTTAGGGCGTTCTATAACTTTAGGGCGTTCTATAACTTTTTATTTTTTAGGGGTAGTGTTCTATAACTTTAGGGCGTTCTATAACTTTAGGGCGTTCTATAACTTTAGGGCGTTCTACAACTTTTTATTTTTTAGGGGTAGTATTCTATAACTTTAGGGCGTTCTATACTTTTTCTTTTAGAGGTAGTGTTCTATAACTTTAGGGCGTTCTATAACTTTTTATTTTTTAGGGGTAGTGTTCTATAACTTTAGGGCGTTCTATAACTTTAGGGCGTTCTACAACTTTTTATTTTTTAGGGGTAGTGTTCTATAACTTTAGGGCGTTCTATAACTTTAGGGCGTTCTATAACTTTAGGGCGTTCTATAACTTTAGGGCGTTCTATAACTTTAGGGCGTTCTATAACTTTATTTTTTAGGGTTAGTATTCTATAACTTTAGGGCGTTCTATAACTTTTCTTTTTAGAGGTAGTGTTCTATAACTTTAGGGCGTTCTACAACTTTTATTTTAGGGGTAGTGTTCTATAACTTTAGGGCGTTCTATAACTTTAGGGCGTTCTATAACTTTTTATTTTTTAGGGTTAGTATTCTATAATATTAGAGTGTTCTATAACTTTTTCTTTTTTAGAGGTAGTGTTCTATAACTTTAGGGCGTTCTATAACTTTAGGGCGTTCTATAACTTTAGGGCGTTCTACAACTTTTTATTTTTTAGGGGTAGTGTTCTATAACTTTAGGGCGTTCTATAACTTTAGGGCGTTCTATAACTTTAGGGCGTTCTATAACTTTAGGGCGTTCTATAACTTTTTATTTTTTAGGGTTAGTATTCTATAATATTAGAGTGTTCTATAACTTTTTCTTTTTTAGAGGTAGTGTTCTATAATATTAGAGTGTTCTATAACTTTTTATTTTTTAGGGTTAGTATTCTATAATATTAGAGTGTTCTATAACTTTTTCTTTTTTAGAGGTAGTGTTCTATAATATTAGAGTGTTCTATAACTTTTTCTTTTTTAGAGGTAGTGTTCTATAACTTTAGGGCGTTCTATAACTTTAGGGCGTTCTATAACTTTAGGGCGTTCTACAACTTTTTATTTTTTAGGTGTAGTGTTCTATAACTTTAGGGCGTTCTATAACTTTTTCTTTTTTAGAGGTAGTGTTCTATAACTTTAGAGCGTTCTATAACTTTTTCTTTTTTAGAGGTAGTGTTCTATAACTTTAGGGCGTTCTACAACTTTTTATTTTTAGGGGTAGCGTTCTATAACTTTAGGGCGTTCTATAACTTTAGGGCCTTCTATAAGCTTAGGGTGTTCTATAACTTTAGGGCGTTCTATAACTTTAGGGCGTTCTATAACTTTTTATTTTTTAGGGTTAGTGTTCTATAACTTTAGCGCGTTCTATACCTTTTATTTATTCTATTACTTTAGTCCTTTCTATAACTTTAGACTATTCTATACTAGTAGCTATTATATCCTTTTTATAATACTTATTATATCATACTATTATCTATTATTCTTTACTGTTAAGTATATCCTTATATTTTATAAAACCTTTTCTCTACTAGCTAGTCCTACTATACTTTCTTTTATAACCTACTAGTATTAAATAATACCTTTATATTCTTCTTTTATACTATCTCTATTTCTTGCCTTATCTATTAAGTAGATATAGATAGAGCTAATAGATCTATAGTTAATATAGATATAGTAGTTATAGTAGAGTATAGATATTAGAGTAGATATCCTTATCTATATATTTACCTACTACTAATAAAATTCTAAGTTACTCTTATCTAGCGAATACAGGTTTATGGTTTATATAGGGCTGCGTATGTCTACACGGTTTTATATACAAAAAAGTGTACCTCTAAGCTATTTTCTACTGCACTAACCCCGCGACGCGAAAATTAAACCAAAACCCGTTCCTATAATATATAAGGAGGGTAAATAGATTCTTAAATACTAAATACCTAACTAACTAACTAAGGTTAAATCTGCTGCGCGCAGTTCTTAGATTAGGCAGTTAAACTAGCGTTATTAGGCACTAAGGGGGCAATTTTTGCTTGTGTCCGCGTCTATACTCCCTATAACTCCCTGTTGTTAGCGCTCTGCGCCTGTTTTAGCGGTAGTTAGACTAAATTTAAAAGTTTTGGTTTTATAATAGCTAGCCTTGTTTCCTAGATTTCTGCCTGGTTTGGATTCGCTCTAATTAGTGGGTAATTAGGGGCTTAGAGATTGCTCTTCTACTTAACTAGGCAGGCCTAGGCCTATATGCTAAAGCAACCCTGCTGTTGCGCCTAGTTTTGTGGTTGGCACCTAAAGTCCTACTGTTAAAGTTTTAGCAGTAGGCAAAATTTAGGGTCTGTGGATGGCTAGCACTGCTAAACTATTTAATAGATCTTAGGGGATAGCCCTACCTAGTATCTGCTCCTAGTAAGCGTGGCAAAGCGTAGGTTTTCTCTACTTAAGGCATGTATGTGGCGAGTTTGAACACGCGGAAACGCCTATTAGGCTTTGTTACGGACTATTCCTTAAGAAACTTAGTAGGGGTAATTAAATTAGTTGCTAGTTGTAACTAGTGCCTTGTGTGCTATTATGCTAGTAGCTAGAATCGCTTCTGCGATTTCTTATTACGTACTTTCTGCCTCCTTTTAGGGGTAGTGCTTGTGTGCTTTGGCGTATTAGGCATTAGGATTGTTACCTAGTTAATTCTGCTAGTAGTTATATGCTTGTCTTAAAGATTAAGCTATGCATGTCTAAGTATAAGTAATTATACTGTGAAACTGTGAATAGCTTATTAAATTAGTTATCGTTTATTTAATAGTACCTTACTACTTAGATAACTATAGTAATTCTAGAGCTAATACATGCTAAAAACCCTAACTTTAGAAGGGGTGTATTTATTAGATAAAAAACTAACGCCCTTTAGGGCTTCTTAGTGATTTATAATAACTTTACGGATTGTATAGCCTTGCGCTAGCGATAGTTTATTTAAATTTCTGCCCTATTAACTTTTAATAGTAAGGTATTAGCTTACTATAGTTTTAACAGGTAACGGGGAATTAGGGTTTAATTCTAGAGAGGGAGCCTGAGAAATAGCTACTATATCTAAGGAAGGCAGCAGGCGCGCAAATTACCTAATCCTAACATAGGGAGGTAGTGACAATAAATACTAATATAGGGCTCTTTTAGGTCTTGTAATTAGAATAAGTATAATTTAAACCTCTTAACAAGGAATAATTAGAGGGTAAGTCTAGTGCTAGCAGCTGTGGTAATTCTAGCTCTAATAGCGTATATTAAAGTTGTTGTAGTTAAAAAGCTTGTAGTTAAAACTTAGGTCTAGCTAGTAGGTCCGCCTCACCGCGTGTACTTGTCTGGCTAGGCCTTCCTTCTAGAGAACCTTATGCCCTTTACTAGGCGTGTTAGGGACTAGGACTTTTACTTTAAAAAAATTAGAGTGTTTAAAGTAGGCCTTTGCTTAAATACGTTAGCATAGAATAATAGAATAGGACGTGCGGTCCTATTTTGTTGGTTTCTAGGACTGCTGTAATAATTAATAGGGACAGTTAGGGGCATTAGTATTTAATTGTTAGAGGTGAAATTCTTAGATTTATTAAAGACTAACTACTGCGAAAGTATTTGCTAAGGATGTTTTTATTAATTAGTAAACGAAAGTTAGGGGATTAAAGATAATTAGATACTGTTGTAGTCTTAACTGTAAACTATGCTAACTAGGGATTAGGCGATGTTCTTTTTCTAACTCGCTTAGCACCTTACAAGAAATTAAAGTTTTTGGGTTCTAGGGGGAGTATAGTCGCAAGGCTAAAACTTAAAGAAATTAATGGAAGGGCACTACTAGGCGTGGAGCCTGCGGCTTAATTTGACTTAATATGGGGAAACTTACTAGGTCTAGATAAAATAAGGATTAACAGATTAAGAGCTCTTTCTTAATTTTTTAGGTGGTGGTGCATGGCCGTTCTTAGTTAGTAGAGTGATTTGTCTGCTTAATTGCGATAACAAATAAGACCTTAACCTGCTAAATAGCTAGGCTAGCTTTAGCTAGTTGCTAGCTTCTTAGAGGGACTATTAGCTTAAGCTAATAGAAGTTTAAGGTAATAATAGGTCTATAATGCCCTTAGATGTTCTAGGCTGCACGCGCGCTACACTAATAGAGCTAACAAGTTCTTTACCTTAACTAAAAGGTCTAGGTAATCTTGTTAAACTCTATTATGCTAGGGATAGAGTATTGCAATTATTGCTCTTTAACAAGGAATGCCTAGTAAGCGCGTGTTATTAGCATGCGTTAATTACGTCCCTGCCCTTTATACACACCGCCCGTCGCTACTACTAATTAAATAGCTTAGTAAGGCCTTTAGACTAGCTTAGGGAGGTTAGTAATAACTACTCTAAGCTAGAAAGTTCGTTAAACTTAGTTATTTAGAGGAAGTAAAAGTTGTAACAAGGTTTCTGTAGGTGAACCTGTAGAAGGATTATTACCTATTTTTAAAGCACTGCTGCCTTAATTAGTAGTAGTAGTCTACTTTGATTCTGCCTATATTTTTTGCGTACTATTTGTTTCCTTAGTAGGCTTGCCTACTAATTAGATCCCCTAAAACCACTTGCAATTGCAGTTAGCGTTAGTAACACTATAATAAATTATAACTTTTAATAATAGATCTCTTAGTTCTAGCATTAATAAAGAACGCAGCGAAATGCGATAAGTAGTGTAAATTGCAGAATTTAGTAAATTATTAAATCTTTAAACGCATATTGCGCCCCTTGGTATTCTATAGGGTATACCTGTTTAAGCGTTATTTGTACCCTTAAGCTCTGCTTAGTGTTAGGTGTTTGTTCTACTTAGGACTTGCCTTAAAACAATTAGTAGCTGGCATATTAGCCTAGAGCGCAGCACATTTTGCGCCTCTTGTTATGGTTATTAGTATCTATTAAGACACTTTTTAAGCTCTTAACCTTAGATTAGGTAGGGATACCTGCTAAACTTAAGTATATTAATAAGTGGAGGAAAAGAAACTAATAGGGATTGCCCTAGTAACGGCGAGTGAAGCGGCAACAGCTTAAATTTAAAATCTAGCTCTTTTAGGGTCTAAGTTATAATTTGCAGAGGGCGCTTTAGCGTTAGTAGTAGTCTAAGTTCCTTAGAACAGGACGTTACAGAGGGTAAGAATCCTGTATATAGTTGCTGGCCTTCGCCGTGTAAAGCCTCTTTAACGAGTTAAGTTATTTAGGAATATAGCTCTAAATAGGAGGTAAATTTCTTCTAAAGCTAAATACTAGCTAGAGACTAATAGCGCATAAGTAGAGTGATTAAAAGATAAAAAGCACTTTAGAAAGAGAGTTAAATAGCACGTGAAATTGTTAAAAGGGAAGCGCTTGCAGCTAGACTTGCCTGTAGTTGCTTATCTAGGCTTTTGTCTAGTGCACTCTTCTATAGGCAGGCTAGCATTAGTTTAGGTAGTTAGATAAAGGTCTCTGTCACGTACCTCCCTTTAGGGAGGCCTTATAGGGGAGACGATATGTAACTAGCCTAGACTAAGGTCCGCGCATCTGCTAGGATGCTAGCGTAATAGCTATAAGTGGCCTATCTTAAAACATAGACTAAGGAGTCTAATATCTATATAAGTGTTTAGGTGTTAAGCCTAGATGCGTAATAAAAGTGAATAGAGGTAGGAACCCTTTTAGGGTGCACTATTAACTAATCCTAATATCTTTGAAAGGATTTAAGTAAGAGCATAGCTATTAGGACCTAAAAGATGGTGAACTATGCTTAAATAGGGTAAAGCTAGAGGAAACTCTAGTGGAGGCTTGCAGCGGTTCTAACGTGCAAATTAATTGTTAAATTTAGGCATAGGGGCGAAAGACTAATTAAACTATCTAGTAGCTAGTTCCTACTAAAGTTTCCCTTAGGATAGTAGTAACGTATTTAGTTTTATAAGGTAAAGCGAATAATTAGAGGCCTAGGGGTTAAAATAACCTTTACCTATTCTTAAACTTTAAATATATAAGAAGTCCTTGTTACTTAATTAAATGTAGACACTTAAATGTACTATTACTAGTAGGCTATTTTTGGTAAGCAGAACTAGTAATGCAGGATAAACTAAACGCGGGGTTAAGGTGCTAGAATGCACGCTTATTAGACACTACAAAAGGTGTTAGTTTATCTAGATAGCAGGATAGTAGCTATAGAAGTTAGAATCTACTAAGGAGTGTGTAATAACTTACCTACTAAATAAACTAGCCCTAAAAATAGATAGCGCTTAAGCGTGTTACCTATACCCCGCCGCTAGGGCAAGATTTAAGCCCTAGCGAGTAGGCAGGCGTAGAGGCTCGTGACAAAGCCTTGGGGGTAACCCTAGGTAGAACGGCCTCTAGTGCAGATCTTGGTAGTAGTAGCAAATACTTAAATAAGAACTTTAAGGACTAAAGTAGGGAAAGGTTCTATATAAATAGTAGTTAGATATAGGTTAGTTAATCCTAAGAGATAGGGTAATTCTATTTTAATGTTAGTGCTTGCGCCGCGCCCTTAAAAGGGAAGCTGGTTAATATTCTAGCACCTAGATGTAGATTCTCTGCGGCAACGCAACTAAGAGCGGAGACCTTAGCGGGAGCCCTAAGAAGAGTTCTCTTTTCTTCTTAATAGTCTATTACCCTAAAATTGGTTTATCTAGAGCTAGGGTTTAATAGCTAGAAGAGCGCTGCACTTTTGCGGCGTTTGGTGCGCTCCTAATAAGCCTTAAAAATCTGCTTAAAGAAATAGTTTTTACGCTAGGTTATACTTATAACTATAGTAGGTCTCTAAGGTAAAAAGCCTCTAGTTAATAGAATAATGTAGATAAGGGAAGTTAGTAAAATAGATCTATAACTTTGGGAAAAGGATTAGCTCTAAGGGTTAGGTATGTTAGGCCTTGGGGAGAAGCCTCTAGCGTAGAAGGGCACTAACCGCAAGGTAGGCGCCTCTTAGCGCTAGGGTGTAGACACCCTTAGCAGGTTTTGGCTGTCTAGCGTACGTTTAACAACTAACTTAGAACTAGTATAGATAAGGGGAATCTAACTGTCTAATTAAAATATAGTATTATAATAGCTAGAAAGTAGTGTTAATATAATGTGATTTCTGCCTAGTGCTCTAAATATTAAAGCGAAGAGATTTGACTAAGCGCGGGTAAATAGCGGGAGTAACTATAACTCTCTTAAGGTAGCTAAATACCTTATTATCTAATTAGTAACGCGTATAAATAGATTAATAAGATTCCTACTATCCCTATCTACTATCTAGCAAAACCATAGCTAAGGGAACAGGCTTAGTTAAATTAGCAGGGAAAGAAGACCCTGTTAAGCTTGACTCTAGTTTAATATTGTGAAAAGATATAGGGGGTGTAGAATAGGTAGGAGCTTTGGTACTAGTGAAATACTACTACCCTTATCGTTTTTTTACTTATTTAATAAAGCGGAGCTAGGCCTTACTACCTAACTTCTAGCGTTTAAGGTCCTTTGTGGGCTAATCTAGGTTAAAGATATTGTTAGGTAGGGAGTTTAGCTAGGGCGGCATATCTATTAAACTATAACGCAGGTGTCCTAAGGGGGACTTATAGAGAATAGAAATCTCTAGTAGAGTAAAAGGGCAAAAGTCCCCTTGATTTTGATTTTTAGTGTGAATACAAACTATAAAAGTGTGGCCTATTAATCCTTTAGTCCCTTGAAATTTAAGGCTAGAGGTGCTAGAAAAGTTACTATAGGGATAACTAGCTTGTGGCAGCTAAGCGTTTATAGCAACGTTGCTTTTTAATTCTTTAATATTAGCTCTTCCTATTATACTAAAGCAGAATTTGGTAAGCGTTAGATTGTTTACCTACTAATAGGGAACGTGAGCTAGGTTTAGACTGTTGTAAGACAGGTTAGTTTTACCCTACTAATAACCTTGCCCTAATAGTAATACTACTTAGTACAAGAGGAACCGTGGTTTTAGATAATTGGTTTTTGTGGCTGTCTAACTAGGTATTGCCGCGAAGCTACTATCTGCTAGATTATAGCTAAACGCCTTTAAGTTAGAATCTATGCTAGAATAGGGTGATTTCCGCCTGCACTAGTTAGATATGAATAGGCCTTTGGCCTAGAACCTTACTAGATTAGCGTTAGCAGCCCTATTAAAGTTAGGGTTGTTAGCTAGTGTATTGTAATTGTATAGTGCGCAGGATTGAATCCTTTATAGATAACTTAGTTGTCTGGCTAGGTTGTGTAAGTAGTTAAGTAGCCTTGTTGTTACGAGCTACTAAGCGTAAGCCCGTTGCTAGCTTGGTTAAAATTAGGATATTATGCCCTCCTTATTTGCAAAACTGCTGCCTAAATAGCTGCTGTTAATAGAAGGAAGAGGGCTATAGCGAACAAGTTATATAGTAATTGTAAGATAGAGAGGGCTAGAGCTAGGAGCAATCCTCGCAAAATATACAAAAGAATAGGTTATGTGTGTACGTACCTTAGGCAGTTAATATATAGCATAGGAAGATTAAGAAAGGATTTAAGATAATCTATATAGATTTTTAGGTAGTGATCTATAACTTAAGAGCGTTCTATAACTTTTTATTTTTTAGGGGTACTGTTCTATAACTTTATAGCCTTCTATACTTAAAAATTCCTCTAGGCTATTCTATAACTATAGATTATTTAAACCTTTAGGGTATTCTATTAATATTTAAAAAAATCCTGTAGGCTATTCTATAAGCTTAGGGCGTTCTATAACTTTAGGGCGTTCTATAACTTTTTATTTTTTAGGTGTAGTGTTCTATAACTTTAGGGCGTTGTATAACTTTTTCTTTTTTAGAGGTAGTGTTCTATAACTTTAGGGCGTTCTATAACTTTAGGGCGTTCTACAACTTTTTATTTTTTAGGTGTAGTGTTCTATAACTTTAGGGCGTTCTATAACTTTTTCTTTTTTAGAGGTAGTGTTCTATAACTTTAGGGAGTTCTATAACTTTAGGGCGTTCTACAACTTTTTATTTTTTAGGGGTAGTGTTCTATAACTTTAGGGCGTTCTATAACTTTAGGGCGTTCTATAACTTTAGGGCGTTCTATAACTTTATTTTTTAGGGGTAGTGTTCTATAACTTTAGGGCGTTCTATAACTTTAGGGCGTTCTATAACTTTTTATTTTTTAGGGTTAGTGTTCTATAACTTTAGCGCGTTCTATACCTTTTATTTATTCTATTACTTTAGTCCTTTCTATAACTTTAGACTATTCTATACTAGTAGCTATTATATCCTTTTTATAATACTTATTATATCATACTATTATCTATTATTCTTTACTGTTAAGTATATCCTTATATTTTATAAAACCTTTTCTCTACTAGCTAGTCCTACTATACTTTCTTTTATAACCTACTAGTATTAAATAATACCTTTATATTCTTCTTTTATACTATCTCTATTTCTTGCCTTATCTATTAAGTAGATATAGATAGAGCTAATAGATCTATAGTTAATATAGATATAGTAGTTATAGTAGAGTATAGATATTAGAGTAGATATCCTTATCTATATATTTACCTACTACTAATAAAATTCCAAGTTACTCTTATCTAGCGAATACGGGTTTATGGTTTGTATAGGGCTGCGTATATCTATACAGTTTTACATATAAAAAAGTGTACCTCTAAGCTGTTTTCTGCCGCACTAACCCTGCAACGCGAAAATTAAACCAAAACCCGTTCCTATAATATATAAGGAGGGCAAATGGATTCTTAAATACTAAATGCCTAACTAACTAACTAAGGTTAAATCTGCTGCGCGCAGTTCTTGGATTAGGCAGTTAAACTAGCGTTATTAGGCACTAAGGGGGCAATTTTTGCTTATGTCCGCGTCTATACTCCCTATAACTCCCTGTTATTAGCGCTCTGCGCCTGTTTTAGCGGCAGTTAGACTAAATTTAAAAGTTTTGGTTTTATAATAGCTAGCCTTGTTTCCTAGATTTCTGCCTGGTTTAGATTTGCTCTAATTAGTGGGTAATTAGGGGCTTAGAGATTGCTCTTCTACTTAACTAGGCAGGCCTAGGCCTATATGCTAAAGCAACCCTGCTGTTGCGCCTAGTTTTGTAGTTGGTACCTGAAGTCCTACTGTTAAAGTTTTAGTAGTAGGCAAAATTTAGGGTCTATAGATGGCTAGCACTGCTAAACTATTTAACAGATCTTAGGGGATAGCCCTGCCTAGCATCTGCTCCTAGTAAGCGTGGCAAAGCGTAGGTTTTCTCTACTTAAGGCATGTATGTGGCGAGTTTAAACACGTGGAAACGCCTGTTAGGCTTTGTTGCGGACTATTCCTTAAGAAACTTAGTAGGGGCAATTAAATTAGTTGCTAGTTGTAACTAGTGCCTTGTGTGCTGTTATGCTAGTAGCTAGAATTGCTTCTGCGATTTCTTATTACGTACTTTCCGCCTCCTTTTAGGGGTAGTGCTTGTGCGCTTTAGCGTATTAGGCATTAGGATTGTTACCTAGTTAATTCTACTAGTAGTTATATGCTTGTCTTAAAGATTAAGCTATGTATATCTAAGTATAAGCAATTATACTGTGAAACTGCGAATGGCTTATTAAATTAGTTATTGTTTATTTGATAGTACCTTACTACTTAGATAACTATAGTAATTCTAGAGCTAATACATGCTAAAAACCCTAACTTTAGAAGGGGTGTATTTATTAGATAAAAAACCAACGCCCTTTAGGGCTTCTTAGTGATTTATAATAACTTTACAGATTGCATGGCCTTACGCTAGCAATAGTTTATTTAAATTTCTGCCCTATTAACTTTTAATAGTAAGGTATTAGCTTACTATGGTTTTAACGGGTAACGGGGAATTAGGGTTTAATTCTAGAGAGGGAGCCTAAGAAACAGCTACTATATCTAAGGAAGGCAGCAGGCGCGCAAATTACCTAATCCTAATATAGGGAGGTAGTGACAATAAATACTAATATAGGGCTCTTTTAGGTCTTGTAATTAGAATAAGTATAATTTAAACCTCTTAATAAGGAACAATTAGAGGGCAAGTCTAGTGCTAGCAGCTGCGGTAATTCTAGCTCTAATAGCGTATATTAAAGTTGTTGCAGTTAAAAAGCTTGTAGTTAAAACTTGGGTCTGGCTAGCAGGTCTGCCTTACCGCGTGTACTTGTCTGGCTAGGCCTTCCTTCTAGAGAACCTTATGCCCTTTACTAGGCGTGTTAGGGACTAGGACTTTTACTTTGAAAAAATTAGAGTGTTTAAAGTAGGCCTTTGCTTAAATATGTTAGCATAGAATAATAGAATAGGACGTGTGGTCCTATTTTGTTAGTTTCTAGAACCGCTGTAATAATTAATAGGGACAGTTAGGGGCATTAGTATTTAATTGTTAGAGGTGAAATTCTTGGATTTATTGAAGACTAACTACTGCGAAAGTATTTGCTAAGGATGTTTTTATTAATTAGTAAACAAAAGTTAGGGGATTAAAGACAATTAGATACTGTTGTAGTCTTAACTGTAAACTATGCTAACTAGGGATTAGGTAATGTTCTTTTTCTAACTTGCTTGGCACCTTATAAGAAATCAAAGTTTTTGGGTTCTAGGGGGAGTATGGTCGCAAGGCTAAAACTTAAAGAAATTAACAGAAGGGCACTACTAGGCGTAGAGCCTGCGGCTTAATTTAACTTAACACAGGGAAACTTACTAGGTCTAGATAAAATAAGGATTAATAGATTAAGAGCTCTTTCTTGATTTTTTAGGTGGTAGTGCATAGCTGTTCTTAGTTAGTAGAGTGATTTGTCTGCTTAATTGCAATAACAAATAAGACCTTAACCTGCTAAATAGCTAGGCTAGCTTTGGCTAGTTGCTAGCTTCTTAGAGGGACTATTAGCTTAAGCTAATAGAAGTTTAAGGCAATAACAGGTCTGTGATGCCCTTAGATGTTCTAGGCTGCACGCGCGCTATACTAATAGAGCTAACAAGTTCTTTACCTTAACTAAAAGGTCTAGGTAATCTTGTTAAACTCTGTTGTGCTAGGGATAGAGCATTGCAATTATTGCTCTTTAACAAGGAATGCCTAGTAAGCGCGTGTTATTAGTATGCGTTAATTACGTCCCTGCCCTTTGTACACACTACCTGTTGCTACTACTAATTAAATAGCTTAGTAAGGCCTTTAGACTAGCTTAGGGAGGTTAGTAATAACTACCCTAAGCTAGAAAGTTTGTTAAACTTGGTTATTTAGAGGAAGTAAAAGTTGTAACAAGGTTTCTGTAGGTGAACCTGCAGAAGGATTATTACCTATTTTTAAAGCACTGCCGCCTTAATTAGTAGCGGCAGTCTACTTTAATTCTGCCTATGTTTTTTGCGTACTATTTGTTTCCTTAGTAGGCTTGCCTACTAATTAGATCCCCTAAAACTACTTGCAATTATAGTTAGCGTTAGTAATACTGTAATAAATTACAACTTTTAATAATAGATCTCTTAGTTCTAGTATTAATAAAGAACGCAGCGAAATGCGATAAGTAGTGTGAATTGTAGAATTTAGTGAATTATTAAATCTTTAAACGCATATTGCGCCCCTTAGTATTCTATAGGGTATGCCTGTTTAAGCGTTATTTGTACCCTTAAGCTCTACTTAGTGTTAGGTATTTGTTCTACTTAGGACTCGCCTTAAAATAATTAGTAGCTAGTATATTAGCCTAGAGCGCAGCATATTTTGCGCCTCTTGTTATAGTTGTTAGTATCTATTAAGATACTTTTTAAGCTCTTAACCTTAGATTAGGTAGGGATACCTGCTAAACTTAAGTATATTAATAAGCAGAGGAAAAGAAACTAATAGGGATTGCCCTAGTAACGGCAAGTAAAGCGGCAACAGCTTAAATTTAAAATCTAGCTCTTTTAGGGTCTAAGTTATAATTTGCAGAGGGCGCTTTAGTGTTAGCAGTAGTCTAAGTTCCTTAGAACAGGACGTTACAGAGGGTAAGAATCCTATACGTAGTCGCTGGCCTTTGCCGTGTAAAGCCCCTTTAATAAGTTAAGTTATTTAGGAATGTAGCTCTAAATAGGAGGTAAATTTCTTCTAAAGCTAAATACTAGCTAGAGACTAATAGCGTATAAGTAGAGTGATTAAAAGATAAAAAGTACTTTAGAAAGAGAGTTAAATAGCACGTGAAATTGTTAAAAGGGAAGCGCTTACAGCTAGACTTGCCTGTAGTTACTTATCTAGGCTTTTGTCTAGTGCACTCTTCTATAGGCAGGCTAGTATTAGTTTAGGTAGTTAGATAAAGGTCTCTATTACGTACCTCCCTTTAGGGAGGCCTTATAGGGGAGACGATATGTAACTAGCCTAGACTAAGGTCCGCGCATCTGCTAGGATGCTAGCGTAATAGCTATAAGCAGCCCGTCTTAAAATATAGACTAAGGAGTCTAATATCTATGCGAGTGTTTAGGTGTTAAGCCTAGACGCGTAATAAAAGTAAACAGAGGTAGGAACCCTTTTAGGGTGCACTATTAACTAATCCTAATATCTTTAGAAGGATTTAAGTAAGAGCATAGCTATTAGGACCTAAAAGATAGTAAACTATGCTTAAATAGGGTAAAGCTAGAGGAAACTCTAGTAGAGGCTTGCAGTAGTTCTGACGTGCAAATTAATTGTTAAATTTAGGTATAGGGGCGAAAGACTAATTAAACTATCTAGTAGCTAGTTCCTACTAAAGTTTCCCTTAGGATAGCAGTAACGTATTTAGTTTTATAAGGTAAAGCAAATAATTAGAGGCCTAGGGGTTAAAATAACCTTTACCTATTCTTAAACTTTAAATATATAAGAAGTCCTTATTACTTAATTAAATGTAGACACTTAAATATACTGTTACTAGTAGGCTATTTTTAGTAAGTAGAACTAGCAATGCAGGATAAACTAAACGTAGGGTTAAGGTGCTAGAATGCACGCTTATTAGACACTACAAAAGGTGTTAGTTTATCTAGATAGTAGAATAGTAGCTATGGAAGTTAGAATCTACTAAGGAGTGTATAATAACTTACCTGCTAAATAAACTAGCCCTAAAAATAGATAGCGCTTAAGCGTGTTACCTATACCCCGCTGCTAGGGCAAGATTTAAGCCCTAGCAAGTAGGCAGGCGTAGAGGCTTGTGACGAAGCCTTAGGGGTAACCCTAGGTAGAACGGCCTCTAGTGCAGATCTTAGTGGTAGTAGCAAATACTTAAATAAGAACTTTAAGGACTAAAGTAGGGAAAGGTTCTGTGTAAACAGCAGTTAGATATAGGTTAGTTAATCCTAAGAGATAGGGTAATTCTGTTTTAATGTTAGTGCTTGCGCTACGCCCTTAAAAGGGAAGCTAGTTAATATTCTAGCACCTAGATGTAGATTCTCTGCGGTAACGCAACTAAGAGTAGAGACCTTGGCGGGAGCCCTAAGAAGAGTTCTCTTTTCTTCTTAACAGTCTGTTACCCTAAAATTAGTTTGTCTAGAGCTAGGGTTTAATAGCTAGAAAAGCGCTACACTTTTATAGCATTTGGTGCGCTCCTAATAAGCCTTAAAAATCTACTTAAAGAAATAGTTTTTACGCTAGGTTGTACTTATAACTATAGTAGGTCTCTAAGGTAAAAAGCCTCTAGTTAATAGAACAATGTAGATAAGGGAAGTTAGCAAAATAGATCTGTAACTTTAGGAAAAGGATTAGCTCTAAGGGTTAGGTACGTTAGGCCTTAGGGAGAAGCCTCTAGCGCAGAAGGGCACTAACTGCAAGGTGGGCGCCTCTTAGCGCTAGGGTGTAGACACCCTTAGCAGGTTTTGGCTATCTAGCGTACGTTTAACAACTAACTTAGAACTAGTATAGATAAGGGGAATCTAACTGTCTAATTAAAATATAGCATTACGATAGCTAGAAAGTAGTGTTAATATAATGTAATTTCTGCCTAGTGCTCTAAATATTAAAGCGAAGAGATTTAACTAAGCGCAGGTAAATAGTGGGAGTAACTATAACTCTCTTAAGGTAGCTAAATGCCTTGTTATCTAATTAGTAACGCGTATAAATAGATTAACGAGATTCCTACTATCCCTATCTACTATCTAGCAAAACCATAGCTAAGGGAACAGGCTTAGCTAAATTAGCGGGGAAAGAAGACCCTGTTAAGCTTAACTCTAGTTTAATATTGTAAAAAGATATAGGGGGTGTAGAATAGGTAGGAGCTTTGGCGCTAGTGAAATACTACTACCCTTATTGTTTTTTTACTTATTTAATAAAGCGGAGCTAGGCCTTACTACCTAACTTCTAGCGTTTAAGGTCCTTTGTGGGCTAATCTAGGTTAAAGATATTGTTAGGTAGGGAGTTTAGCTAGGGCGGTATATCTATTAAACTATAACGCAGGTGTCCTAAGGGGGACTTATAGAGAATAGAAATCTCTAGTAGAGTAAAAGGGCAAAAGTCCCCTTAATTTTGATTTTTAGTGTGAATACAAACCATAAAAGTGTAGCCTATTAATCCTTTAGTCCCTTGAAATTTGAGGCTAGAGGTGCTAGAAAAGTTACTACAGGGATAACTGGCTTGTGGCAGCCAAGTGTTTATAGCGACGTTGCTTTTTAATCCTTTGATGTTAGCTCTTCCTATTATACTAAAGCAGAATTTAGTAAGTGTTAGATTGTTTACCTACTAATAGGGAACGTAAGCTAGGTTTAGACTGTTGTAAGATAGGTTAGTTTTACCCTACTAATAACCTTGCCCTAATAGTAATACCGCTTAGTACGAGAGGAACTGTGGTTTTAGATAATTGGTTTTTGCGGCTATCTAACTAGGTATTGCCGCGAAGCTACTATCTGCTAGATTATAGCTAAACGCCTCTAAGTTAGAATCTATGCTAGAATAGGGTGATTTCCGCCTGCACTAGTTAGATATGAATAGGCCTTTGGCCTAGAACCTTACTAGATCGGCGTTGGCAGCCCTATTAAAGTTAGGGTTGTTAGCTAGTGTATTGTAATTGTATAGTGCGCAGGATTGAATTCTTTGTAGATAACTTAGTTATCTGGCTAGGTCGTGTAAGTAGTTAAGTAGCCTTGTTGTTACGAGCTACTAAGCGTAAGCCTATTGCTAGCTTGGTTAAAATTGGGATATTATGCCCTCCTTATTTGCAAAACTGCTGCCTAAATAGCTGCTATTAATAGAAGGAAGAGGGCTATAGCAAACAAGTTATATAGTAATTGCAAGATAGAGAGGGCTAGAGCTAGGAGCAATCCTTGCAAAATATACAAAAGAACAGGTTGTGTGTGTACGTACCTTAGGCAGTTAATATATAGTATAGGAAGATTAAGAAAGGATTTAAGATAATCTATATAGATTTTTAGGCGGTGATCTATAACTTAAGAGCGTTCTATAACTTTTTATTTTTTAGGGGTACTATTCTATAACTTTATAGCCTTCTATACTTAAAAATTCCTCTAGGCTATTCTATAACTATAGAGTATTTAAACCTTTAGGGTATTCTATTAATATTTAAAAAAATCCTGTAGGCTATTCTATAAGCTTAGGGCGTTCTATAACTTTAGGGCGTTCTATAACTTTTTATTTTTTAGGTATAGTGTTCTATAACTTTAGGGCGTTGTATAACTTTTTCTTTTTTAGAGGTAGTGTTCTATAACTTTAGGGCGTTCTATAACTTTAGGGCGTTCTATAACTTTAGGGCGTTCTATAACTTTTTATTTTTTAGGGGTAGTGTTCTATAACTTTAGGGCGTTCTATAACTTTTTCTTTTTTAGAGGTAGTGTTCTATAACTTTAGGGCGTTCTACAACTTTTTATTTTTAGGGGTAGCGTTCTATAACTTTAGGGCGTTCTATAACTTTAGGGCCTTCTATAAGCTTAGGGCGTTCTATAACTTTTGGGCGTTCTATAACTTTAGGGCGTTCTATAACTTTTTATTTTTTAGGGTTAGTGTTCTATAACTTTAGCGCGTTCTATACCTTTTATTTATTCTATTACTTTAGTCCTTTCTATAACTTTAGACTATTCTATACTAGTAGCTATTATATCCTTTTTATAATACTTATTATATTATACTATTATCTATTATTCTTTACTGTTAAGTATATCCTTATATTTTATAAAACCTTTTCTCTACTAGCTAGTCCTACTATACTTTCTTTTATAACCTACTAGTATTAAATAATACCTTTATATTCTTCTTTTATACTATCTCTATTTCTTGCCTTATCTATTAAGTAGATATAGATAGAGCTAATAGATCTATAGTTAATATAGATATAGTAGTTATAGTAGAGTATAGATATTAGAGTAGATATCCTTATCTATATATTTACCTACTACTAATAAAATTCCAAGTTACTCTTATCTAGCGAATACGGGTTTATGGTTTGTATAGGGCTACGTATGTCTATATGGTTTTATATATAAAAAAGTGTACCTCTAAGCTATTTTCTGCTGCACTAACCCTGCAACGCGAAAATCAAACCAAAACCTATTCCTATAATATATAAGGAGGGCAAATAGATTCTTAAATACTAAATACCTAACTAACTAACTAAGGTTAAATCTACTGCGCGCAGTTCTTAGATTAGGCGGTTAAACTAGCGTTGTTAGGCACTAAGGGGGCAATTTTTGCTCATGTCTGCGTCTATACTCCCTATAACTCCCTATTGTTAGCGCTCTACGCCTGTTTTAGTAGTAGTTAGACTAAATTTGAAAGTTTTGGTTTTATAATAGCTAGCCTTATTTCCTAGATTTCTGCCTAGTTTAGATTCGCTCTAATTAGTAGGTAATTAGGGGCTTAGAGATTGCTCTTCTACTTAACTAGGCAGGCCTAGGCCTATATACTAAAGCAACCCTGCTGTTGCGCCTAGTTTTGTGGTTAGCACCTAAAGTCCTACTGTTAAAGTTTTAGTAGTGGGCAAAATTTAGGGTCTGTAGATAGCTAGCACTGCTAAACTATTTAACAGATCTTAGGGGATAGCCCTGCCTAGCATCCGCTCCTAGTAAGCGTGGTAAAGCGTAGGTTTTCTCTACTTAAGGCATGTATGTGGCGAGTTTAAACACGCGGAAACGCCTATTAGGCTTTGTTATAGACTATTCCTTAAGAAACTTAGTAGGGGCAATTAAATTAGTTACTAGTTGTAACTAGTGCCTTGTGTGCTGTTATGCTAGTAGCTAGAATTGCTTCTGCGATTTCTTATCACGTACTTTCTGCCTCCTTTTAGGGGTAGTGCTTGTGCGCTTCAGCGTATTAGGTATTAGGATTGTTACCTAGTTAATTCTGCTAGTAGTTATATGCTTGTCTTAAAGATTAAGCTATGCATATCTAAGTATAAGTAATTATACTGTAAAACTGTAAATGGCTTATTAAATTAGTTATTATTTATTTGATAGTACCTTACTACTTAGATAACTGTGGTAATTCTAGAGCTAATACATGCTAAAAACCCTAACTTTAGAAGGGGTGTATTTATTAGATAAAAAACCAACGCCCTTTGGGGCTTCTTAGTAATTTATAATAACTTTACAGATCGCATAGCCTTGCGCTAGTGATAGTTTATTCAAATTTCTACCCTATTAACTTTTAATAGTAAGGTATTAGCTTACTATGGTTTTAACAGGTAACGGGGAATTAGGGTTTAATTCTAGAGAGGGAGCCTGAGAAATGGCTACTATATCTAAGGAAGGCAGTAGGCGCGCAAATTACCTAATCCTAACATAGGGAGGTAGTGACAATAAATACTAATATAGGGCTCTTTTAGGTCTTGTAATTAGAATAAGTATAATTTAAACCTCTTAACAAGGAATAATTAGAGGGTAAGTCTAGTGCTAGTAGCTGCAGTAATTCTAGCTCTAATAGCGTATATTAAAGTTGTTGTAGTTAAAAAGCTTGTAGTTAAAACTTAGGTCTAGCTGGCAGGTCTGCCTTACCGCGTGTACTTGTCTAGCTAGGCCTTCCTTCTAGAGAACCTTATGCCCTTTACTGGGCGTGTTAGGGACTAGGACTTTTACTTTGAAAAAATTAGAGTGTTTAAAGCAGGCCTTTGCTTAAATACGTTAGTATAGAATAATAGAATAGGACGTGTAGTCCTATTTTGTTAGTTTCTAGGACTGCTATAATAATTAATAGGGATAGTTAGGGGCATTAGTATTTAATTGTTAGAGGTAAAATTCTTGGATTTATTAAAGACTAACTACTGCGAAAGTATTTGCTAAGGATGTTTTTATTAATTAGTGAATAAAAGTTAGGGGATTAAAGATGATTAGATACTGTCGTAGTCTTAACTGTAAACTATGCTAACTAGGGATTAGGCGATGTTCTTTTTCTGACTTGCTTGGCACCTTACAAGAAATTAAAGTTTTTGGGTTCTAGGGGGAGTATGGTTGCAAGGCTAAAACTTAAAGAAATTAATAGAAGGGTACTACTAGGCGTGGAGCCTGCGGCTTAATTTAACTTAACACAGGGAAACTTACTAGGTCTAGATAAAATAAGGATTAATAGATTAAGAGCTCTTTCTTGATTTTTTAGGTAGTGGTGCATGGCTGTTCTTAGTTAGTAGAGTGATTTGTCTGCTTAATTGCGATAACAAACAAGACCTTAACCTGCTAAATAGCTAGGCTAGCTTTAGCTAGTTACTAGCTTCTTAGAGGGACTATTAGCTTAAGCTAATAGAAGTTTAAGGCAATAACAGGTCTGTAATGCCCTTAGATGTTCTAGGCTGTACGCGCGCTACACTGACAGAGCTAATAAGTTCTTTACCTTAACTAAAAGGTCTAGGTAATCTTGTTAAACTCTATTGTGCTAGGGATAGAGTATTGTAATTATTGCTCTTTAATAAGGAATGCCTAGTAAGCGCGTGTTATTAGCATGCGTTAATTACGTCCCTGCCCTTTGTACACACTACCTATTGCTACTACTAATTAAATAGCTTAGTGAGGCCTTTAGACTAGCTTAGGGAGGTTAGCAACAACTACCCTAAGCTAGAAAGTTTGTTAAACTTGGTTATTTAGAGGAAGTAAAAGTTGTAACAAGGTTTCTGTAGGTGAACCTGCAGAAGGATTATTACCTATTTTTAAAGCACTACTACCTTAATTAGTGGTAGCAGTCTACTTTGATTTTGCCTATGTTTTTTGCGTACTATTTGTTTCCTTAGTGGGCTTGCCTACTAATTAGATCCCCTAAAACCACTTGTAATTATAGTTAGCGTTAGTAACACTATAATAAATTATAACTTTTAATAATAGATCTCTTGGTTCTAGCATTAATAAAGAACGCAGCGAAATGCGATAAGTAGTGTAAATTGCAGAATTTAGTAAATTATTAAATCTTTAAACGCACATTGCGCCCCTTAGTATTCTATAGGGCATGCCTGTTTAAGCGTTATTTGTACCCTTAAGCTCTACTTGGTGTTAGGTGTTTGTTCTACTTAGGACTTGCCTTAAAACAATTAGTAGCTAGCATATTAGCCTAGAGCGCAGCACATTTTGTGCCTCTTGTTATAGTTGTTAGTATCTATTAAGACACTTTTTAAGCTCTTGACCTTGGATTAGGTAGGGATACCTGCTAAACTTAAGCATATTAATAAGTGGAGGAAAAGAAACTAATAGGGATTGCCCTAGTAACAGCGAGTGAAGCGGCAATAGCTTAAATTTGAAATCTGGCTCTTTTAGGGTCTGAGTTGTAATTTGTAGAGGGCGCTTTAGCGTTAGCAGCGGTCTAAGTTCCTTAGAATAGGACGTTATAGAGGGTAAGAATCCTATACGTAGTTGCTAGCCTTCGCTGTATAAAGCCCCTTTAATAAGTTAAGTTGTTTAGGAATGCAGCTCTAAATAGGAGGTAAATTTCTTCTAAAGCTAAATACTAGCTAGAGACTAATAGCGCACAAGTAGAGTGATTAAAAGATAAAAAGTACTTTAGAAAGAGAGTTAAATAGCACGTGAAATTGTTAAAAGGGAAGCGCTTGCAGCTAGACTTGCCTGTAGTTGCTTATCTAGGCTTTTATCTAGTGCACTCTTCTATAGGCAGGCTAGTATTAGTTTAGGCAGTTAGATAAAGGTCTCTGTTACGTACCTCCCTTTAGGGAGGCCTTATAGGGGAGACGACATGCAACTAGCCTAGACTAAGGTCCGCGCATCTGCTAGGATACTAGCGTAATAGCTGTAAGCGGCCCGTCTTAAAACATGGACTAAGGAGTCTAATATCTATGCGAGTGTTTAGGTGTTAAGCCTAGACACGTAATGAAAGTAAATAGAGGTAGGAACCCTTTTAGGGTGCACTATTAACTAATCCTAATATCTTTGGAAGGATTTAAGTAAGAGTATAGCTGTTAAGACCTAAAAGATAGTAAACTATACTTAAATAGGGTGAAGCTAGAGGAAACTCTAGTAGAGGCTCGTAGTAGTTCTAACGTGCAAATTAATTGTTAAATTTAGGTATAGGGGCGAAAGACTAATTAAACTATCTAGTAGCTAGTTCCTGCTAAAGTTTTCCTTAGGATAGTAGTAACGTATTTAGTTTTATAAGGTAAAGCGAATAATTAGAGGCCTAGGGGTTAAAATAACCTTTACCTATTCTTAAACTTTAAATATGTAAGAAGTCCTTATTACTTAATTAAACGTGGACACTTAAATATACTGTTACTAGTAGGCTATTTTTAGTAAGTAGAACTAGCGATGCGGGATAAACTAAATATAGGGTTAAGGTGCTAGAATACACGCTTATTAGATACCATAAAAGGTGTTAGTTTATCTAGACAGTAGGACAGTAGCTATAGAAGTTAGAATCTACTAAGGAGTGTGTAATAACTTACCTGCTAAATAAACTAGCCCTAAAAATAGATGGCGCTTAAGCGTGTTACCTATACCCCGCTGCTAGGGCAAGATTTAAGCCCTAGCAAGTAGGCAGGCGTAGAGGCTTGTGACGAAGCCTTAGGGGTAACCCTAGGTAGAACGGCCTCTAGTGCAGATCTTAGTGGTAGTAGCAAATACTTAAATAAGAACTTTAAGGACTAAAGTAGGGAAAGGTTCTGTGTAAACAGCAGTTAGATATAGGTTAGTTAATCCTAAGAGATAGGGTAATTCTGTTTTAATGTTAGTGCTTGCGCTATGCCCTTAAAAGGGAAGCTAGTTAATATTCTAGCACCTAGATGTAGATTCTCTGCGGTAACGCAACTAAGAGTAGAGACCTTGGCGGGAGCCCTAAGAAGAGTTCTCTTTTCTTCTTAACAGTCTGTTACCCTAAAATTAGTTTGTCTAGAGCTAGGGTTTAATAGCTAGAAAAGCGCTACACTTTTATAGCATTTGGTGCGCTCTTAATAAGCCTTAAAAATCTACTTAAAGAAATAGTTTTTACGCTAGGTCGTACTTATAACCACAGTAGGTCTCTAAGGTAAAAAGCCTCTAGTTAATAGAATAATGTAGATAAGGGAAGTTAGCAAAATAGATCTGTAACTTTAGGAAAAGGATTAGCTCTAAGGGTTAGGTACGTTGGGCCTTAGGGAGAAGCCTCTAGCGTAGAAGGGCACTAACTGCAAGGTGGGCGCCTCTTAGCGCTAGGGTGTAGACACCCTTAGCAGGTTTTAGCTGTCTAGCGTACGTTTAACAACTAACTTAGAACTAGTATAGATAAGGGGAATCTAACTGTTTAATTAAAATATAGTATTATAATAGCTAGAAAGTAGTGTTAACGTAATGTGATTTCTGCCTAGTACTCTAAATGTTAAAGCAAAGAGATTTAACTAAGCGCGGGTAAATAGTGAGAGTAACTATAACTCTCTTAAGGTAGCTAAATGCCTTGTTATCTAATTAGTAACGCGCATAAATAGATTAACGAGATTCTTACTATCCTTATCTACTATCTAGCGAAACCATAGCTAAGGGAACAGGCTTAGCTAAATTAGCGGGGAAAGAAGACCCTATTAAGCTTAACTCTAGTTTAATATTATAAAAAGATATAGGGGGTGTAGAATAGGTAGGAGCTTTAGCGCTAGTGAAATACTACTACCCTTATTGTTTTTTTACTTATTTGATAAAGCGGAGCTAGGCCTTACTACCTAACTTCTAGCGTTTAAGGTCCTTTGTAGGCTAATCTAGGTTAAAGATATTGTTAGGTAGGGAGTTTAGCTAAGGCGGCATATCTGTTAAACCATAACGCAGGTGTCCTAAGGGGGACTTATAGAGAATAGAAATCTCTAGTAGAGTAAAAGGGTAAAAGTCCCCTTGATTTTGATTTTTAGTGTGAATACAAACCATAAAAGTGTAGCCTATTAATCCTTTAGTCCCTTGAAATTTAAGGCTAGAGGTGCTAGAAAAGTTACTACAGGGATAACTAGCTTGTGGTAGCCAAGCGTTTATAGCGACGTTGCTTTTTAATCCTTTAATATTAGCTCTTCCTATTATACCAAAGCAGAATTTAGTAAGCGTTAAATTGTTTACCTACTAATAGGGAACGTGAGCTAGGTTTAGACTGTTGTAAGATAGGTTAGTTTTACCCTACTAATAACCTTGCCCTAATAGTAATACCGCTTAGTACAAGAGGAACTGCAGTTTTAGATAATTGGTTTTTGCGGCTATCTAACTAGGTATTGCCGCGAAGCTACCATCTGCTAGATTATGGCTAAACGCCTCTAAGTTAGAATCTATGCTAGAACAGGGTGATTTCTGCCTGCACTAGTTAGATACAAATAGGCCTTTAGCCTAGAACCTTACTAGATTGGCGTTAGTAGCTCTATTAAAGTTAGGGTTGTTAGCTAGTGTATTGCAATTGTATAGTGCGTAGGATTGAATCCTTTATAGATAACTTAGTTGTCTAGCTAGGTCGTGTAAGTAGTTAAGTAGCCTTGTTGTTACGAGCTACTAAGCGTAAGCCCGTTACTAGCTTAGTTAAAATTAGGATATTATGCCCTCCTTATTTGCAAAACTGCTGCCTAAATAGCTGCTGTTAATAGAAGGAAGAGGGCCATAGCGAACAAGTTATATAGTAATTGCAAGATAGAGAGGGCTAGAGCTAGGAGCAATCCTCGCAAAATATACAAAAGAACAGGTTATGTGTGTACGTACCTTAGGCAGTTAATATATAGTATAGGAAGATTAAGAAAGGATTTAAGATAATCTATATAGATTTTTAGGCGGTGATCTATAACTTAAGAGCGTTCTATAACTTTTTATTTTTTAGGGGTACTATTCTATAACTTTATAGCCTTCTATACTTGAAAATTCCTCTAGGCTATTCTATAACTATAGATTATTTAAACCTTTAGGGTATTCTATTAATATTTAAAAAAATCCTATAGGCTATTCTATAAGCTTAGGGCGTTCTATAACTTTAGGGCGTTCTATAACTTTTTATTTTTTAGGGGTAGTGTTCTATAACTTTAGGGCGTTATATAACTTTAGGGCGTTCTATAACTTTAGGGCGTTCTACAACTTTTTATTTTTTAGGGGTAGTGTTCTATAACTTTAGGGCGTTCTATAACTTTAGGGCGTTCTATAACTTTAGGGCGTTCTACAACTTTTTATTTTTTAGGGGTAGTGTTCTATAACTTTAAGGCGTTCTATAACTTTAGGGCGTTCTATAACTTTAGGGCGTTCTACAACTTTTTATTTTTTAGGGGTAGTGTTCTATAACTTTAGGGCGTTCTATAACTTTAGGGCGTTCTATAACTTTAGGGCGTTCTACAACTTTTTATTTTTTAGGGGTAGTGTTCTATAACTTTAGGACGTTCTATAACTTTAGGGCGTTCTATAACTTTAGGGCGTTCTACAACTTTTTATTTTTTAGGGGTAGTGTTCTATAACTTTAGGGCGTTCTATAACTTTAGGGCGTTCTATAACTTTTTATTTTTTAGGGTTAGTATTCTATAATATTAGAGTGTTCTATAACTTTTTCTTTTTTAGAGGTAGTGTTCTATAATATTAGAGTGTTCTATAACTTTTTATTTTTTAGGGTTAGTATTCTATAATATTAGAGTGTTCTATAACTTTTCTTTTTTAGAGGTAGTGTTCTATAATATTAGAGTGTTCTATAACTTTTTCTTTTTTAGAGGTAGTGTTCTATAACTTTAGGGCGTTCTATAACTTTAGGGCGTTCTATAACTTTAGGGCGTTCTACAACTTTTTATTTTTTAGGTGTAGTGTTCTATAACTTTAGAGCGTTCTATAACTTTTTCTTTTTTAGAGGTAGTGTTCTATAACTTTAGGGCGTTCTACAACTTTTTATTTTTAGGGGTAGCGTTCTATAACTTTAGGGCGTTCTATAACTTTAGGGCGTTCTATAACTTTAGGGCGTTCTACAACTTTTTATTTTTTAGGGGTAGTGTTCTATAACTTTAGGGCGTTCTATAACTTTAGGGCGTTCTATAACTTTAGGGCGTTCTACAACTTTAGACTATTCTATACTAGTAGCTATTATATCCTTTTTATAATACTTATTATATCATACTATTATCTATTATTCTTTACTGTTAAGTATATCCTTATATTTTATAAAACCTTTTCTTTACTAGCTAGTCCTACTATACTTTCTTTTATAACCTACTAGTATTAAATAATACCTTTATATTCTTCTTTTATACTATCTCTATTTCTTGCCTTATCTATTAAGTAGATATAGATAGAGCTAATAGATCTATAGTTAATATAGATATAGTAGTTATAGTAGAGTATAGATATTAGAGTAGATATCCTTATCTATATATTTACCTACTACTAATAAAATTCCAAGTTACTCTTATCTAGCGAATACGGGTTTATGGTTTATATAGGGCTGCGTATATCTACATGGTTTTATATACAAAAAAGTGTACCTCTAAGCTATTTTCTGCTACACTAACCCCGCGACGCGAAAATTAAACCAAAACCTGTTCCTATAATATATAAGGAGGGCAAATGGATTCTTAAATACTAAATACCTAACTAACTAACTAAGGTTAAATCTGCTGCGCGCAGTTCTTGGATTAGGCAGTTAAACTAGCGTTGTTAGGCACTAAGGGGGCAATTTTTGCTCGTGTCCGCGTCTATACTCCCTACAACTCCCTGTTGTTAGCGCTCTGCGCCTGTTTTAGCGGCAGTTAGACTAAATTTAAAAGTTTTGGTTTTATAATAGCTAGCCTTGTTTCCTAGATTTCTGCCTGGTTTAGATTCGCTCCAATTAGTAGGTAATTAGGGGCTTAGAGATTGCTCTTCTACTTAACTAGGCAGGCCTAGGCCTATATGCTAAAGCAACCCTGCTGTTGCGCCTAGTTTTGTGGTTAGCACCTGAAGTCCTACTATTAAAGTTTTAGCAGTGGGCAAAATTTAGGGTCTGTGGATGGCTAGCACTGCTAAACTATTTAATAGATCTTAGGGGACAGCCCTGCCTAGCATCCGCTCCTAGTAAGCGTAGCAAAGCGTGGGTTTTCTCTACTTAAGGCATGTATATGGCGAGTTTAAACACGCGGAAACGCCTATTAGGCTTTGTTGTAGACTATTCCTTAAGAAACTTAGTAGGGGCAATTAAATTAGTTACTAGTTATAACTAGTGCCTTGTGTGCTGTTATGCTAGTAGCTAGAATTACTTCTGCGATTTCTTATCACGTACTTTCTGCCTCCTTTTAGGGGTAGTGCTTGTGCGCTTTGGCGTATTAGGCATTAGGATTATTACCTAGTTAATTCTGCTAGTAGTTATATGCTTATCTTAAAGATTAAGCTATGTATGTCTAAGTATAAGTAATTATACTGTGAAACTGCGAATAGCTTATTAAATTAGTTATTGTTTATTTGATAGTACCTTACTACTTAGATAACTATAGTAATTCTAGAGCTAATACATGCTAAAAACCCTAACTTTAGAAGGGGTGTATTTATTAGATAAAAAACTAACGCCCTTTAGGGCTTCTTGGTGATTTATAATAACTTTACGGATTGTATAGCCTTGCGCTAGCAATAGTTTATTTAAATTTCTACCCTATTAACTTTTAATAGTAAGGTATTGGCTTACTATAGTTTTAACGGGTAACGGGGAATTAGGGTTTAATTCTAGAGAGGGAGCCTAAGAAATAGCTACTATATCTAAGGAAGGCAGCAGGCGCGCAAATTACCTAATCCTAACACGGGGAGGTAGTGACAATAAATACTAATATAGGGCTCTTTTAGGTCTTGTAATTAGAATAAGTATAATTTAAACCTCTTAATAAGGAATAATTAGAGGGCAAGTCTAGTGCTAGCAGCTACAGTAATTCTAGCTCTAATAGCGTATATTAAAGTTGTTGCAGTTAAAAAGCTTGTAGTTAAAACTTAGGTCTAGCTAGCAGGTCTGCCTTACCGCGTGTACTTGTCTGGCCGGGCCTTCCTTCTAGAGAACCTTATGCCCTTTACTAGGCGTGTTAGGGACTAGGACTTTTACTTTGAAAAAATTAGAGTATTTAAAGCAGGCCTTTGCTTAAATACGTTAGTATAGAATAATAGAATAGGACGTGCGGTCCTATTTTGTTAGTTTCTAGGACTACTATAATAATTAATAGGGATAGTTAGGGGCATTAGTATTTAATTATTAGAGGTGAAATTCTTAGATTTATTAAAGACTAACTACTACGAAAGTATTTGCTAAGGATATTTTTATTAATTAGTAAATAAAAGTTAGGGGATTAAAGATAATTAGATACTGTTGTAGTCTTAACTGTAAACTATGCTAACTAGGGATTAGGCGATGTTCTTTTTCTAACTCGCTCAGCACCTTACGAGAAATCAAAGTTTTTAGGTTCTAGGGGGAGTATGGTCGCAAGGCTGAAACTTAAAGAAATTGATAGAAGGGCACTACTAGGCGTAGAGCCTGCGGCTTAATTTAACTTAATATAGGGAAACTTACTAGGTCTAGATAAAATAAGGATTAACAGATTAAGAGCTCTTTCTTGATTTTTTAGGTAGTGGTGCATAGCTATTCTTAGTTAGTGGAGTGATTTGTCTGCTTAATTGCAATAACGAATAAGACCTTAACCTGCTAAATAGCTAGGCTAGCTTTAGCTAGTTGCTAGCTTCTTAGAGGGACTATTAGCTTAAGCTAATAGAAGTTTAAGGCAATAACAGGTCTGTAATGCCCTTAGATGTTCTAGGCCGCACGCGCGCTATACTAACAGAGCTAATAAGTTCTTTACCTTAATTAAAAGGTCTAGGTAATCTTGTTAAACTCTGTTATGCTAGGGATAGAGTATTGCAATTATTGCTCTTTAACAAGGAATACCTAGTAAGCGCGTGTTATTAGTATGCGTTAATTACGTCCCTACCCTTTGTACACACTGCCTGTCGCTACTACTAATTAAATAGCTTAGTGAGGCCTTTAGACTAGCTTAGGGAGGTTAGTAATAACTACCCTAAGCTGGAAAGTTTGTTAAACTTAGTTATTTAGAGGAAGTAAAAGTCGTAACAAGGTTTCTGTAGGTGAACCTGCGGAAGGATTATTACCTATTTTTAAAGTACTGCCGCCTTAATTAGTGGTAGTAGTCTACTTTAATTCTGCCTATGTTTTTTGCGTACTATTTGTTTCCTTAGTAGGCTTGCCTACTAATTAGATCCCCTAAAACCACTTGCAATTATAGTTAGTGTTAGTAACACTATAATAAATTACAACTTTTAATAATAGATCTCTTAGTTCTAGCATTAATAAAGAACGCAGCGAAATGCGATAAGTAGTGTAAATTATAGAATTTAGTAAATTATTAAATCTTTAAACGTATATTGCGCCCCTTAGTATTCTATAGGGCATGCCTGTTTAAGCGTTATTTGTACCCTTAAGCTCTGCTTAGTGTTAGGTGTTTGTTCTACTTAGGACTTGCCTTAAAACAATTGGTAGCTAGCATATTAGCCTAGAGCGCAGCACATTTTGCGCCTCTTGTTATAGTTGTTAGTATCTATTAAGATACTTTTTAAGCTCTTGACCTTAGATTAGGTAGGGATACCCGCTAAACTTAAGTATATTAATAAGCGGAGGAAAAGAAACTAATAGGGATTGCCCTAGTAATAGCAAGTGAAGCAGCAACAGCTTAAATTTAAAATCTGGCTCTTTTAGGGTCTAAGTTGTAATTTGCAGAGGGCGCTTTAGCGTTAGTAGCGGTCTAAGTTCCTTAGAATAGGACGTTATAGAGGGTAAGAATCCTGTATGTAGTTGCTGGCCTTTGCCGTGTAAAGCCCCTTTAACGAGTTAAGTTGTTTAAGAATGTAGCTCTAAATAGGAGGTAAATTTCTTCTAAAGCTAAATACTAGCTAGAGACTAATAGCGTATAAGTAGAGTAATTAAAAGATAAAAAGCACTTTAGAAAGAGAGTTAAATAGCACGTAAAATTGTTAAAAGGGAAGCGCTTGCAGCTAGACTTGCCTGTAGTTGCTTATCTAGGCTTTTATCTAGTGCACTCTTCTATAGGCAGGCTAGTATTAGTTTAGGCAGTTAGATAAAGGTCTCTATTACGTACCTCCCTTTGGGGAGGCCTTATAGGGGAGACGACATGCAACTAGCCTAGACTAAGGTCTGCGCATCTGCTAGGATGCTGGCGTAATAGCTATAAGCGGCCTATCTTAAAATATGGACTAAGGAGTCTAACATCTATATAAGTGTTTAGGTGTTAAGCCTAGACGCGTAATAAAAGTAAATGGAGGTAGGAACCCTTTTAGGGTGCACTATTAACCAATCCTAATATCTTTAGAAGGATTTAAGTAAGAGTATAGCTATTAGGACCTAAAAGATAGTAAACTATGCTTAAATAGGGTAAAGCTAGAGGAAACTCTAGTAGAGGCTCGTAGCAGTTCTAACGTGCAAATTAATTGTTAAATTTAGGTATAGGGGCGAAAGACTAATTAAACTATCTAGTAGCTAGTTCCTGCTAAAGTTTCCCTTAGGATAGTAGTAACATATTTAGTTTTATAAGGTAAAGCAAATAATTAGAGGCCTAGGGGTTAAAACAACCTTTACCTATTCTTAAACTTTAAATATATAAGAAGTCCTTGTTACTTAATTAAACATAGACACTTAAATGTACTGTTACTAGTAGGCTATTTTTGGTAAGTAGAACTAGTGATGCGGGATAAACTAAACATAGGGTTAAGGTGCTAGAATGTACGCTTATTAGACACTACAAAAGGTGTTAGTTTATCTAGATAGTAGGACGGTAGCTATAGAAGTTAGAATCTACTAAGGAGTGTGTAATAACTTACCTGCTAAATAAACTAGCCCTAAAAATAGATAGCGCTTAAGCGTGTTACCTATACCCTGCTGCTAGGGCAAGATTTAAGCCCTAGCAAGTAGGCAGGCGTAGAGGCTTGTGACAAAGCCTTAGGGGTAACCCTAGGTAGAATGGCCTCTAGTGCAGATCTTGGTAGTAGTAGCAAATACTTAAATAAGAACTTTAAGGACTAAAGTAGGGAAAGGTTCTGTGTGAATAGTAGTTAGACACAGGTTAGTTAATTCTAAGAGATAGGGTAATTCTGTTTTAATATTAGTGCTTACGCCACGCCCTTAAAAGGGAAGCTAGTTAATATTCTAGCACCTAGATGTAGATTCTCTGCGGCAACGTAACTAAGAGCGGAGACCTTAGCAGGAGCCCTAAGAAGAGTTCTCTTTTCTTCTTAACAGTCTGTTACCCTGAAATTAGTTTGTCTAGAGCTAGGGTTTAATAGTTAGAAGAGTGCTGCACTTTTATAGTATTTAGTGCGCTCCTAACAAGCCTTAAAAATCTACTTAAAGAAATAGTTTTTACGCTAGGTCGTACTTATAACTGCAGTAGGTCTCTAAGGTAAAAAGCCTCTAGTTAATAGAATAATGTAGATAAGAGAAGTTAGTAAAATAGATCTATAACTTTAGGAAAAGGATTGGCTCTAAGGGTTAGGTACGTTAGGCCTTAGGGAGAAGCCTCTAGCGCAGAAGGGCACTAACCGCAAGGTGGGCGCCTCTTAGCGCTAGGGTGCAGACACCCTTAGCAGGTTTCGGCTGTCTAGCGTACGTTTAACAACTAACTTAGAACTAGTATAGATAAGGGGAATCTAACTATCTAATTAAAACATAGTATTATAATAGCTAGAAAGTAGTATTAATATAATATGATTTCTGCCTAGTACTCTAAATGTTAAAGCGAAGAGATTTAACTAAGCGCGGGTAAACGGCAGGAGTAACTATAACTCTCTTAAGGTAGCTAAATACCTTATTATCTAATTAGTGACGCGTATAAATAGATTAACGAGATTCCTACTATCCTTATTTACTATCTAGCGAAACCACAGCTAAGGGAACAGGCTTAGCTAAATTAGCGGGGAAAGAAGACCCTATTAAGCTTAACTCTAGTTTAATATTATAAAAAGATATAAGGGGTGTAGAATAGGTAGGAGCTTTAGCGCTAGTAAAATACTACTACCCTTATTGTTTTTTTACTTATTTAATAAAGCAGAGCTAGGCCTTACTACCTAACTTCTAGCGTTTAAGGTCCTTTGTAGGCTAATCTAGGTTAAAGATATTGTTAGGTAGGGAGTTTAGCTAGGGCGGCATATCTATTAAACTATAACGCAGGTGTCCTAAGGGGGACTTATAGAGAATAGAAATCTCTAGTAGAGTAAAAGGGCAAAAGTCCCCTTAATTTTGATTTTTAGTGTGAATACAAACTATAAAAGTGTGGCCTATTAATCCTTTAGTCCCTTAAAATTTAAGGCTAGAGGTGCTAGAAAAGTTACCATAGGGATAACTAGCTTATAGCAGCTAAGCGTTTATAGCAACGTTACTTTTTAATCCTTTAATATTAGCTCTTCCTATTATACTAAAGCAGAATTTAGTAAGCGTTAGATTGTTTACCTACTAATAGGGAACGTGAGCTAGGTTTAGACCGTCGTGAGATAGGTTAGTTTTACCCTACTAATAACCTTACCCTAATAGTAATACCACTTAGTATAAGAGGAACCGTGGTTTTAGATAATTAGTTTTTGCGGCTGTCTAACTAGGTATTGCCGCGAAGCTACCATCTACTAGATTATAGCTAAACGCCTCTAAGTTAGAATCTATGCTAGAATAGGGTAATTTCCGCCTGCACTAGTTAGATATAAATAGGCCTTTGGCCTAGAACCTTACTAGATTGGCGTTGGCAGCCCTATTAAAGTTAGGGTTGTTAGCTAGTGTATTACAATTGTATAGTGCGTAGGATTAAATCCTTTATAGATAACTTAGTTATCTAGCTAGGTTGTGTAAGTAGTTGAGTAGCCTTGTTGTTACGAGCTACTAAGCGTAAGCCTGTTGCTAGCTTAGTTGAAATTAGGATATTATGCCCTCCTTATTTGCAAAACTGCTGCCTAAATAGCTGCTGTTAATAGAAGGAAGAGGGCTATAGCGAACAAGTTATATAGTAATTGCAAGATAGAGAGGGCTAGAGCTAGGAGCAATCCTTGCAAAATATACAAAAGAACAGGTTGTATGTGTACGTACCTTAGGCAGTTAATATATAGCATAGGAAGATTAAGAAAGGATTTAAGATAATCTATATAGATTTTTAGGCGGTAATCTATAACTTAAGAGCGTTCTATAACTTTTTATTTTTTAGGGGTACTATTCTATAACTTTATAGCCTTCTATACTTGAAAATTCCTCTAGGCTATTCTATAACTATAGATTATTTAAACCTTTAGGGTATTCTATTAATATTTAAAAAAATCCTATAGGCTATTCTATAAGCTTAGGGCGTTCTATAACTTTAGGGCGTTCTATAACTTTTTATTTTTTAGGTGTAGTGTTCTATAACTTTAGGGCGTTGTATAACTTTTTCTTTTTTAGAGGTAGTGTTCTATAACTTTAGGGAGTTCTATAACTTTAGGGCGTTCTACAACTTTTTATTTTTTAGGGGTAGTGTTCTATAACTTTAGGGCGTTCTATAACTTTAGGGCGTTCTATAACTTTAGGGCGTTCTACAACTTTTTATTTTTTAGGGGTAGTGTTCTATAACTTTAGGGCGTTCTATAACTTTAGGGCGTTCTATAACTTTAGGGCGTTCTACAACTTTTTATTTTTTAGGGGTAGTGTTCTATAACTTTAGGGCGTTCTATAACTTTAGGGCGTTCTATAACTTTAGGGCGTTCTACAACTTTTTATTTTTTAGGGGTAGTGTTCTATAACTTTAGGGCGTTCTATAACTTTAGGGCGTTCTATAACTTTAGGGCGTTCTACAACTTTTTATTTTTTAGGGGTAGTGTTCTATAACTTTAGGGCGTTCTATAACTTTAGGGCGTTCTATAACTTTAGGGCGTTCTACAACTTTTTATTTTTTAGGGGTAGTGTTCTATAACTTTAGGGCGTTCTATAACTTTAGGGCGTTCTATAACTTTAGGGCGTTCTACAACTTTTTATTTTTTAGGGGTAGTGTTCTATAACTTTAGGGCGTTCTATAACTTTAGGGCGTTCTATAACTTTAGGGCGTTCTATAACTTTTTATTTTTTAGGGGTAGTGTTCTATAACTTTAGGGCGTTCTATAACTTTAGGGCGTTCTATAACTTTAGGGCGTTCTATAACTTTAGGGCGTTCTATAACTTTAGGGCGTTCTACAACTTTTTATTTTTTAGGGGTAGTGTTCTATAACTTTAGGGCGTTCTATAACTTTAGGGCGTTCTATAACTTTAGGGCGTTCTACAACTTTTTATTTTTTAGGGGTAGTGTTCTATAACTTTAGGGCGTTCTATAACTTTAGGGCGTTCTATAACTTTAGGGCGTTCTATAACTTTTTATTTTTTAGGGGTAGTGTTCTATAACTTTAGGGCGTTCTATAACTTTAGGGCGTTCTATAACTTTAGGGCGTTCTATAACTTTTTATTTTTTAGGTTTTATTTTTTAGGGTTAGTGTTCTATAACTTTAGCGCGTTCTATACCTTTTATTTATTCTATTACTTTAGTCCTTTCTATAACTTTAGACTATTCTATACTAGTAGCTATTATATCCTTTTTATAATACTTATTATATCATACTATTATCTATTATTCTTTACTGTTAAGTATATCCTTATATTTTATAAAACCTTTTCTCTACTAGCTAGTCCTACTATACTTTCTTTTATAACCTACTAGTATTAAATAATACCTTTATATTCTTCTTTTATACTATCTCTATTTCTTACCTTATCTATTAAGTAGATATAGATAGAGCTAATAGATCTATAGTTAATATAGATATAGTAGTTATAGTAGAGTATAGATATTAGAGTAGATATCCTTATCTATATATTTACCTACTACTAATAAAATTCCAAGTTACTCTTATCTAGCGAATACAGGTTTATGGTTTGTATAGGGCTACGTATATCTATATGGTTTTATATATAAAAAAGTGTACCTCTAAGCTATTTTCTGCTGCACTAACCCTGCAACGCGAAAATCAAACCAAAACCTATTCCTATAATATATAAGGAGGGCAAATGGATTCTTAAATACTAAATACCTAACTAACTAACTAAGGTTAAATCTGCTGCGCGCAGTTCTTAGATTAGGCGGTTAAACTAGCGTTATTAGGCACTAAGGGGGCAATTTTTGCTTGTGTCCGCGTCTATACTCCCTATAACTCCCTGTTGTTAGCGCTCTGCGCCTATTTTAGCAGTAGTTAGACTAAATTTAAAAGTTTTAGTTTTATAATAGCTAGCCTTGTTTCCTAGATTTCTGCCTAGTTTAGATTCGCTCTAATTAGTGGGTAATTAGGGGCTTAGAGATTGCTCTTCTACTTAACTAGGCAGGCCTAGGCCTATATGCTAAAGTAACCCTGCTATTGCGCCTAGTTTTGTGGTTAGCACCTAAAGTCCTACTGTTAAAGTTTTAGTAGTAGGCAAAATTTAGGGTCTATAGATAGCTAGCACTGCTAAACTATTTAACAGATCTTAGGGGACAGCCCTGCCTAGCATCTGCTCCTAGTGAGCGTGGCAAAGCGTAGGTTTTCTCTACTTAAGGCATGTATGTGGCGAGTTTAAACACGCAGAAACGCCTATTAGGCTTTATTGCGGACTATTCCTTAAGAAACTTAGTAGGGGCAATTAAATTAGTTGCTAGTTGTAACTAGTGCCTTGTGTGCTATTATGCTAGTAGCTAGAATCGCTTCTGCGATTTCTTATTACGTACTTTCTGCCTCCTTTTAGGGGTAGTGCTTGTGTGCTTTGGCGTATTAGGCATTAGGATTATTACCTAGTTAATTCTGCTAGTAGTTATATACTTGTCTTAAAGATTAAGCTATGCATATCTAAGTATAAGTAATTATACTGTGAAACTGCGAATAGCTTATTAAATTAGTTATCGTTTATTTAATAGTACCTTACTACTTAGATAACTATAGTAATTCTAGAGCTAATACATGCTAAAAACCCTAACTTTAGAAGGGGTGTATTTATTAGATAAAAAACTAACGCCCTTTAGGGCTTCTTAGTAATTCATGATAACTTTATGGATCGTATGGCCTTGCGCTAGCGACAGTTTATTTAAATTTCTGCCCTATTAACTTTTAATAGTAAGGTATTGGCTTACTATAGTTTTAACAGGTAATAGGGAATTAGGGTTTGATTCTAGAGAGGGAGCCTAAGAAACGGCTACCATATCTAAGGAAGGCAGCAGGCGCGCAAATTACCTAATCCTAATATAGGGAGGTAGTAACAATAAATACTAATATAGGGCTCTTTTAGGTCTTGTAATTAGAATAAGTATAATTTAAACCTCTTAACAAGGAATAATTAGAGGGCAAGTCTAGTGCTAGCAGCTGCAGTAATTCTAGCTCTAATAGCGTATATTAAAGTTGTTGCAGTTAAAAAGCTTGTAGTTAAAACTTAGGTCTAGCTAGCAGGTCTGCCTTACCGCGTGTACTTGTCTAGCTAGGCCTTCCTTCTAGAGAACCTTATACCCTTTACTAGGCGTGTTAGGGACTAGGACTTTTACTTTAAAAAAATTAGAGTGTTTAAAGTAGGCCTTTGCTTAAATACGTTAGCATAGAATAATAGAATAGGACGTACGGTCCTATTTTGTTAGTTTCTAGGACCGCTATAATAATTAATAGGGATAGTTAGGGGCATTAGTATTTAATTATTAGAGGTGAAATTCTTAGATTTATTAAAGACTAACTACTGCGAAAGTATTTGCTAAGGATGTTTTTATTAATTAGTAAATGAAAGTTAGGGGATTAAAGACAATTAGATACTGTTGTAGTCTTAACTGTAAACTATGCTAACTAGGAATTAGGCGATGTTCTTTTTCTAACTCGCTTAGCACCTTATAAGAAATTAAAGTTTTTAGGTTCTAGGGGGAGTATAGTCGCAAGGCTAAAACTTAAAGAAATTAATAGAAGGGCACTACTAGGCGTGGAGCCTGCGGCTTAATTTGACTTAATATAGGGAAACTTACTAGGTCTAGATAAAATAAGGATTAATAGATTAAGAGCTCTTTCTTAATTTTTTAGGTGGTGGTGCATGGCCGTTCTTAGTTAGTAGAGTGATTTGTCTGCTTAATTGCGATAATAAATAAGACCTTAACCTGCTAAATAGCTAGGCTAGCTTTAGCTAGTCGCTAGCTTCTTAGAGGGACTATTAGCTTAAGCTAATAGAAGTTTAAGGTAATAATAGGTCTGTAATGCCCTTAGATGTTCTAGGCTGCACGCGCGCTACACTAATAGAGCTAACGAGTTCTTTACCTTAACTAAAAGGTCTAGGTAATCTTGTTAAACTCTATTATGCTAGGGATAGAGTATTGCAATTATTGCTCTTTAACAAGGAATGCCTAGTAAGCGCGTGTTATTAGCATGCGTTAATTACGTCCCTGCCCTTTGTATATACTGCCTATCGCTACTACTAATTAAATGGCTTAGTGAGGCCTTTAGACTAGCTTAGGGAGGTTAGCAATAACTACCCTAAGCTAGAAAGTTTGTTAAACTTAGTTATTTAGAGGAAGTAAAAGTTGTAACAAGGTTTCTATAGGTGAACCTGTAGAAGGATTATTACCTATTTTTAAAGCACTGCCGCCTTAATTAGTAGTGGTAGTCTACTTTAATTCTGCCTATGTTTTTTGCGTACTATTTGTTTCCTTAGTAGGCTTGCCTACTAATTAGATCCCCTAAAACCACTTGCAATTGCAGTTAGCGTTAGTAACACTATAATAAATTACAACTTTTAACAACAGATCTCTTAGTTCTAGCATTAATAAAGAACGCAGCAAAATGCGATAAGTAGTGTAAATTATAGAATTTAGTAAATTATTAAATCTTTGAACGTATATTGCGCCCCTTAGTATTCTATAGGGCATGCCTGTTTAAGCGTTATTTATACCCTTAAGCTCTGCTTAGTGTTAGGTGTTTGTTCTACTTAGGACTTGCCTTAAAATAATTAGTAGCTAGCATATTAGCCTAGAGCGCAGTACATTTTGCGCCTCTTGTTATAGTTGTTAGTATCTATTAAGACACTTTTTAAGCTCTTAACCTTAGATTAGGTAGGGATACCTGCTAAACTTAAGCATATTAATAAGCGGAGGAAAAGAAACTAATAGGGATTGCCCTAGTAACGGCGAGTGAAGCGGCAACAGCTTAAATTTAAAATCTAGCTCTTTTAGGGTCTAAGTTGTAATTTGCAGAGGGCGCTTTAGTATTAGTAGTAGTCTAAGTTCCTTAGAATAGGACGTTATAGAGAGTAAGAATCCTGTACGTAGTTGCTGGCCTTCGCCGTGTAAAGCCCCTTTAACAAGTTAAGTTATTTGGGAATGTAGCTCTAAATAGGAGGTAAATTTCTTCTAAAGCTAAATACTAGCTAGAGACTAATAGCGTATAAGTAGAGTAATTAAAAGATAAAAAGCACTTTAGAAAGAGAGTTAAATAGCACGTGAAATTGTTAAAAGGGAAGCGCTTGCAGCTAGACTTGCCTATAGTTGCTTATCTAGGCTTTTGTCTAGTGCACTCTTCTATAGGCAGGCTAGCATTAGTTTAGGTAGTTAGATAAAGGTCTCTGTTATATACCTCCCTTTAGGGAGGCCTTATAGGGGAGACGACATGCAACTAGCCTAGACTAAGGTCTGCGTATCTACTAGGATGCTGGCGTAATAGCTATAAGCGGCCTGTCTTAAAATATAGACTAAGGAGTCTAATATCTATGTAAGTGTTTAGGTGTTAAGCCTAGACGCGTAATAAAAGTAAATAGAGGTAGGAACCCTTTTAGGGTGCACTATTAACTAATCCTAATGTCTTTAGAAGGATTTAAGTAAGAGTATAGCTATTAGGACCTAAAAGATAGTAAACTATGCTTAAATAGGGTAAAGCTAGAGGAAACTCTAGTAGAGGCTTGCAGCGGTTCTAACGTGCAAATTGATTGTTAAATTTAGGCATAGGGGCGAAAGACTAATTAAACTATCTAGTAGCTAGTTCCTGCTAAAGTTTCCCTTAGGATAGTAGTAACGTATTTAGTTTTATAAGGTAAAGCAAATAATTAGAGGCCTAGGGGTTAAAATAACCTTTACCTATTCTTAAACTTTAAATATATAAGAAGTCCTTGTTACTTAATTAAACGTGGACACTTAAATATACTATTACTAGTAGGCTATTTTTAGTAAGCAGAACTAGCAATGTGGGATAAACCAAACGTAGGGTTAAGGTGCTAGAATGCACGCTTATTAGACACTACAAAAGGTGTTAGTTTATCTAGACAGTAGGATAGTAGCTATAGAAGTTAGAATCTGCTAAGGAGTGTGTAATAACTTACCTACTAAATAAACTAGCCCTAAAAATAGATAGCGCTTAAGCGTGTTACCTATACCCTGCTGCTAGGGCAAGATTTAAGCCCTAGCAAGTAGGCAGGCGTAGAGGCTCGTGACAAAGCCTTAGGGGTAACCCTAGGTAGAACGGCCTCTAGTGCAGATCTTAGTAGTAGTAGTAAATACTTAAATAAGAACTTTAAGGACTAAAGTAGGGAAAGGTTCTGTGTGAATAGTAGTTAGATACAGGTTAGTTAATCCTAAGAGATAGGGTAATTCTATTTTAATATTAGTGCTTGCGCTGCGCCCTTAAAAGGGAAGCTAGTTAATATTCTAGCACCTAGATGTAGATTCTCCGCGGTAACGCAACTAAGAGTAGAGACCTTAGCAGGAGCCCTAAGAAGAGTTCTCTTTTCTTCTTAACAGTCTGTTACCCTAAAATTAGTTTGTCTAGAGCTAGGGTTTAATAGCTAGAAGAGTGCTGCACTTTTGCGGCGTTTAGTGCGCTCCTAACAAGCCTTAAAAATCTACTTAAAGAAATAGTTTTTACGCTAGGTTGTACTTATAACTGTAGTAGGTCTCTAAGGTAAAAAGCCTCTAGTTAATAGAATAATGTAGATAAGGGAAGTTAGCAAAATAGATCTGTAACTTTAGGAAAAGGATTAGCTCTAAGGGTTAGGTACGTTAGGCCTTAGGGAGAAGCCTCTAGCGCAGAAGGGCACTAACTATAAGGTAGGCGCCTCTTAGCGCTAGGGTGTAGACACCCTTAGCAGGTTTTGGCCGTCTAGCGTACGTTTAATAACTAACTTAGAACTAGTATAGATAAGGGGAATCTAACTGTCTAATTAAAATATAGTATTATAATAGCTAGAAAGTAGTGTTAATATAATATAATTTCTGCCTAGTACTCTAAATGTTAAAGCAAAGAGATTTAACTAAGCGCGGGTAAATAGTAGGAGTAACTATAACTCTCTTAAGGTAGCTAAATACCTTGTTATCTAATTAGTGACGCGCATAAATAGATTAACGAGATTCCTACTATCTCTATCTACTATCTAGCGAAACCACAGCTAAGGGAATAGGCTTAGCTAAATTAGCGGGGAAAGAAGACCCTATTAAGCTTAACTCTAGTTTAATATTGTGAAAAGATATAGGGGGTGTAGAATAGGTAGGAGCTTTGGCGCTAGTGAAATACTACTACCCTTATTGTTTTTTTACTTATTTAATAAAGCGGAGCTAGGCCTTACTACCTAACTTCTAGCGTTTAAGGTCCTTTGTAGGCTAATCTAGGTTAAAGATATTATTAGGTGGGGAGTTTAGCTAGGGCGGCACATCTATTAAACCATAACGCAGGTGTCCTAAGGGGGACTTATAGAGAATAGAAATCTCTAGTAGAGTAAAAGGGCAAAAGTCCCCTTAATTTTGATTTTTAGTGTGAATACAAACCATAAAAGTGTAGCCTATTAATCCTTTAGTCCCTTAAAATTTAAGGCTAGAGGTGCTAGAAAAGTTACCACAGGGATAACTAGCTTGTGGTAGCCAAGCGTTTATAGCGACGTTGCTTTTTAATCCTTTAATATTAGCTCTTCCTATTATACCAAAGCAGAATTTAGTAAGCGTTAAATTGTTTACCTACTAATAGGGAACGTGAGCTAGGTTTAGACTGTTGTAAGATAGGTTAGTTTTACCCTACTAATAACCTTGCCCTAATAGTAATACCGCTTAGTACAAGAGGAACTGCAGTTTTAGATAATTGGTTTTTGCGGCTATCTAACTAGGTATTGCCGCGAAGCTACCATCTGCTAGATTATGGCTAAACGCCTCTAAGTTAGAATCTATGCTAGAACAGGGTGATTTCTGCCTGCACTAGTTAGATACAAATAGGCCTTTAGCCTAGAACCTTACTAGATTGGCGTTAGTAGCTCTATTAAAGTTAGGGTTGTTAGCTAGTGTATTGCAATTGTATAGTGCGTAGGATTGAATCCTTTATAGATAACTTAGTTGTCTAGCTAGGTCGTGTAAGTAGTTAAGTAGCCTTGTTGTTACGAGCTACTAAGCGTAAGCCCGTTACTAGCTTAGTTAAAATTAGGATATTATGCCCTCCTTATTTGCAAAACTGCTGCCTAAATAGCTGCTGTTAATAGAAGGAAGAGGGCCATAGCGAACAAGTTATATAGTAATTGCAAGATAGAGAGGGCTAGAGCTAGGAGCAATCCTCGCAAAATATACAAAAGAACAGGTTGTGTGTGTACGTACCTTAGGCAGTTAATATATAGTATAGGAAGATTAAGAAAGGATTTAAGATAATCTATATAGATTTTTAGGCGGTGATCTATAACTTAAGAGCGTTCTATAACTTTTTATTTTTTAGGGGTACTGTTCTATAACTTTATAGCCTTCTATACTTGAAAATTCCTCTAGGCTATTCTATAACTATAGATTATTTAAACCTTTAGGGTATTCTATTAATATTTAAAAAAATCCTGTAGGCTATTCTATAAGCTTAGGGCGTTCTATAATTAGGGCGTTCTATAACTTTTTATTTTTTAGGGGTAGTGTTCTATAACTTTAGGGCGTTCTATAACTTTAGGGCCTTCTATAAGCTTAGGGCGTTCTACAACTTTTTATTTTTTAGGGGTAGTGTTCTATAACTTTAGGGCGTTCTATAACTTTAGGGCGTTCTATAACTTTAGGGCGTTCTACAACTTTTTATTTTTTAGGGGTAGTATTCTATAACTTTAGGGCGTTCTATAACTTTTTCTTTTATAGAGGTAGTGTTCTATAACTTTAGGGCGTTCTACAACTTTTTATTTTTTAGGGGTAGTGTTCTATAACTTTAGGGCGTTCTATAACTTTAGGGCGTTCTATAACTTTAGGGCGTTCTACAACTTTTTATTTTTTAGGGGTAGTGTTCTATAACTTTAGGGCGTTCTATAACTTTAGGGCGTTCTATAACTTTAGGGCGTTCTAACTTTTTTGGGGTTCTATAACTTTAGGGCGTTCTATAACTTTAGGGCGTTCTATAACTTTTTATTTTTTAGGGTTAGTATTCTATAATATTAGAGTGTTCTATAACTTTTTCTTTTTTAGAGGTAGTGTTCTATAATATTAGAGTGTTCTATAACTTTTTATTTTTTAGGGTTAGTATTCTATAATATTAGAGTGTTCTATAACTTTTTCTTTTTTAGAGGTAGTGTTCTATAATATTAGAGTGTTCTATAACTTTTTCTTTTTTAGAGGTAGTGTTCTATAACTTTAGGGTGTTCTATAACTTTAGGGCGTTCTATAACTTTAGGGCGTTCTACAACTTTTTATTTTTTAGGTGTAGTGTTCTATAACTTTAGGGCGTTCTATAACTTTTTCTTTTTTAGAGGTATTGTTCTATAACTTTAGGGAGTTCTATAACTTTAGGGCGTTCTACAACTTTTTATTTTTTAGGGGTAGTGTTCTATAACTTTAGGGCGTTCTATAACTTTAGGGCGTTCTATAACTTTAGGGCGTTCTATAACTTTTTATTTTTTAGGGTTAGTGTTCTATAACTTTAGCGCGTTCTATACCTTTTATTTATTCTATTACTTTAGTCCTTTCTATAACTTTAGACTATTCTATACTAGTAGCTATTATATCCTTTTTATAATACTTATTATATCATACTATTATCTATTATTCTTTACTGTTAAGTATATCCTTATATTTTATAAAACCTTTTCTCTACTAGCTAGTCCTACTATACTTTCTTTTATAACCTACTAGTATTAAATAATACCTTTATATTCTTCTTTTATACTATCTCTATTTCTTGCCTTATCTATTAAGTAGATATAGATAGAGCTAATAGATCTATAGTTAATATAGATATAGTAGTTATAGTAGAGTATAGATATTAGAGTAGATATCCTTATCTATATATTTACCTACTACTAATAAAATTCCAAGTTACTCTTATCTAGCGAATATAGGTTTATGGTTTATATAGGGCTGTGCATGTCTACACGGTTTTATATACAAAAAAGTGTACCTCTAAGCTATTTTCTGCTACACTAACCCCGCGACGCAAAAATCAAACCAAAACCTATTCCTATAATATATAAGGAGGGCAAATGGATTCTTAAATACTAAATGCCTAACTAACTAACTAAGGTTAAATCTGCTGCGCGTAGTTCTTGGATTAGGTAGTTAAACTAGCGTTATTAGGCACTAAGGGGGCAATTTTTGCTTGTGTCCGCGTCTATACTCCCTATAACTCCCTGTTATTAGCGCTCTACGCCTGTTTTAGCGGCAGTTAGACTAAATTTAAAAGTTTTAGTTTTATAATAGCTAGCCTTGTTTCCTAGATTTCTGCCTAGTTTAGATTTGCTCTAATTAGTGGGTAATTAGGGGCTTAGAGATTGCTCTTCTACTTAACTAGGCAGGCCTAGGCCTATATGCTAAAGTAACCCTGCTATTGCGCCTAGTTTTGTAGTTAGCACCTAAAGTCCTACTGTTAAAGTTTTAGCAGTAGGCAAAATTTAGGGTCTGTGGATGGCTAGTACTGCTAAACTATTTAACAGATCTTAGGGGATAGCCCTGCCTAGCATCCGCTTCTAGTAAGCGTGGTAAAGCGTAGGTTTTCTCTACTTAAGGCATGTATGTGGCGAGTTTGAACACGCGGAAACGCCTGTTAGGCTTTGTTATAGACTATTCCTTAAGAAACTTAGTAGGGGCAATTAAATTAGTTACTAGTTATAACTAGTGCCTTGTGTGCTGTTATGCTAGTAGCTAGAATTGCTTCTGCGATTTCTTATCACGTACTTTCTGCCTTCTTTTAGGGGTAGTGCTTGTGCGCTTTAGCGTATTAGGTATTAGGATTGTTACCTAGTTAATTCTGCTAGTAGTTATATGCTTATCTTAAAGATTAAGCTATGCATGTCTAAGTATAAGTAATTATACTGTGAAACTGCGAATAGCTTATTAAATTAGTTATTATTTATTTGATAGTACCTTACTACTTAGATAACTGTGGTAATTCTAGAGCTAATACATGCTAAAAACCCTAACTTTAGAAGGGGTGTATTTATTAGATAAAAAACCAACGCCCTTTAGGGCTTCTTAGTGATTTATAATAACTTTACGGATCGCATAGCCTTGCGCTAGCGATGGTTTATTTAAATTTCTACCCTATTAACTTTTAATAGTAAGGTATTAGCTTACTATGGTTTTAACAGGTAACGGGGAATTAGGGTTTAATTCTAGAGAGGGAGCCTAAGAAACAGCTACCACATCTAAGGAAGGCAGCAGGCGCGCAAATTACCTAATCTTAACACGGGGAGGTAGTGATAATAAATACTAATATAGGGCTCTTTTGGGTCTTGTAATTAGAATAAGTATAATTTAAACCTCTTAATAAGGAACAATTGGAGGGCAAGTCTAGTGCTAGTAGCTGTGGTAATTCTAGCTCTAATAGCGTATATTAAAGTTGTTGCAGTTAAAAAGCTTGTAGTTAAAACTTAGGTCTGGCTGGTAGGTCTGCCTTACCGCGTGTACTTATCTAGCTAGGCCTTCCTTCTAGAGAACCTTATGCCCTTTACTAGGCGTGTTAGGGACTAGGACTTTTACTTTGAAAAAATTAGAGTGTTTAAAGCAGGCCTTTGCTTAAATACGTTAGTATAGAATAATAGAATAGGACGTGTAGTCCTATTTTGTTAGTTTCTAGGACTGCTGTAATGATTAATAGGGATAGTTAGGGGCATTAGTATTTAATTGTTAGAGGTGAAATTCTTGGATTTATTGAAGACTAACTACTGCAAAAGCATTTGCTAAGGATGTTTTTATTAATTAGTAAACAAAAGTTAGGGGATTAAAGATAATTAGATACTGTTGTAGTCTTAACTGTAAACTATGCTAACTAGGGATTAGGTGATGTTCTTTTTCTAACTCGCTTAGCACCTTACGAGAAATTAAAGTTTTTGGGTTCTAGGGGGAGTATAGTTGTAAGGCTGAAACTTAAAGAAATTAACAGAAGGGCACTACTAGGCGTAGAGCCTATGGCTTAATTTGACTTAACACAGGGAAACTTACTAGGTCTAGATAAAATAAGGATTAATAGATTAAGAGCTCTTTCTTGATTTTTTAGGTGGTGGTGCATAGCTATTCTTAGTTAGTAGAGTGATTTGTCTGCTTAATTGCGATAACAAACAAGACCTTAACCTGCTAAATAGCTAGGCTAGCTTTAGCTAGTCGCTAGCTTCTTAGAGGGACTATTAGCTTAAGCTAATAGAAGTTTAAGGCAATAACAGGTCTGTAATGCCCTTAGATGTTCTAGGCTGCACGCGCGCTACACTAACAGAGCTAACAAGTTCTTTACCTTAACTAAAAGGTCTAGGTAATCTTGTTAAACTCTGTTGTGCTAGGGATAGAGCATTGCAATTATTGCTCTTTAATAAGGAATACCTAGTAAGCGCGTGTTATTAGCATGCGTTAATTACGTCCCTACCCTTTATACACACTGCCTGTCGCTACTACCAATTAAATGGCTTAGTAAGGCCTTTAGACTAGCTTAGGGAGGTTAGTAACAACTACCCTAAGCTAGAAAGTTCGTTAAACTTAGTTATTTAGAGGAAGTAAAAGTTGTAACAAGGTTTCTGTAGGTAAACCTGCAGAAGGATTATTACCTATTTTTAAAGCACTGCTGCCTTAATTAGTGGCGGTAGTCTACTTTGATTCTGCCTATGTTTTTTGCGTACTATTTGTTTCCTTGGTAGGCTTGCCTACTAATTAGATCCCCTAAAACCACTTGTAATTGTAGTTAGCGTTAGTAATACTGTAATAAATTACAACTTTTAACAACAGATCTCTTGGTTCTAGCATTAATAAAGAATGCAGCGAAATGCGATAAGTAGTGTAAATTATAGAATTTAGTGAATTATTGAATCTTTAAACGCATATTGCGCCCCTTAGTATTCTATAGGGCATGCCTGTTTAAGCGTTATTTGTACCCTTAAGCTCTGCTTAGTATTAGGTGTTTGTTCTACTTAGGACTCGCCTTAAAATAATTAGTAGCTAGTATATTAGCCTAGAGCGCAGTATATTTTACGCCTCTTGTTATAGTTGTTAGTATCTATTAAGACACTTTTTAAGCTCTTAACCTTAGATTAGGTAGGGATACCCGCTAAACTTAAGCATATTAATAAGCGGAGGAAAAGAAACTAATAGGGATTGCCCTAGTAATGGCGAGTGAAGCGGCAACAGCTTAAATTTAAAATCTGGCTCTTTTAGGGTCTAAGTTGTAATTTGTAGAGGGCGCTTTAGTGTTAGCAGTAGTCTAAGTTCCTTAGAATAGGACATTATAGAGGGTAAGAATCCTATATATAGTTGCTAGCCTTCGCCGTGTAAAGCCCCTTTAACGAGTTAAGTTGTTTAGGAATATAGCTCTAAATAGGAGGTAAATTTCTTCTAAAGCTAAATACTAGCTAGAGACTAATAGCGTATAAGTAGAGTAATTAAAAGATAAAAAGCACTTTAGAAAGAGAGTTAAATAGCACGTGAAATTGTTAAAAGGGAAGCGCTTGCAGCTAGACTTGCCTATAGTTGCTTATCTAGGCTTTTGTCTAGTGCACTCTTCTATAGGCAGGCTAGTATTAGTTTAGGTGGTTAGATAAAGGTCTCTATTACGTACCTCCCTTTGGGGAGGCCTTATAGGGGAGATGATATGCAACTAGCCTAGACTAAGGTCTGCGTATCTGCTAGGATGCTAGCGTAATGGCTGTAAGCGGCCTGTCTTAAAACATGGACTAAGGAGTCTAATATCTATGCGAGTGTTTAGGTGTTAAGCCTAGACGCGTAATAAAAGTGAATAGAGGTGGGAACCCTTTTAGGGTGCACTATTAACTAATCCTAATATCTTTAGAAGGATTTAAGTAAGAGTATGGCTGTTAGGACCTAAAAGATAGTAAACTATGCTTAAATAGGGTGAAGCTAGAGGAAACTCTAGTAGAGGCTTGCAGCGGTTCTAACGTGCAAATTGATTGTTAAATTTAGGTATAGGGGTGAAAGACTAATTAAACTATCTAGTAGCTAGTTCCTGCTAAAGTTTCCCTTAGGATAGCAGTAACGTATTTAGTTTTATAAGGTAAAGCGAATAATTAGAGGCCTAGGGGTTAAAATAACCTTTACCTATTCTTAAACTTTAAATATATAAGAAGTCCTTATTACTTAATTAAACGTAGACACTTAAATGTACTGTTACTAGTAGGCTATTTTTAGTAAGTAGAACTAGTAATGCGGGATAAACTAAACGCGGGGTTAAGGTGCTAGAATGCACGCTTATTAGATACTATAAAAGGTGTTAGTTTATCTAGATAGTAGGATAGTGGCTATAGAAGTTAGAATCCGCTAAGGAGTGTGTAATAACTTACCTGCTAAATAAACTAGCTCTAAAAATAGATGGCGCTTAAGCGTGTTACCTATACCCCGCCGCTAGGGCAAGATTTAAGCCCTAGTAAGTAGGCAGGTGTAGAGGCTTGTGACAAAGCCTTAGGGGTAACCCTAGGTAGAACGGCCTCTAGTGCAGATCTTAGTAGTAGTAGCAAATACTTAAATAAGAACTTTAAGGACTAAAGTAGGGAAAGGTTCTATGTAAATAGTAGTTAGATACGGGTTAGTTAATCCTAAGAGATAGGGTAATTCTGTTTTAATATTAGTGCTTGCGCCGCGCCCTTAAAAGGGAAGCTAGTTAATATTCTAGTACCTAGATGTAGATTCTCTGCGGCAACGCAACTAAGAGCAGAGACCTTAGCGGGAGCCCTAAGAAGAGTTCTCTTTTCTTCTTAATAGTCTGTTACCCTAAAATTAGTTTGTCTAGAGCTAGGGTTTAATAGCTAGAAGAGCGCTACACTTTTGCAGCGTTTGGTGCGCTCCTAACAAGCCTTAAAAATCTGCTTAAAGAAATAGTTTTTACGCTAGGTTGTACTTATAACTATAGCAGGTCTCTAAGGTAAAAAGCCTCTAGTTAATAGAATAATGTAGATAAGGGAAGTTAGTAAAATAGATCTGTAACTTTAGGAAAAGGATTAGCTCTAAGGGTTAGGTACGTTGGGCCTTGGGGAGAAGCCTCTGGCGTAGAAGGGCACTAACTGCAAGGTAGGCGCCTCTTAGCGCTAGGGTGCAGACACCCTTGGCAGGTTTTAGCCGTCTAGCGTACGTTTAACAACTAACTTAGAACTAGTATAGATAAGGGGAATCTAACTGTCTAATTAAAATATAGCATTACGATAGCTAGAAAGTAGTATTAACATAATGTGATTTCTGCCTAGTGCTCTAAATGTTAAAGTGAAGAGATTTAACTAAGCGTGGGTAAACGGCGGGAGTAACTATAACTCTCTTAAGGTAGCTAAATACCTTGTTATCTAATTAGTGACGCGCATAAATAGATTAACAAGATTCCTACTATCCCTATCTACTATCTAGCAAAACTATAGCTAAGGGAATAGGCTTAGCTAAATTAGCGGGGAAAGAAGACCCTGTTAAGCTTAACTCTAGTTTAATATTATAAAAAGATATAGGGGGTGTAGAATAGGTAGGAGCTTTAGCGCTAGTGAAATACTACTACCCTTATCGTTTTTTTACTTATTTAATAAAGCGGAGCTAGGCCTTACTACCTAACTTCTAGCGTTTAAGGTCCTTTATAGGCTAATCTAGGTTAAAGATATTGTTAGGTAGGGAGTTTAGCTAGGGCGGCACATCTATTAAACTATAACGCAGGTGTCCTAAGGGGGACTTATAGAGAATAGAAATCTCTAGTAGAGTAAAAGGGCAAAAGTCCCCTTAATTTTGATTTTTAGTGTGAATACAAACTATAAAAGTGTGGCCTATTAATCCTTTAGTCCCTTGAAATTTAAGGCTAGAGGTGCTAGAAAAGTTACTACAGGGATAACTGGCTTATAGCAGCTAAGCGTTTATAGCGACGTTACTTTTTGATCCTTTAATATTAGCTCTTCCTATTATACTAAAGTAGAATTTGGTAAGCGTTAGATTGTTTACCTACTAATAGGGAACGTAAGCTAGGTTTAGACTGTTGTGAGACAGGTTAGTTTTACCCTACTAATAACCTTGCCCTAATAGTAATACTGCTTAGTACGAGAGGAACCGCGGTTTTAGATAATTAGTTTTTGCGGCTGTCTAACTAGGCATTGCCGCAAAGCTACTATCTACTAGATTATAGCTAAACGCCTCTAAGTTAGAATCTATGCTAGAATAGGGTGATTTCTGCCTGCACTAGTTAGATACAAATAGGCCTTTGGCCTAGAACCTTACTAGATTAGCGTTGGCAGCCCTATTAAAGTTAGGGTTGTTAGCTAGTGTATTGTAATTGTATAGTGCGCAGGATTAAATCCTTTATAGATAACTTAGTTGTCTAGCTGGGTCGTGTAAGTAGTTAAGTAGCCTTGTTATTACGAGCTACTAAGCGTAAGCCTGTTGCTAGCTTGGTTAAAATTGGGATATTATGCCCTCCTTATTTGCAAAACTGCTGCCTAAACGGCTACTGTTAATAGAAGGAAGAGGGCCATAGTGAATAAGTTATATAGTAATTGCAAGATAGAGAGGGCTAGAGCTAGGAGCAATCCTCGCAAAATATACAAAAGAACAGGTTATGTGTGTACGTACCTTAGGCAGTTAATATATAGCATAGGAAGATTAAGAAAGGATTTAAGATAATCTATATAGATTTTTAGGCGGTGATCTATAACTTAAGAGCGTTCTATAACTTTTTATTTTTTAGGGGTACTGTTCTATAACTTTATAGCCTTCTATACTTGAAAATTCCTCTAGGCTATTCTATAACTATAGATTATTTAAACCTTTAGGGTATTCTATTAATATTTAAAAAAATCCTGTAGGCTATTCTATAAGCTTAGGGCGTTCTATAACTTTAGGGCGTTCTATAACTTTTTATTTTTTAGGTGTAGTATTCTATAACTTTAGGGCGTTGTATAACTTTTTCTTTTTTAGAGGTAGTGTTCTATAACTTTAGGGCGTTCTATAACTTTAGGGCGTTCTACAACTTTTTATTTTTTAGGTGTAGTATTCTATAACTTTAGGGCGTTCTATAACTTTTTCTTTTTTAGAGGTAGTGTTCTATAACTTTAGGGAGTTCTATAACTTTAGGGCGTTCTACAACTTTTTATTTTTTAGGGGTAGTGTTCTATAACTTTAGGGCGTTCTATAACTTTAAGGGCGTTCTATAACTTTAGGGCGTTCTACAACTTTTTATTTTTAGGGGTAGTGTTCTATAACTTTAGGGCGTTCTATAACTTTAGGGCGTTCTATAACTTTAGGGCGTTCTACAACTTTTTATTTTTTAGGGGTAGTGTTCTATAACTTTAGGGCGTTCTATAACTTTAGGGCGTTCTATAACTTTAGGGCGTTCTACAACTTTTTATTTTTTAGGGGTAGTTTCTATAACTTTAGGGCGTTCTATAACTTTTTCTTTTTTAGAGGTAGTGTTCTATAACTTTAGGGCGTTCTATAACTTTAGGGCGTTCTATAACTTTAGGGCGTTCTACAACTTTTTATTTTTTAGGGGTAGTATTCTATAACTTTAGGGCGTTCTATAACTTTTTCTTTTTTAGAGGTAGTGTTCTATAACTTTAGAGCGTTCTACAACTTTTTATTTTTTAGGGGTAGTGTTCTATAACTTTAGGGCGTTCTATAACTTTAGGGCGTTCTACAACTTTTTATTTTTTAGGGGTAGTGTTCTATAACTTTAGGGCGTTCTATAACTTTAGGGCGTTCTATAACTTTAGGGCGTTCTACAACTTTTTATTTTTTAGGGGTAGTGTTCTATAACTTTAGGGCGTTCTATAACTTTAGGGCGTTCTATAACTTTAGGGCGTTCTACAACTTTTTATTTTTTAGGGGTAGTGTTCTATAACTTTAGGACGTTCTATAACTTTAGGGCGTTCTATAACTTTAGGGCGTTCTATAACTTTTTATTTTTTAGGGTTAGTATTCTATAATATTAGAGTGTTCTATAACTTTTTCTTTTTTAGTGGTAGTGTTCTATAACTTTAGGGCGTTCTATAACTTTAGGGCGTTCTATAACTTTAGGGCGTTCTACAACTTTTTATTTTTTAGGGGTAGTGTTCTATAACTTTAGGGCGTTCTATAACTTTAGGGCGTTCTATAACTTTAGGGCGTTCTATAACTTTAGGGCGTTCTATAACTTTTTATTTTTTAGGGTTAGTATTCTATAATATTAGAGTGTTCTATAACTTTTTCTTTTTTAGAGGTAGTGTTCTATAATATTAGAGTGTTCTATAACTTTTTATTTTTTAGGGTTAGTATTCTATAATATTAGAGTGTTCTATAACTTTTTCTTTTTTAGAGGTAGTGTTCTATAATATTAGAGTGTTCTATAACTTTTTCTTTTTTAGAGGTAGTGTTCTATAACTTTAGGGCGTTCTATAACTTTAGGGCGTTCTATAACTTTAGGGCGTTCTACAACTTTTTATTTTTTAGGTGTAGTGTTCTATAACTTTAGGGCGTTCTATAACTTTTTCTTTTTTAGAGGTAGTGTTCTATAACTTTAGAGCGTTCTATAACTTTTTCTTTTTTAGAGGTAGTGTTCTATAACTTTAGGGCGTTCTACAACTTTTTATTTTTAGGGGTAGCGTTCTATAACTTTAGGGCGTTCTATAACTTTAGGGCCTTCTATAAGCTTAGGGTGTTCTATAACTTTAGGGCGTTCTATAACTTTAGGGCGTTCTATAACTTTTTATTTTTTAGGGTTAGTGTTCTATAACTTTAGCGCGTTCTATACCTTTTATTTATTCTATTACTTTAGTCCTTTCTATAACTTTAGACTATTCTATACTAGTAGCTATTATATCCTTTTTATAATACTTATTATATCATACTATTATCTATTATTCTTTACTGTTAAGTATATCCTTATATTTTATAAAACCTTTTCTCTACTAGCTAGTCCTACTATACTTTCTTTTATAACCTACTAGTATTAAATAATACCTTTATATTCTTCTTTTATACTATCTCTATTTCTTGCCTTATCTATTAAGTAGATATAGATAGAGCTAATAGATCTATAGTTAATATAGATATAGTAGTTATAGTAGAGTATAGATATTAGAGTAGATATCCTTATCTATATATTTACCTACTACTAATAAAATTCTAAGTTACTCTTATCTAGCAAATACAGGTTTATGGTTTATATAGGGCTGCGTATGTCTACACGGTTTTATATACAAAAAAGTGTACCTCTAAGCTGTTTTCTACTACACTAACCCCGCGACGCGAAAATTAAACCAAAACCCGTTCCTATAATATATAAGGAGGGTAAATAGATTCTTAAATACTAAATACCTAACTAACTAACTAAGGTTAAATCTGCTGCGCGCAGTTCTTGGATTAGGCAGTTAAACTAGCGTTATTAGGTACTAAGGGGGCAATTTTTGCTTGTGTCCGCGTCTATACTCTATATAACTCCCTATTGTTAGCGCTCTGCGCCTGTTTTAGCGGCAGTTAGACTAAATTTAAAAGTTTTGGTTTTATAATAGCTAGCCTTGTTTCCTAGATTTCTACCTGGTTTGGATTCGCTCTAATTAGTGGGTAATTAGGGGCTTAGAGATTGCTCTTCTACTTAACTAGGCAGGCCTAGGCCTATATGCTAAAGCAACCCTGCTGTTGCGCCTAGTTTTGTGGTTGGCACCTGAAGTCCTACTGTTAAAGTTTTAGCAGTAGGCAAAATTTAGGGTCTGTGGATGGCTGGCACTGCTAAACTATTTAATAGATCTTAGGGGATAGCCCTACCTAGTATCTGCTCCTAGTAAGCGTGGCAAAGCGTAGGTTTTCTCTACTTAAGGCATGTATGTGGCGAGTTTGAACACGCGGAAACGCCTATTAGGCTTTGTTACGGACTATTCCTTAAGAAACTTAGTAGGGGTAATTAAATTAGTTACTAGTTGTAACTAGTGCCTTGTGTGCTATTATGCTAGTAGCTAGAATCGCTTCTGCGATTTCTTATTACGTACTTTCTACCTCCTTTTAGGGGTAGTGCTTGTGTGCTTTGGCGTATTAGGCATTAGGATTGTTACCTAGTTAATTCTGCTAGTAGTTATATGCTTGTCTTAAAGATTAAGCTATGCATGTCTAAGTATAAGTAATTATACTGTAAAACTGTAAATAGCTTATTAAATTAGTTATCGTTTATTTAATAGTACCTTACTACTTAGATAACTATAGTAATTCTAGAGCTAATACATGCTAAAAACCCTAACTTTAGAAGGGGTGTATTTATTAGATAAAAAACTAACGCCCTTTAGGGCTTCTTAGTGATTTATAATAACTTTACGGATTGTATAGCCTTGCGCTAGCGATAGTTTATTTAAATTTCTGCCCTATTAACTTTTAATAGTAAGGTATTAGCTTACTATAGTTTTAACAGGTAACGGGGAATTAGGGTTTAATTCTAGAGAGGGAGCCTGAGAAATAGCTACTATATCTAAGGAAGGCAGCAGGCGCGCAAATTACCTAATCCTAACATAGGGAGGTAGTGACAATAAATACTAATATAGGGCTCTTTTAGGTCTTGTAATTAGAATAAGTATAATTTAAACCTCTTAACAAGGAATAATTAGAGGGTAAGTCTAGTGCTAGCAGCTGTGGTAATTCTAGCTCTAATAGCGTATATTAAAGTTGTTGTAGTTAAAAAGCTTGTAGTTAAAACTTAGGTCTAGCTAGTAGGTCCGCCTCACCGCGTGTACTTGTCTGGCTAGGCCTTCCTTCTAGAGAACCTTATGCCCTTTACTAGGCGTGTTAGGGACTAGGACTTTTACTTTAAAAAAATTAGAGTGTTTAAAGTAGGCCTTTGCTTAAATACATTAGCATAGAATAATAGAATAGGACGTGCGGTCCTATTTTGTTGGTTTCTAGGACTGCTGTAATAATTAATAGGGACAGTTAGGGGCATTAGTATTTAATTGTTAGAGGTGAAATTCTTAGATTTATTAAAGACTAACTACTGCGAAAGTATTTGCTAAGGATGTTTTTATTAATTAGTGAACGAAAGTTAGGGGATTAAAGATAATTAGATACTATTGTAGTCTTAACCGTAAACTATGCTAACTAGGGATTAGGCGATGTTCTTTTTCTAACTTGCTTAGCACCTTACAAGAAATTAAAGTTTTTGGGTTCTAGGGGGAGTATAGTCGCAAGGCTAAAACTTAAAGAAATTAACGGAAGGGCACTACTAGGCGTGGAGCCTGCGGCTTAATTTGACTTAATACGGGGAAACTTACTAGGTCTAGATAAAATAAGGATTAACAGATTAAGAGCTCTTTCTTGATTTTTTAGGTAGTGGTGTATAGCCGTTCTTAGTTAGTAGAGTAATTTGTCTGCTTAATTGCGATAACAAACAAGACCTTAACCTGCTAAATAGCTAGGCTAGCTTTAGCTAGTTACTAGCTTCTTAGAGGGACTATTAGCTTAAGCTAATAGAAGTTTAAGGCAATAACAGGTCTATAATGCCCTTAGATATTCTAGGCTGCACGCGCGCTACACTAACAGAGCTAACAAGTTCTTTACCTTAACTAAAAGGTCTAGGTAATCTTGTTAAACTCTGTTATGCTAGGGATAGAGTATTGTAATTATTACTCTTTAATAAGGAATGCCTAGTAAGCGCGTGTTATTAGTATGCGTTAATTACGTCCCTGCCCTTTGTACACACCGCCTGTCGCTACTACTAATTAAATGGCTTAGTGAGGCCTTTAGACTAGCTTAGGGAGGTTAGCAATAACTACCCTAAGCTAGAAAGTTCGTTAAACTTGGTTATTTAGAGGAAGTAAAAGTTGTAACAAGGTTTCTGTAGGTGAACCTGCAGAAGGATTATTACCTATTTTTAAAGCACTGCCGCCTTGATTAGTGGTGGTAGTCTACTTTAATTCTGCCTATGTTTTTTGCGTACTATTTATTTCCTTAGTGGGCTTGCCTACTAATTAGATCCCCTAAAACCACTTGCAATTGCAGTTAGCGTTAGTAACACTATAATAAATTACAACTTTTAATAATAGATCTCTTAGTTCTAGCATTAATAAAGAACGCAGCAAAATGCGATAAGTAGTGTGAATTGTAGAATTTAGTGAATTATTAAATCTTTAAACGCATATTGCGCCCCTTAGTATTCTATAGGGCATGCCTGTTTAAGCGTTATTTGTACCCTTAAGCTCTGCTTAGTGTTAGGTGTTTGTTCTACTTAGGACTTGCCTTAAAACAATTAGTAGCTAGTATATTAGCCTAGAGCGCAGCACATTTTGCGCCTCTTATTATGGTTGTTAGTATCTATTAAGACACTTTTTAAGCTCTTAACCTTAGATTAGGTAGGGATACCTGCTAAACTTAAGCATATTAATAAGTGGAGGAAAAGAAACTAATAGGGATTGCCCTAGTAACGGCGAGTGAAGTGGTAATAGCTTAAATTTGAAATCTGGCTCTTTTAGGGTCCGAGTTGTAATTTGCAGAGGGCGCTTTAGCGTTAGCAGCGGTCTAAGTTCCTTAGAATAGGACGTTATAGAGGGTAAGAATCCTATACGTAGTTGCTGGCCTTTGCTATATAAAGCCCCTTTAACAAGTTAAGTTATTTAGGAATATAGCTCTAAATAGGAGGTAAATTTCTTCTAAAGCTAAATACTAGCTAGAGACTAATAGCGTATAAGTAGAGTAATTAAAAGATAAAAAGCACTTTAGAAAGAGAGTTAAATAGCACGTGAAATTGTTAAAAGGGAAGCGCTTGCAGCTAGACTTGCCTGTAGTTACTTATCTAGGCTTTTGTCTAGTGCACTCTTCTATAGGCAGGCTAGTATTAGTTTAGGTAGTTAGATAAAGGTCTCTGTTACGTACCTCCCTTTAGGGAGGCCTTATAGGGGAGACGACATGCAACTAGCCTAGACTAAGGTCCGCGTATCTGCTAGGATGCTAGCGTAATAGCTATAAGTGGCCCGTCTTAAAACATAGACTAAGGAGTCTAATATCTATGCGAGTGTTTAGGTGTTAAGCCTAGACGCGTAATAAAAGTGAATAGAGGTAGGAACCCTTTTAGGGTGCACTATTAACTAATCCTAATGTCTTTAGAAGGATTTAAGTAAGAGCATAGCTATTAGGACCTAAAAGATGGTAAACTATGCTTAAATAGGGTGAAGCTAGAGGAAACTCTAGTAGAGGCTTGTAGTAGTTCTAACGTGCAAATTAATTGTTAAATTTAGGTATAGGGGCGAAAGACTAATTAAACTATCTAGTAGCTAGTTCCTGCTAAAGTTTCCCTTAGGATAGTAGTAACGTATTTAGTTTTATAAGGTAAAGCGAATAATTAGAGGCCTAGGGGTTAAAACAACCTTTACCTATTCTTAAACTTTAAATATATAAGAAGTCCTTGTTACTTAATTAAACGTGGACACTTAAATATACTATTACTAGTAGGCTATTTTTAGTAAGCAGAACTAGCGATGTAGGATAAACTAAATACGGGGTTAAGGTGCTAGAATGCACGCTTATTAGACACTACAAAAGGTGTTAGTTTATCTAGATAGTAGGATAGTAGCTATAGAAGTTAGAATCTACTAAGGAGTGTGTAACAACTTACCTGCTAAATAAACTAGCCCTAAAAATAGATAGCGCTTAAGCGTGTTACCTATACCCTGCTGCTAGGGCAAGATTTAAGCCCTAGCGAGTAGGCAGGCGTAGAGGCTTGTAACAAAGCCTTAGGGGTGACCCTAGGTAGAACGGCCTCTAGTGCAGATCTTGGTAGTAGTAGTAAATACTTAAATAAGAACTTTAAGGACTAAAGTAGGGAAAGGTTCTATGTAAATAGTAGTTAGATATAGGTTAGTTAATCCTAAGAGATAGGGTAATTCTGTTTTAATGTTAGTGCTTACGCCACGCCCTTAAAAGGGAAGCTAGTTAATATTCTAGCACCTAGATGTAGATTCTCTACGGTAACGCAACTAAGAGCGGAGACCTTAGTAGGAGCCCTAAGAAGAGTTCTCTTTTCTTCTTAATAGTCTGTTACCCTAAAATCAGTTTATCTAGAGCTAGGGTTTAATAGCTAGAAGAGCGCTACACTTTTGTAGCGTTTAGTGCGCTCCTAATAAGCCTTAAAAATCTGCTTAAAGAAATAGTTTTTACGCTAGGTCGTACTTATAACTGTAGCAGGTCTCTAAGGTAAAAAGCCTCTAGTTAATAGAATAATATAGATAAGGGAAGTTAGCAAAATAGATCTATAACTTTAGGAAAAGGATTAGCTCTAAGGGTTAGGTACGTTAGGCCTTAGGGAGAAGCCTCTAGCGCAGAAGGGCACTAACCGCAAGGTAGGCGCCTCTTAGCGCTAGGGTGTAGACACCCTTAGCAGGTTTTAGCCATCTAGCGTACGTTTAATAACTAACTTAGAACTAGTATAGATAAGGGGAATCTAACTATCTAATTAAAATATAGTATTGCAATAGCTAGAAAGTAGTATTAATATAATGTGATTTCTACCTAGTACTCTAAATATTAAAGTAAAGAGATTTAACTAAGCGCGGGTAAACAGCAGGAGTAACTATAACTCTCTTAAGGTAGCTAAATGCCTTGTTATCTAATTAGTGACGCGTATAAATAGATTAACAAGATTCCTACTATCCCTATCTACTATCTAGCAAAACTACAGCTAAGGGAACAGGCTTAGCTAAATTAGCGGGGAAAGAAGACCCTGTTAAGCTTAACTCTAGTTTAATATTATAAAAAGATATAGGGGGTGTAGAATAGGTAGGAGCTTTAGCGCTAGTAAAATACTACTACCCTTATCATTTTTTTACTTATTTAATAAAGCGGAGCTAGGCCTTACTACCTAACTTCTAGCGTTTAAGGTCCTTTGTAGGCTAATCTAGGTTAAAGATATTGTTAGGTGGGGAGTTTAGCTAGGGTGGCACATCTATTAAACTATAACGCAGGTGTCCTAAGGGGGACTTATAGAGAATAGAAATCTCTAGTAGAGTAAAAGGGTAAAAGTCCCCTTGATTTTGATTTTTAGTGTGAATACAAACTATAAAAGTGTAGCCTATTAATCCTTTAGTCCCTTGAAATTTGAGGCTAGAGGTGCTAGAAAAGTTACTATAGGGATAACTAGCTTGTGGCAGCTAAGCGTTTATAGCGACGTTGCTTTTTGATCCTTTAATATTAGCTCTTCCTATTATACTAAAGCAGAATTTGGTAAGCGTTGGATTGTTTACCTACTAATAGGGAACGTGAGCTAGGTTTAGACCGTTGTAAGACAGGTTAGTTTTACCCTACTAATAACCTTGCCCTAATGGTAATACTGCTTAGTACGAGAGGAACCGCAGTTTTAGATAATTGGTTTTTGCAGCTATCTAACTAGGTATTGCCGCGAAGCTACTATCTGCTAGATTATGGCTAAACGCCTCTAAGTTAGAATCTATGCTAGAATAGGGTAATTTCCGCCTGCACTAGTTAGATATAAATAGGCCTTTAGCCCAGAACCTTACTAGATCGGCGTTAGCAGCCCTATTAAAGTTAGGGTTGTTAGCTAGTATATTGTAATTGTACAGTGCGTAGGATTAAATCCTTTGTAGATAACTTAGTTGTCTAGCTAGGTCGTGTAAGTAGTTAAGTAGCCTTGTTGTTACGAGCTACTAAGCGTAAGCCTGTTGCTAGCTTGGTTAAAATTAGGATATTATGCCCTCCTTATTTGCAAAACTGCTACCTAAACAGCTACTATTAATAGAAGGAAGAGGGCTATAGCAAACAAGTTATATAGTAATTGCAAGATAGAGAGGGCTAGAGCTAGGAGCAATCCTCGCAAAATATACAAAAGAACAGGTTGTGTGTGTACGTACCTTAGGCAGTTAATATATAGCATAGGAAGATTAAGAAAGGATTTAAGATAATCTATACAGATTTTTAGGCGGTGATCTATAACTTAAGAGCGTTCTATAACTTTTTATTTTTTAGGGGTACTATTCTATAACTTTATAGCCTTCTATACTTAAAAATTCCTCTAGGCTATTCTATAACTATAGATTATTTAAACCTTTAGGGTATTCTATTAATATTTAAAAAAATCCTATAGGCTATTCTATAAGCTTAGGGCGTTCTATAACTTTAGGGCGTTCTATAACTTTTTATTTTTTAGGTGTAGTGTTCTATAACTTTAGGGCGTTGTATAACTTTTTCTTTTTTAGAGGTAGTGTTCTATAACTTTAGGGCGTTCTATAACTTTTTCTTTTTTAGAGGTAGTGTTCTATAACTTTAGGGCGTTCTATAACTTTAGGGTGTTCTATAACTTTAGGGCGTTCTATAACTTTTTATTTTTTAGGGGTAGTGTTCTATAACTTTAGGGCGTTCTATAACTTTAGGGCGTTCTACAACTTTTTATTTTTTAGGGGTAGTGTTCTATAACTTTAGGGCGTTCTATAACTTTAGGGCGTTCTATAACTTTAGGGCGTTCTATAACTTTAGGGCGTTCTATAACTTTAGGGCGTTCTATAACTTTTTATTTTTTAGGGTTAGTGTTCTATAACTTTAGCGCGTTCTATACCTTTTATTTATTCTATTACTTTAGTCCTTTCTATAACTTTAGACTATTCTATACTAGTAGCTATTATATCCTTTTTATAATACTTATTATATTATACTATTATCTATTATTCTTTACTGTTAAGTATATCCTTATATTTTATAAAACCTTTTCTCTACTAGCTAGTCCTACTATACTTTCTTTTATAACCTACTAGTATTAAATAATACCTTTATATTCTTCTTTTATACTATCTCTATTTCTTGCCTTATCTATTAAGTAGATATAGATAGAGCTAATAGATCTATAGTTAATATAGATATAGTAGTTATAGTAGAGTATAGATATTAGAGTAGATATCCTTATCTATATATTTACCTACTACTAATAAAATTCCAAGTTACTCTTATCTAGCAAATACGGGTTTATGGTTTGTATAGGGCTACGTATGTCTACACAGTTTTATATACAAAAAAGTGTACCTCTAAGCTGTTTTCTACTACACTAACCCTGTAACGCGAAAATTAAACTAAAACCTGTTCCTATAATATATAAGGAGGGCAAATAGATTCTTAAATACTAAATGCCTAACTAACTAACTAAGGTTAAATCTGCTGCGCGCAGTTCTTGGATTAGGCAGTTAAACTAGCGTTATTAGGTACTAAGGGGGCAATTTTTGCTTGTGTCCGCGTCTATACTCCCTATAACTCCCTATTGTTAGCGCTCTGCGCCTGTTTTAGCGGCAGTTAGACTAAATTTAAAAGTTTTGGTTTTATAATAGCTAGCCTTGTTTCCTAGATTTCTGCCTAGTTTAGATTCGCTCCAATTAGTAGGTAATTAGGGGCTTAGAGATTGCTCTTCTACTTAACTAGGCAGGCCTAGGCCTATATGCTAAAGCAACCCTGCTGTTGCGCCTAGTTTTGTAGTTGGCACCTAAAGTCCTACTGTTAAAGTTTTAGCAGTAGGCAAAATTTAGGGTCTGTGGATAGCTAGCACTGCTAAACTATTTAACAGATCTTAGGGGATAGCCCTACCTAGTATCCGCTCCTAGTAAGCGTAGCAAAGCATAGGTTTTCTCTACTTAAGGCATGTATGTGGCGAGTTTAAACACGCAGAAACGCCTGTTAGGCTTTGTTGTGGACTATTCCTTAAGAAACTTAGTAGGGGCAATTAAATTAGTTGCTAGTTGTAACTAGTGCCTTGTATGCTGTTATGCTAGTAGCTAGAATCGCTTCTGCGATTTCTTATTACGTACTTTCTGCCTCCTTTTAGGGGTAGTGCTTGTGCGCTTTGGCGTATTAGGCATTAGGATTGTTACCTAGTTAATTCTGCTAGTAGTTATATGCTTGTCTTAAAGATTAAGCTATGCATGTCTAAGTATAAGCAATTATACTGTGAAACTGCGAATAGCTTATTAAATTAGTTATCGTTTATTTAATAGTACCTTACTACTTAGATAACTTTAGTAATTCTAGAGCTAATACATGCTAAAAACCCTAACTTTAGAAGGGGTGTATTTATTAGATAAAAAACCAACGCCCTTTAGGGCTTCTTAGTAATTTATAATAACTTTATAGATTGCATAGCCTTGCGCTAGCGACGGTTTATTCAAATTTCTACCCTATTAACTTTTAATAGTAAGGTATTAGCTTACTATAGTTTTAACGGGTAACGGGGAATTAGGGTTTAATTCTAGAGAGGGAGCCTAAGAAACGGCTACTACATCTAAGGAAGGTAGTAGGCGCGCAAATTACCTAATCCTAACATAGGGAGGTAGTAACAATAAATACTAATATAGGGCTCTTTTAGGTCTTATAATTAGAATAAGTATAATTTAAACCTCTTAACAAGGAATAATTAGAGGGCAAGTCTAGTGCTAGCAGCCGTGGTAATTCTAGCTCTAATAGCGTATATTAAAGTTGTTGCAGTTAAAAAGCTTGTAGTTAAAACTTAGGTCTAGCTAGCAGGTCCGCCTCACCACGTGTACTTATCTAGCTAGGCCTTCCTTCTAGAGAACCTTATGCCCTTTACTAGGCGTGTTAGGGACTAGGACTTTTACTTTAAAAAAATTAGAGTGTTTAAAGTAGGCCTTTGCTTAAATACGTTAGCATAGAATAATAGAATAGGACGTGCAGTCCTATTTTGTTAGTTTCTAGGACTGCTGTAATAATTAATAGGGATAGTTAGGGGCATTAGTATTTAATTGTTAGAGGTAAAATTCTTAGATTTATTAAAGACTAACTACTATGAAAGTATTTGCTAAGGATGTTTTTATTAATTAGTAAATAAAAGTTAGGGGATTAAAGATGATTAGATACCGTCGTAGTCTTAACCGTAAACTATGCTAACTAGGGATTAGGCGATGTTCTTTTTCTAACTCGCTTGGCACCTTACAAGAAATTAAAGTTTTTGGGTTCTAGGGGGAGTATAGTTGCAAGGCTAAAACTTAAAGAAATTAACGGAAGGGCACTACTAGGCGTGGAGCCTGCGGCTTAATTTAACTTAACATAGGGAAACTTACTAGGTCTAGATAAAATAAGGATTAATAGATTAAGAGCTCTTTCTTAATTTTTTAGGTGGTGGTGCATAGCCGTTCTTAGTTAGTAGAGTAATTTGTCTGCTTAATTACGATAACGAACGAGACCTTAACCTGTTAAATAGCTAGGCTAGCTTTAGCTAGTCGCTAGCTTCTTAGAGGGACTATTAGCTTAAGCTAATAGAAGTTTAAGGCAATAATAGGTCTGTAATGCCCTTAGATGTTCTAGGCCGCACGCGCGCTATACTAACAGAGCTAATAAGTTCTTTACCTTAACTAAAAGGTCTAGGTAATCTTGTTAAACTCTGTTGTGCTAGGGATAGAGTATTGCAATTATTGCTCTTTAATAAGGAATGCCTAGTAAGCGCGTGTTATTAGCATGCGTTAATTACGTCCCTAACCTTTATACACACTGCCTGTCGCTACTACTAATTAAATGGCTTAGTAAGGCCTTTAGACTAGCTTAGGGAGGTTAGTAATAACTACCCTAAGCTGGAAAGTTCGTTAAACTTAGTTATTTAGAGGAAGTAAAAGTTGTAACAAGGTTTCTGTAGGTGAACCTGTAGAAGGATTATTACCTATTTTTAAAGCACTGCCGCCTTAATTAGTAGTGGTAGTCTACTTTGATTCTGCCTATGTTTTTTGCGTACTATTTGTTTCCTTAGTAGGCTTGCCTACTAATTAGATCCCCTAAAACTACTTGCAATTGCAGTTAGCGTTAGTAATACTATAATAAATTATAACTTTTAACAATAGATCTCTTGGTTCTAGCATTAATAAAGAACGCAGTAAAATGCGATAAGTAGTGTAAATTGTAGAATTTAGTAAATTATCGAATCTTTAAACGCACATTGCGCCCCTTAGTATTCTATAGGGCATACCTATTTAAGCGTTATTTGTACCCTTAAGCTCTGCTTAGTATTAGGTGTTTGTTCTACTTAGGACTTGCCTTAAAACAATTGGTAGCTAGCACATTAGCCTAGAGCGCAGCACATTTTGCGCCTCTTGTTATAGTTATTAGTATCTATTAAGACACTTTTTAAGCTCTTAACCTTAGATTAGGTAGGGATACCTGCTAAACTTAAGCATATTAATAAGCGGAGGAAAAGAAACTAATAGGGATTGCCCTAGTAACGGCAAGTGAAGCGGCAATAGCTTAAATTTAAAATCTGGCTCTTTTAGGGTCCAAGTTGTAATTTGCAGAGGGCGCTTTAGCGTTAGCAGCGGTCCAAGTTCCTTAGAATAGGACGTTATAGAGGGTAAGAATCCTATACGTAGTTGCTAGCCTTCGCTGTGTAAAGCCCCTTTAACAAGTTAAGTTATTTAGGAATATAGCTCTAAATAGGAGGTAAATTTCTTCTAAAGCTAAATACTAGCTAGAGACTAATAGCGCATAAGTAGAGTAATTAAAAGATAAAAAGCACTTTAGAAAGAGAGTTAAATAGCACGTGAAATTGTTAAAAGGGAAGCGCTTGCAGCTAGACTTGCCTGTAGTTGCTTATCTAGGCTTTTGTCTAGTGCACTCTTCTATAGGCAGGCTAGTATTAGTTTAGGTGGTTAGATAAAGGTCTCTGTTACGTACCTTTCTTTAGGGAGGCCTTATAGGGGAGACGACATGCAACTAGCCTAGACTAAGGTCCGCGTATCTGCTAGGATGCTGGCGTAATAGCTGTAAGCGGCCTATCTTAAAATATAGACTAAGGAGTCTAATATCTATGCAAGTGTTTAGGTGTTAAGCCTAGACGCGTAATAAAAGTAAACAGAGGTGGGAACCCTTTTAGGGTGCACTATTAACCAATCCTAATATCTTTAGAAGGATTTAAGTAAGAGTATAGCTATTAGGACCTAAAAGATAGTAAACTATACTTAAATAGGGTGAAGCTAGAGGAAACTCTAGTAGAGGCTTGTAGCGGTTCTAACGTGCAAATTAATTGTTAAATTTAGGCATAGGGGCGAAAGACTAATTGAACTATCTAGTAGCTAGTTCCTGCTAAAGTTTCCCTTAGGATAGCAGTAACGTATTTAGTTTTATAAGGTAAAGCGAATAATTAGAGGCCTAGGGGTTAAAATAACCTTTACCTATTCTTAAACTTTAAATATGTAAGAAGTCCTTGTTACTTAATTAAACGTAGACACTTAAATGTACTATTACTAGTGGGCTATTTTTAGTAAGCAGAACTAGCAATGTGGGATAAACTAAACGTAGGGTTAAGGTGCTAGAATGCACGCTTATTAGACACTACAAAAGGTGTTAGTTTATCTAGACAGCAGGATAGTAGCTATAGAAGTTAGAATCTGCTAAGGAGTGTATAATAACTTACCTGCTAAATAAACTAGCCCTAAAAATAGATAGCGCTTAAGTGTGTTACCTATACCCCGCTGCCAGGGCAAGATTTAAGCCCTAGTAAGTAGGCAGGCGTGGAGGCTTGTAACAAAGCCTTAGGGGTAACCCTAGGTAGAACGGCCTCTAGTGCAGATCTTAGTAGTAGTAGCAAATACTTAAATAAGAACTTTAAGGACTAAAGTAGGGAAAGGTTCTATGTAAACAGTAGTTAGACACAGGTTAGTTAATCCTAAGAGATAGGGTAATTCTATTTTAATATTAGTGCTTGCGCTACGCCCTTAAAAGGGAAGCTAGTTAATATTCTAGCACCTAGATGTAGATTCTCCGCGGCAATGCAACTAAGAGCGGAGACCTTAGCAGGAGCCCTAAGAAGAGTTCTCTTTTCTTCTTAACAGTCTGTTACCCTAAAATTAGTTTATCTAGAGCTAGGGTTTAATAGCTAGAAGAGTGCTGCACTTTTGTAGCGTTTGGTGCGCTCCTAACAAGCCTTAAAAATCTACTTAAAGAAATAGTTTTTACGCTAGGTTGTACTTATAACCGCAGTAGGTCTCTAAGGTAAAAAGCCTCTAGTTAATAGAATAATGTAGATAAGGGAAGTTAGCAAAATAGATCTATAACTTTAGGAAAAGGATTAGCTCTAAGGGTTAGGTACGTTAGGCCTTAGGGAGAAGCCTCTAGCGTAGAAGGGTACTAACTGCAAGGTAGGCGCCTCTTAGCGCTAGGGTGCAGACACCCTTAGCAGGTTTCGGCCGTCTAGCGTACGTTTAACAACTAACTTAGAACTAGTATAGATAAGGGGAATCTAACTGTCTAATTAAAACATAGTATTATAATAGCTAGAAAGTAGTATTAATATAATGTGATTTCTGCCTAGTGCTCTAAATATTAAAGCGAAGAGATTTAACTAAGCGCGGGTAAATGGTAGGAGTAACTATAACTCTCTTAAGGTAGCTAAATACCTTGTTATCTAATTAGTAACGCGCATAAATAGATTAACGAGATTCCTACTGTCCTTATCTACTATCTAGCGAAACTATAGCTAAGGGAACAGGCTTAGCTAAATTAGCGGGGAAAGAAGACCCTGTTAAGCTTGACTCTAGTTTAATATTGTAAAAAGATATAGGGGGTGTAGAATAGGTAGGAGCTTTAGCGCTGGTGAAATACTACTACCCTTATTGTTTTTTTACTTATTCGATAAAGCAGAGCTAGGCCTTACTGCCTAACTTCTAGCGTTTAAGGTCCTTTGTAGGCTAATCTAGGTTAAAGATATTGTTAGGTAGGGAGTTTAGCTAGGGCGGCACATCTATTAAACTATAACGCAGGTGTCCTAAGGGGGACTTATAGAGAATAGAAATCTCTAGTAGAGTAAAAGGGTAAAAGTCCCCTTGATTTTGATTTTTAGTGTGAATACAAACCATAAAAGTGTAGCCTATTAATCCTTTAGTCCCTTGAAATTTAAGGCTAGAGGTGCTAGAAAAGTTACTATAGGGATAACTAGCTTGTGGCAGCCAAGCGTTTATAGCAACGTTGCTTTTTGATCCTTTAATATTAGCTCTTCCTATTATACTAAAGTAGAATTTAGTAAGCGTTGGATTGTTTACCTACTAATAGGGAACGTAAGCTAGGTTTAGACCGTCGTAAGATAGGTTAGTTTTACCCTACTAATAACCTTGCCCTAATAGTAATACCGCTTAGTACGAGAGGAACTGCAGTTTTAGATAATTAGTTTTTACGGCTGTCTAACTAGGCATTGCCGCGAAGCTACTATCTACTAGATTATGGCTAAACGCCTCTAAGTTAGAATCTATGCTAGAATAGGGTGATTTCCGCCTACACTAGTTAGATACAAATAGGCCTTTAGCCTAGAACCTTACTAGATTAGCGTTAGCAGCCCTATTAAAGTTAGGGTTGTTAGCTGGTGTATTGCAATTATATAGTGCGCAGGATTAAATCCTTTATAGATAACTTAGTTGTCTAGCTGGGTCGTGTAAGTAGTTAAGTAGCCTTGTTATTACGAGCTACTGAGCGTAAGCCCGTTGCTAGCTTGGTTAAAATTAGGATATTATGCCCTCCTTATTTGTAAAACTGCTGCCTAAACGGCTGCTATTAATAGAAGGAAGAGGGCCATAGCAAACAAGTTATATAGTAATTGCAAGATAGAGAGGGCTAGAGCTAGGAGCAATCCTCGCAAAATATACAAAAGAATAGGTTGTGTGTGTACGTACCTTAGGCAGTTAATATATAGCATAGGAAGATTAAGAAAGGATTTAAGATAATCTATATAGATTTTTAGGCGGTGATCTATAACTTAAGAGCGTTCTATAACTTTTTATTTTTTAGGGGTACTATTCTATAACTTTATAGCCTTCTATACTTGAAAATTCCTCTAGGCTATTCTATAACTATAGATTATTTAAACCTTTAGGGTATTCTATTAATATTTAAAAAAATCCTGTAGGCTATTCTATAAGCTTAGGGCGTTCTATAACTTTAGGGCGTTCTATAACTTTTTATTTTTTAGGTGTAGTGTTCTATAACTTTAGGGCGTTGTATAACTTTTTCTTTTTTAGAGGTAGTGTTCTATAACTTTAGGGCGTTCTATAACTTTAGGGCGTTCTACAACTTTTTATTTTTTAGGTGTAGTGTTCTATAACTTTAGGGCGTTCTATAACTTTTTCTTTTTTAGAGGTAGTGTTCTATAACTTTAGGGAGTTCTATAACTTTAGGGCGTTCTACAACTTTTTATTTTTTAGGGGTAGTGTTCTATAACTTTAGGGCGTTCTATAACTTTAGGGCGTTCTATAACTTTAGGGCGTTCTACAACTTTTTATTTTTTAGGGGTAGTGTTCTATAACTTTAGGGCGTTCTATAACTTTAGGGCGTTCTATAACTTTAGGGCGTTCTACAACTTTTTATTTTTTAGGGGTAGTGTTCTATAACTTTAGGGCGTTCTATAACTTTAGGGCGTTTTATAACTTTAGGGCGTTCTACAACTTTTTATTTTTTAGGGGTAGTGTTCTATAACTTTAGGGCGTTCTATAACTTTAGGGCGTTCTATAACTTTAGGGCGTTCTACAACTTTTTATTTTTTAGGGGTAGTGTTCTATAACTTTAGGGCGTTCTATAACTTTAGGGCGTTCTATAACTTTAGGGCGTTCTACAACTTTTTATTTTTTAGGGGTAGTGTTCTATAACTTTAGGGCGTTCTATAACTTTAGGGCGTTCTATAACTTTAGGGCGTTCTACAACTTTTTATTTTTTAGGGGTAGTGTTCTATAACTTTAGGGCGTTCTATAACTTTAGGGCGTTCTATAACTTTAGGGCGTTCTACAACTTTTTATTTTTTAGGGGTAGTGTTCTATAACTTTAGGGCGTTCTATAACTTTAGGGCGTTCTATAACTTTAGGGCGTTCTATAACTTTTTATTTTTTAGGGGTAGTGTTCTATAACTTTAGGGCGTTCTATAACTTTAGGGCGTTCTATAACTTTAGGGCGTTCTACAACTTTTTATTTTTTAGGGGTAGTGTTCTATAACTTTAGGGCGTTCTATAACTTTAGGGCGTTCTATAACTTTAGGGCGTTCTATAACTTTAGGGCGTTCTATAACTTTTTATTTTTTAGGGTTAGTATTCTATAATATTAGAGTGTTCTATAACTTTTTCTTTTTTAGAGGTAGTGTTCTATAATATTAGAGTGTTCTATAACTTTTTCTTTTTTAGGGTAGTGTTCTATAATATTAGGGCGTTCTATAACTTTTTATTTTTTAGGGTTAGTATTCTATAATATTAGAGTGTTCTATAACTTTTTCTTTTTTAGAGGTAGTGTTCTATAATATTAGAGTGTTCTATAACTTTTTCTTTTTTAGAGGTAGTGTTCTATAACTTTAGGGCGTTCTATAACTTTAGGGCGTTCTATAACTTTAGGGCGTTCTACAACTTTTTATTTTTTAGGTGTAGTGTTCTATAACTTTAGGGCGTTCTATAACTTTTTCTTTTTTAGAGGTAGTGTTCTATAACTTTAGGGAGTTCTATAACTTTAGGGCGTTCTACAACTTTTTATTTTTTAGGGGTAGTGTTCTATAACTTTAGGGCGTTCTATAACTTTAGGGCGTTCTATAACTTTAGGGCGTTCTATAACTTTTTATTTTTTAGGGTTAGTGTTCTATAACTTTAGCGCGTTCTATACCTTTTATTTATTCTATTACTTTAGTCCTTTCTATAACTTTAGACTATTCTATACTAGTAGCTATTATATCCTTTTTATAATACTTATTATATTATACTATTATCTATTATTCTTTACTATTAAGTATATCCTTATATTTTATAAAACCTTTTCTCTACTAGCTAGTCCTACTATACTTTCTTTTATAACCTACTAGTATTAAATAATACCTTTATATTCTTCTTTTATACTATCTCTATTTCTTGCCTTATCTATTAAGTAGATATAGATAGAGCTAATAGATCTATAGTTAATATAGATACAGTAGTTATAGTAGAGTATAGATATTAGAGTAGATATCCTTATCTATATATTTACCTACTACTAATAAAATTCTAAGTTACTCTTATCTAGCGAATACAGGTTTATGGTTTATATAGGGCTGCGCATGTCTACATAGTTTTATATATAAAAAAGTGTACCTCTAAGCTATTTTCCGCTGCACTAACCCTGCAACGCGAAAATTAAACCAAAACCTGTTCCTATAATATATAAGGAGGGCAAATAGATTCTTAAATACTAAATACCTAACTAACTAACTAAGGTTAAATCTGCTGCGCGCAGTTCTTGGATTAGGCGGTTAAACTAGCGTTGTTAGGCACTAAGGGGGCAATTTTTGCTTATGTCTGCGTCTATACTCCCTATAACTCCCTATTGTTAGCGCTCTGCGCCTGTTTTAGCGGCAGTTAGACTAAATTTAAAAGTTTTAGTTTTATAATAGCTAGCCTTGTTTCCTAGATTTCTGCCTGGTTTAGATTTGCTCTAATTAGTGGGTAATTAGGGGCTTAGAGATTGCTCTTCTACTTAACTAGGCAGGCCTAGGCCTATATGCTAAAGCAACCCTGCTATTGCGCCTAGTTTTGTGGTTGGCACCTAAAGTCCTACTGTTAAAGTTTTAGCAGTAGGCAAAATTTAGGGTCTATAGATGGCTAGCACTGCTAAACTATTTAACAGATCTTAGGGGACAGCCCTGCCTAGCATCTGCTCCTAGTAAGCGTGGCAAAGCGTAGGTTTTCTCTACTTAAGGCATGTATGTGGCGAGTTTAAACACGCGGAAACGCCTATTAGGCTTTGTTGTGGACTATTCCTTAAGAAACTTAGTAGGGGTAATTAAATTAGTTGCTAGTTGTAACTAGTGCCTTGTGTGCTATTATGCTAGTAGCTAGAATTGCTTCTGCGATTTCTTATTACGTACTTTCTGCCTCCTTTTAGGGGTAGTGCTTGTGCGCTTTAGCGTATTAGGCATTAGGATTGTTACCTAGTTAATTCTGCTAGTAGTTATATGCTTGTCTTAAAGATTAAGCTATGTATGTCTAAGTATAAGCAATTATACCGTGAAACTGCGAATAGCTTATTAAATTAGTTATTGTTTATTTAATAGTACCTTACTACTTAGATAACTATAGTAATTCTAGAGCTAATACATGCTAAAAACCCTAACTTTAGAAGGGGTGTATTTATTAGATAAAAAACTAACGCCCTTTAGGGCTTCTTAGTGATTTATAATAACTTTACAGATTGTATAGCCTTGCGCTAGTAATAGTTTATTTAAATTTCTGCCCTATTAACTTTTAATAGTAAGGTATTAGCTTACTATAGTTTTAACGGGTAATAGGGAATTAGGGTTTAATTCTAGAGAGGGAGCCTAAGAAATAGCTACTACATCTAAGGAAGGCAGCAGGCGCGCAAATTACCTAATCCTAATATAGGGAGGTAGTAACAATAAATACTAATATAGGGCTCTTTTAGGTCTTGTAATTAGAATAAGTATAATTTAAACCTCTTAATAAGGAACAATTAGAGGGCAAGTCTAGTGCTAGCAGCTGCAGTAATTCTAGCTCTAATAGCGTATATTAAAGTTGTTGCAGTTAAAAAGCTTGTAGTTAAAACTTAGGTCTAGCTAGCAGGTCCGCCTTACCGCGTGTACTTGTCTAGCTAGGCCTTCCTTCTAGAGAACCTTATGCCCTTTACTAGGCGTGTTAGGGACTAGGACTTTTACTTTAAAAAAATTAGAGTGTTTAAAGTAGGCCTTTGCTTAAATACGTTAGCATAGAATAATAGAATAGGACGTGCGGTCCTATTTTATTAGTTTCTAGGACTGCTATAATAATTAATAGGGACAGTTAGGGGCATTAGTATTTAATTATTAGAGGTAAAATTCTTAGATTTATTAAAGACTAACTACTGCAAAAGCATTTGCTAAGGATGTTTTTATTAATTAGTAAACGAAAGTTAGGGGATTAAAGATAATTAGATACTATCGTAGTCTTAACTGTAAACTATGCTAACTAGGGATTAGGCGATGTTCTTTTTCTAACTCGCTTAGCACCTTACAAGAAATTAAAGTTTTTAGGTTCTAGGGGGAGTATGGTCGCAAGGCTAAAACTTAAAGAAATTAATAGAAGGGCACTACTAGGCGTGGAGCCTGCGGCTTAATTTGACTTAACATAGGGAAACTTACTAGGTCTAGATAAAATAAGGATTAATAGATTAAGAGCTCTTTCTTAATTTTTTAGGTAGTGGTGCATAGCCGTTCTTAGTTAGTAGAGTGATTTGTCTGCTTAATTGCGATAATAAATAAGACCTTAACCTGCTAAATAGCTAGGCTAGCTTTAGCTAGTTACTAGCTTCTTAGAGGGACTATTAGCTTAAGCTAATAGAAGTTTAAGGTAATAATAGGTCTGTAATGCCCTTAGATATTCTAGGCTGCACGCGCGCTACACTAATAGAGCTAACAAGTTCTTTACCTTAACTAAAAGGTCTAGGTAATCTTGTTAAACTCTATTGTGCTAGGGATAGAGTATTGCAATTATTGCTCTTTAACAAGGAATGCCTAGTAAGCGCGTGTTATTAGCATGCGTTAATTACGTCCCTGCCCTTTATACACACCGCCTGTCGCTACTACTAATTAAATAGCTTAGTAAGGCCTTTAGACTAGCTTAGGGAGGTTAGCAATAACTACCCTAAGCTAGAAAGTTCGTTAAACTTAGTTATTTAGAGGAAGTAAAAGTCGTAACAAGGTTTCTGTAGGTAAACCTGTAGAAGGATTATTACCTATTTTTAAAGCACTGCCGCCTTAATTAGTAGTGGTAGTCTACTTTGATTCTGCCTATGTTTTTTGCGTACTATTTGTTTCCTTAGTAGGCTTGCCTACTAATTAGATCCCCTAAAACCACTTGTAATTGTAGTTAGCGTTAGTAACACTATAATAAATTATAACTTTTAATAATAGATCTCTTAGTTCTAGTATTAATAAAGAACGCAGCAAAATGCGATAAGTAGTGTAAATTGTAGAATTTAGTGAATTATTAAATCTTTAAACGCATATTGCGCCCCTTAGTATTCTATAGGGTATGCCTGTTTAAGCGTTATTTGTACCCTTAAGCTCTGCTTAGTGTTAGGTGTTTATTCTACTTAGGACTCGCCTTAAAATAATTAGTAGCTAGCACATTAGCCTAGAGCGCAGCATATTTTGCGCCTCTTGTTATAGTTGTTAGCATCTATTAAGACACTTTTTAAGCTCTTAACCTTAGATTAGGTAGGGATACCTGCTAAACTTAAGTATATTAATAAGTAGAGGAAAAGAAACTAATAGGGATTGCCCTAGTAACGGCGAGTGAAGCGGCAACAGCTTAAATTTAAAATCTAGCTCTTTTAGGGTCTAAGTTGTAATTTGCAGAGGGCGCTTTAGTATTAGTAGTGGTCTAAGTTCCTTAGAATAGGACGTTATAGAGGGTAAGAATCCTATATATAGTTGCTGGCCTTTGCCGTGTAAAGCCCCTTTAACAAGTTAAGTTATTTAGGAATGTAGCTCTAAATAGGAGGTAAATTTCTTCTAAAGCTAAATACTAGCTAGAGACTAATAGCGTATAAGTAGAGTAATTAAAAGATAAAAAGCACTTTAGAAAGAGAGTTAAATAGCACGTAAAATTGTTAAAAGGGAAGCGCTTGCAGCTAGACTTGCCTGTAGTTGCTTATCTAGGCTTTTATCTAGTGCACTCTTCTATAGGCAGGCTAGTATTAGTTTAGGTAGTTAGATAAAGGTCTCTGTTACGTACCTCCCTTTAGGGAGGCCTTATAGGGGAGACAATATGCAACTAGCCTAGACTAAGGTCCGCGCATCTGCTAGGATGCTAGCGTAATAGCTGTAAGCGGCCTATCTTAAAATATAGACTAAGGAGTCTAATATCTATGCGAGTGTTTAGGTGTTAAGCCTAGACGCGTAATAAAAGTAAATAGAGGTGGGAACCCTTTTAGGGTGCACTATTAACTAATCCTAATGTCTTTAGAAGGATTTAAGTAAGAGCATAGCTATTAGGACCTAAAAGATAGTAAACTATGCTTAAATAGGGTGAAGCTAGAGGAAACTCTAGTAGAGGCTTGTAGTAGTTCTAACGTGCAAATTAATTGTTAAATTTAGGTATAGGGGCAAAAGACTAATTAAACTATCTAGTAGCTAGTTCCTACTAAAGTTTCCCTTAGGATAGTAGTAACGTATTTAGTTTTATAAGGTAAAGCGAATAATTAGAGGCCTAGGGGTTAAAACAACCTTTACCTATTCTTAAACTTTAAATATGTAAGAAGTCCTTATTACTTAATTAAACGTAGACACTTAAATATACTATTACTAGTAGGCTATTTTTAGTAAGCAGAACTAGTAATGCGGGATAAACTAAACGCGGGGTTAAGGTGCTAGAATACACGCTTATTAGATACTACAAAAGGTGTTAGTTTATCTAGATAGTAGGATAGTAGCTATAGAAGTTAGAATCTGCTAAGGAGTGTGTAACAACTTACCTGCTAAATAAACTAGCCCTAAAAATAGATAGCGCTTAAGCGTGTTACCTATACCCCGCTGCTGGGGCAAGATTTAAGCCCTGGCAAGTAGGCAGGCGTAGAGGCTTGTGATGAAGCCTTAGGGGTAACCCTAGGTAGAACAGCCTCTAGTGCAGATCTTAGTAGTAGTAGCAAATACTTAAATAAGAACTTTAAGGACTAAAGTAGGGAAAGGTTCTGTGTAAACAGTAGTTAGATATAGGTTAGTTAATCCTAAGAGATAGGGTAATTCTGTTTTAATATTAGTGCTTGCGCCACGCCCTTAAAAGGGAAGCTAGTTAATATTCTAGCACCTAGATGTAGATTCTCCGCGGCAACGCAACTAAGAGCGGAGACCTTAGCAGGAGCCCTAAGAAGAGTTCTCTTTTCTTCTTAATAGTCTGTTACCCTAAAATTAGTTTGTCTAGAGCTAGGGTTTAATAGCTAGAAGAGCGCTGCACTTTTGCAGCGTTTAGTGCGCTCCTAATAAGCCTTAAAAATCTACTTAAAGAAATAGTTTTTACGCTAGGTTATACTTATAACTGCAGCAGGTCTCTAAGGTAAAAAGCCTCTAGTTAATAGAACAATGTAGATAAGGGAAGTTAGCAAAATAGATCTGTAACTTTAGGAAAAGGATTAGCTCTAAGGGTTAGGTACGTTAGGCCTTAGGGAGAAGCCTCTAGCGTAGAAGGGCACTAACCATAAGGTGGGCGCCTCTTAGCGCTAGGGTGTAGACACCCTTAGCAGGTTTTGGCCGTCTAGCGTACGTTTAATAACTAACTTAGAACTAGTATAGATAAGGGGAATCTAACTATCTAATTAAAATATAGTATTGTAATAGCTAGAAAGTAGTGTTAATATAATGTAATTTCTGCCTAGTGCTCTAAATATTAAAGCAAAGAGATTTAACTAAGCGCGGGTAAATAGCGGGAGTAACTATAACTCTCTTAAGGTAGCTAAATGCCTTGTTATCTAATTAGTAACGCGCATAAATAGATTAACAAGATTCCTACTGTCCCTATCTACTATCTAGCGAAACCACAGCTAAGGGAACAGGCTTAGCTAAATTAGTGGGGAAAGAAGACCCTATTAAGCTTGACTCTAGTTTAACATTGTGAAAAGATATAGGGGGTGTAGAATAGGTAGGAGCTTTAGCGCTAGTGAAATACTACTACTCTTATTGTTTTTTTACTTATTTGATAAAGCAGAGCTAGGCCTTACTGCCTAACTTCTAGCGTTTAAGGTCCTTTGTAGGCTAATCTAGGTTAAAGATATTATTAGGTAGGGAGTTTAGCTAGGGCGGCACATCTATTAAACTATAACGTAGGTGTCCTAAGGGGGACTTATAGAGAATAGAAATCTCTAGTAGAGTAAAAGGGCAAAAGTCCCCTTAATTTTAATTTTTAGTGTGAATACAAACCATAAAAGTGTGGCCTATTAATCCTTTAGTCCCTTAAAATTTAAGGCTAGAGGTGCTAGAAAAGTTACTACAGGGATAACTAGCTTGTGGTAGCTAAGCGTTTATAGCAACGTTGCTTTTTAATCCTTTAATGTTAGCTCTTCCTATTATACTAAAGTAGAATTTAGTAAGCGTTAGATTGTTTACCTACTAATAGGGAACGTAAGCTAGGTTTAGACTATTGTAAGATAGGTTAGTTTTACCCTACTAATAACCTTGCCCTAATAGTAATACCGCTTAGTACGAGAGGAACCGCGGTTTTAGATAATTAGTTTTTGCGGCTGTCTAACTAGGTATTGCCGCGAAGCTACTATCTACTAGATTATAGCTAAACGCCTCTAAGTTAGAATCTATGCTAGAACAGGGTGATTTCTGCCTGCACTAGTTAGATATAAATAGGCCTTTGGCCTAGAACCTTACTAGATTGGCGTTAGCAGCCCTATTAAAGTTAGGGTTGTTAGCTAGTGTATTGTAATTGTATAGTGCGCAGGATTAAATCCTTTGTAGATAACTTAGTTATCTAGCTAGGTCGTGTAAGTAGTTAAGTAGCCTTGTTGTTACAAGCTACTAAGCGTAAGCCTGTTGCTAGCTTGGTTAAAATTAGGATATTATGCCCTCCTTATTTGCAAAACTGCTGCCTAAACGGCTACTATTAATAGAAGGAAGAGGGCTATAGCAAACAAGTTATATAGTAATTGCAAGATAGAGAGGGCTAGAGCTAGGAGCAATCCTCGCAAAATATACAAAAGAACAGGTTGTGTGTGTACGTACCTTAGGCAGTTAATATATAGCATAGGAAGATTAAGAAAGGATTTAAGATAATCTATATAGATTTTTAGGCGGTGATCTATAACTTAAGAGCGTTCTATAACTTTTTATTTTTTAGGGGTACTGTTCTATAACTTTATAGCCTTCTATACTTGAAAATTCCTCTAGGCTATTCTATAACTATAGATTATTTAAACCTTTAGGGTATTCTATTAATATTTAAAAAAATCCTGTAGGCTATTCTATAAGCTTAGGGCGTTCTATAACTTTAGGGCGTTCTATAACTTTTTATTTTTTAGGTGTAGTGTTCTATAACTTTAGGGCGTTGTATAACTTTTTCTTTTTTAGAGGTAGTGTTCTATAACTTTAGGGCGTTCTATAACTTTAGGGCGTTCTACAACTTTTTATTTTTTAGGTGTAGTGTTCTATAACTTTAGGGCGTTCTATAACTTTTTCTTTTTTAGAGGTAGTGTTCTATAACTTTAGGGAGTTCTACAACTTTTTATTTTTTAGGGGTAGTGTTCTATAACTTTAGGGCGTTCTATAACTTTAGGGCGTTCTATAACTTTAGGGCGTTCTACAACTTTTTATTTTTTAGGGGTAGTGTTCTATAACTTTAGGGCGTTCTATAACTTTAGGGCGTTCTATAACTTTAGGGCGTTCTACAACTTTTTATTTTTTAGGGGTAGTGTTCTATAACTTTAGGGCGTTCTATAACTTTAGGGCGTTCTATAACTTTAGGGCGTTCTATAATTAGGGCGTTCTACAACTTTTTATTTTTTAGGGGTAGTGTTCTATAACTTTAGGGCGTTCTATAACTTTAGGGCGTTCTATAACTTTAGGGCGTTCTACAACTTTTTATTTTTTAGGGGTAGTATTCTATAACTTTAGGGCGTTCTATAACTTTAGGGCGTTCTATAACTTTAGGGCGTTCTACAACTTTTTATTTTTTAGGGGTAGTGTTCTATAACTTTAGGGCGTTCTATAACTTTAGGGCGTTCTATAACTTTAGGGCGTTCTACAACTTTTTATTTTTTAGGGGTAGTGTTCTATAACTTTAGGGCGTTCTATAACTTTAGGGCGTTCTATAACTTTAGGGCGTTCTATAACTTTTTATTTTTTAGGGTTAGTATTCTATAATTTTAGGGCGTTCTATAACTTTTTATTTTTTAGGGTTAGTATTCTATAATATTAGAGTGTTCTATAACTTTTTCTTTTTTAGAGGTAGTGTTCTATAACTTTAGGGCGTTCTATAACTTTTTATTTTTTAGAGGTAGTGTTCTATAACTTTAGGGCGTTCTATAACTTTAGGGCGTTCTATAACTTTTTATTTTTTAGGGTTAGTATTCTATAATATTAGAGTGTTCTATAACTTTTTCTTTTTTAGAGGTAGTGTTCTATAACTTTAGGGCGTTCTATAACTTTAGGGCGTTCTATAACTTTAGGGCGTTCTACAACTTTTTATTTTTTAGGGGTAGTGTTCTATAACTTTAGGGCGTTCTATAACTTTAGGGCGTTCTATAACTTTAGGGCGTTCTATAACTTTAGGGCGTTCTATAACTTTTTATTTTTTAGGGTTAGTATTCTATAATATTAGAGTGTTCTATAACTTTTTCTTTTTTAGAGGTAGTGTTCTATAATATTAGAGTGTTCTATAACTTTTTATTTTTTAGGGTTAGTATTCTATAATATTAGAGTGTTCTATAACTTTTTCTTTTTTAGAGGTAGTGTTCTATAATATTAGAGTGTTCTATAACTTTTTCTTTTTTAGAGGTAGTGTTCTATAACTTTAGGGCGTTCTATAACTTTAGGGCGTTCTATAACTTTAGGGCGTTCTACAACTTTTTATTTTTTAGGTGTAGTGTTCTATAACTTTAGGGCGTTCTATAACTTTTTCTTTTTTAGAGGTAGTGTTCTATAACTTTAGAGCGTTCTATAACTTTTTCTTTTTTAGAGGTAGTGTTCTATAACTTTAGGGTATTCTACAACTTTTTATTTTTAGGGGTAGCGTTCTATAACTTTAGGGCGTTCTATAACTTTAGGGCCTTCTATAAGCTTAGGGTGTTCTATAACTTTAGGGCGTTCTATAACTTTAGGGCGTTCTATAACTTTTTATTTTTTAGGGTTAGTGTTCTATAACTTTAGCGCGTTCTATACCTTTTATTTATTCTATTACTTTAGTCCTTTCTATAACTTTAGACTATTCTATACTAGTAGCTATTATATCCTTTTTATAATACTTATTATATTATACTATTATCTATTATTCTTTACTATTAAGTATATCCTTATATTTTATAAAACCTTTTCTCTACTAGCTAGTCCTACTATACTTTCTTTTATAACCTACTAGTATTAAATAATACCTTTATATTCTTCTTTTATACTATCTCTATTTCTTGCCTTATCTATTAAGTAGATATAGATAGAGCTAATAGATCTATAGTTAATATAGATATAGTAGTTATAGTAGAGTATAGATATTAGAGTAGATATCCTTATCTATATATTTACCTACTACTAATAAAATTCTAAGTTACTCTTATCTAGCGAATACAGGTTTATGGTTTGTATGGGGCTGCGCATGTCTACACGGTTTTACATACAAAAAAGTGTACCTCTAAGCTGTTTTCTACTGCACTAACCCCGCGACGCGAAAATTAAACCAAAACCTGTTCCTATAATATATAAGGAGGGTAAATAGATTCTTAAATACTAAATGCCTAACTAACTAACTAAGGTTAAATCTACTGCGCGCAGTTCTTGGATTAGGCGGTTAAACTGGCGTTATTAGGCACTAAGGGGGCAATTTTTGCTTGTGTCCGCGTCTATACTCCCTATAACTCCCTATTATTAGCGCTCTGCGCCTGTTTTAGCGGTAGTTAGACTAAATTTAAAAGTTTTGGTTTTATAATAGCTAGCCTTGTTTCCTAGATTTCTGCCTAGTTTGGATTTGCTCTAATTAGTAGGTAATTAGGGGCTTAGAGATTGCTCTTTTACTTAACTAGGCAGGCCTAGGCCTATATGCTAAAGCAACCCTGCTGTTGCGCCTAGTTTTGTGGTTAGCACCTAAAGTCCTACTGTTAAAGTTTTAGTAGTAGGCAAAATTTAGGGTCTGTAGATAGCTAGCACTGCTAAACTATTTAACAGATCTTAGGGGATAGCCCTGCCTAGCATCCGCTCCTAGTGAGCGTAGTAAAGTGTGGGTTTTCTCTACTTAAGGCATGTATGTGGCGAGTTTAAACACGCGGAAACGCCTGTTAGGCTTTATTACAGACTATTCCTTAAGAAACTTAGTAGGGGCAATTAAATTAGTTGCTAGTTATAACTAGTGCCTTGTGTGCTGTTATGCTAGTAGCTAGAATTGCTTCTGCGATTTCTTATCACGTACTTTCTACCTCCTTTTAGGGGTAGTGCTTGTGCGCTTCAGCGTATTAGGCATTAGGATTGTTACCTAGTTAATTCTACTAGTAGTTATATGCTTGTCTTAAAGATTAAGCTATGCATGTCTAAGTATAAGTAATTATACTGTGAAACTGCGAATAGCTTATTAAATTAGTTATTGTTTATTTGATAGTACCTTACTACTTAGATAACTGTGGTAATTCTAGAGCTAATACATGCTAAAAACCCTAACTTTAGAAGGGGTGTATTTATTAGATAAAAAACCAACGCCCTTTAGGGCTTCTTGGTGATTTATAATAACTTTACAGATTGCATGGCCTTGCGCTAGCGATAGTTCATTTAAATTTCTGCCCTATTAACTTTTAATGGTAAGGTATTGGCTTACTATGGTTTTAACGGGTAACAGGGAATTAGGGTTTAATTCTAGAGAGGGAGCCTGAGAAATGGCTACTATATCTAAGGAAGGCAGTAGGCGCGCAAATTACCTAATCCTAATATAGGGAGGTAGTGACAATAAATACTAATATAGGGCTCTTTTGGGTCTTATAATTAGAATAAGTATAATTTAAACCTCTTAATAAGGAACAATTAGAGGGCAAGTCTGGTGCTAGCAGCTGTAGTAATTCTAGCTCTAATAGCGTATATTAAAGTTGTTGCAGTTAAAAAGCTTGTAGTTAAAACTTAGGTCTAGCTAGCAGGTCCGCCTTACCGCGTGTACTTGTCTAGCTAGGCCTTCCTTCTAGAGAACCTTATGCCCTTTACTAGGCGTGTTAGGGACTAGGACTTTTACTTTGAAAAAATTAGAGTGTTTAAAGCAGGCCTTTGCTTGAATACGTTAGCATAGAATAATAGAATAGGACGTATAGTCCTATTTTGTTAGTTTCTAGGACTGCTGTAATAATTAATAGGGATAGTTAGGGGCATTAGTATTTAATTGTTAGAGGTGAAATTCTTGGATTTATTAAAGACTAACTACTATAAAAGCATTTACTAAGGATGTTTTTATTAATTAGTGAATAAAAGTTAGGGGATTAAAGATAATTAGATACCGTCGTAGTCTTAACTGTAAACTATGCTAACTAGGGATTAGGCAATGTTCTTTTTCTAACTCGCTTAGCACCTTACGAGAAATCAAAGTTTTTAGGTTCTAGGGGGAGTATAGTCGCAAGGCTGAAACTTAAAGAAATTAATAGAAGGGCACTACTAGGCGTGGAGCCTATAGCTTAATTTAACTTAACATAGGGAAACTTACTAGGTCTAGATAAAATAAGGATTAATAGATTAAGAGCTCTTTCTTGATTTTTTAGGTGGTGGTGCATAGCTATTCTTAGTTAGTGGAGTAATTTGTCTGCTTAATTGCGATAACGAACGAGACCTTAACCTGCTAAATAGCTAGGCTAGCTTTAGCTAGTTGCTAGCTTCTTAGAGGGACTATTAGCTTAAGCTAATGGAAGTTTAAGGTAATAATAGGTCTGTGATGCCCTTAGATATTCTAGGCTGCACGCGCGCTACACTAATAGAGCTAACAAGTTCTTTACCTTAACTAAAAGGTCTAGGTAATCTTATTAAACTCTGTTGTGCTAGGGATAGAGCATTACAATTATTGCTCTTTAATAAGGAATGCCTAGTAAGCGCGTGTTATTAGCATGCGTTAATTACGTCCCTGCCCTTTGTACACACTGCCTGTTGCTACTACTAATTAAATAGCTTAGTAAGGCCTTTAGACTAGCTTAGGGAGGTTAGCAATAACTACCCTAAGCTAGAAAGTTCGTTAAACTTGGTTATTTAGAGGAAGTAAAAGTTGTAACAAGGTTTCTGTAGGTGAACCTGTAGAAGGATTATTACCTATTTTTAAAGCACTGCCGCCTTAATTAGTGGTGGTAGTCTACTTTAATTCTGCCTATGTTTTTTGCGTACTATTTGTTTCCTTAGTAGGCTTGCCTACTAATTAGATCCCCTAAAACTACTTGTAATTGCAGTTAGCGTTAGTAACACTATAATAAATTACAACTTTTAATAATAGATCTCTTGGTTCTAGTATTAATAAAGAACGCAGCGAAATGCGATAAGTAGTGTAAATTGTAGAATTTAGTGAATTATTAAATCTTTAAACGTATATTGCGCCCCTTAGTATTCTATAGGGTATGCCTGTTTAAGCGTTATTTGTACCCTTAAGCTCTGCTTAGTGTTAGGTGTTTGTTCTACTTAGGACTCGCCTTAAAACAATTAGTAGCTAGCACATTAGCCTAGAGCGCAGCATATTTTGCGCCTCTTATTATGGTTGTTAGTATCTATTAAGACACTTTTTAAGCTCTTAACCTTAGATTAGGTAGGGATACCCGCTAAACTTAAGCATATTAATAAGCGGAGGAAAAGAAACTAATAGGGATTGCCCTAGTAATAGTAAGTGAAGCGGCAATAGCTTAAATTTAAAATCTGGCTCTTTTAGGGTCCGAGTTGTAATTTGCAGAGGGCGCTTTAGCGTTAGTAGCGGTCTAAGTTCCTTAGAATAGGACGTTATAGAGGGTAAGAATCCTGTATATAGTTACTAGCCTTTGCTGTGTAAAGCCCCTTTAATAAGTTAAGTTGTTTAGGAATGTAGCTCTAAATAGGAGGTAAATTTCTTCTAAAGCTAAATACTAGCTAGAGACTAATAGCGCACAAGTAGAGTAATTAAAAGATAAAAAGCACTTTAGAAAGAGAGTTAAATAGCACGTGAAATTGTTAAAAGGGAAGCGCTTATAGCTAGACTTGCCTGTAGTTGCTTATCTAGGCTTTTGTCTAGTGCACTCTTCTATAGGTAGGCTAGTATTAGTTTAGGTGGTTAGATAAAGGTCTCTATTACGTACCTCCCTTTAGGGAGGCCTTATAGGGGAGACGACATGCAACTAGCCTAGACTAAGGTCCACGCATCTGCTAGGATGCTAGCATAATGGCTGTAAGCGGCCTATCTTAAAATATAGACTAAGGAGTCTAACATCTATGCGAGTGTTTAGGTGTTAAGCCTAGACGCGTAATAAAAGTGAACGGAGGTAGGAACCCTTTTAGGGTGCACTATTAACTAATCCTAATGTCTTTAGAAGGATTTAAGTAAGAGTATAGCTATTAGGACCTAAAAGATGGTAAACTATGCTTAAATAGGGTAAAGCTAGAGGAAACTCTAGTAGAGGCTCGCAGCAGTTCTAACGTGCAAATTAATTGTTAAATTTAGGTATAGGGGCGAAAGACTAATTAAACTATCTAGTAGCTAGTTCCTGCTAAAGTTTCCCTTAGGATAGCAGTAATGTATTTAGTTTTATAAGGTAAAGCGAATAATTAGAGGCCTAGGGGTTAAAATAACCTTTACCTATTCTTAAACTTTAAATATGTAAGAAGTCCTTATTACTTAATTAAACGTGGACACTTAAATGTACTGTTACTAGTAGGCTATTTTTGGTAAGTAGAACTAGTAATGCGGGATAAACTAAACGCAGGGTTAAGGTGCTAGAATACACGCTTATTAGACACTATAAAAGGTGTTAGTTTATCTAGATAGCAGGACAGTAGCTATAGAAGTTAGAATCTACTAAGGAGTGTGTAATAACTTACCTGCTAAATAAACTAGCCCTAAAAATAGATGGCGCTTAAGCGTGTTACCTATACCCCGCCGCTAGGGCAAGATTTAAGCCCTAGCAAGTAGGCAGGCGTAGAGGCTTGTAATAAAGCCTTAGGGGTAACCCTAGGTAGAACAGCCTCTAGTGCAGATCTTGGTAGTAGTAGTAAATACTTAAATAAGAACTTTAAGGACTAAAGTAGGGAAAGGTTCTGTGTAAATAGTAGTTAGATACAGGTTAGTTAATCCTAAGAGATAGGGTAATTCTATTTTAATATTAGTGCTTACGCCGCGCCCTTAAAAGGGAAGCTAGTTAATATTCTAGTACCTAGATGTAGATTCTCCGCGGCAACGCAACTAAGAGTAGAGACCTTAGCGGGAGCCCTAAGAAGAGTTCTCTTTTCTTCTTAACAGTCTATTACCCTAAAATTAGTTTGTCTAGAGCTAGGGTTTAATAGCTAGAAGAGCGCTGCACTTTTGCAGCATTTAGTGCGCTCCTAATAAGCCTTAAAAATCTGCTTAAAGAAATAGTTTTTACGCTAGGTTATACTTATAACTATAGTAGGTCTCTAAGGTAAAAAGCCTCTAGTTAATAGAACAATGTAGATAAGGGAAGTTAGTAAAATAGATCTGTAACTTTAGGAAAAGGATTAGCTCTAAGGGTTAGGTACGTTAGGCCTTAGGGAGAAGCCTCTAGCGTAGAAGGGCACTAACTACAAGGTAGGCGCCTCTTAGCGCTAGGGTGCAGACACCCTTAGTAGGTTTTGGCTGTCTAGCGTACGTTTAACAACTAACTTAGAACTAGTATAGATAAGGGGAATCTAACTATCTAATTAAAATATAGCATTGTAATAGCTAGAAAGTAGTGTTAATATAATGTAATTTCTACCTAGTGCTCTAAATATTAAAGCGAAGAGATTTAACTAAGCGCGGGTAAACAGCAGGAGTAACTATGACTCTCTTAAGGTAGCTAAATGCCTTGTTATCTAATTAGTGACGCGCATGAATAGATTAACAAGATTCCTACTATCCCTATCTACTATCTAGCGAAACCACAGCTAAGGGAATAGGCTTGGCTAAATTAGCGGGGAAAGAAGACCCTATTAAGCTTGACTCTAGTTTAACATTATGAAAAGATATAGGGGGTGTAGAATAGGTAGGAGCTTTAGCGCTAGTGAAATACTACTACCCTTATTGTTTTTTTACTTATTTGATAAAGCGGAGCTAGGCCTTACTACCTAACTTCTAGCGTTTAAGGTCCTTTGTGGGCTAATCTAGGTTAAAGATATTGTTAGGTAGGGAGTTTAGCTGGGGCGGCACATCTATTAAACTATAACGCAGGTGTCCTAAGGGGGACTTATAGAGAATAGAAATCTCTAGTAGAGCAAAAGGGCAAAAGTCCCCTTAATTTTGATTTTTAGTGTGAATATAAACTATAAAAGTGTAGCCTATTAATCCTTTAGTCCCTTGAAATTTAAGGCTAGAGGTGCTAGAAAAGTTACTACAGGGATAACTGGCTTGTGGCAGCTAAGCGTTCATAGCGACGTTACTTTTTAATCCTTTGATGTTAGCTCTTCCTATTATACTAAAGCAGAATTTAGTAAGCGTTGGATTGTTCACCTACTAATAGGGAACGTGAGCTAGGTTTAGACTATTGTAAGATAGGTTAGTTTTACCCTACTAATAACCTTGCCCTAATAGTAATACCGCTTAGTACGAGAGGAACTGCGGTTTTAGATAATTAGTTTTTGCGGCTGTCTAACTAGGTATTACCGCGAAGCTACTATCTACTAGATTATAGCTAAACGCCTCTAAGTTAGAATCTATGCTAGAATAGGGTGATTTCTGCCTGCACTAGTTAGATATAAATAGGCCTTTAGCCTAGAACCTTACTAGATTGGCGTTAGTAGCCCTATTAAAGTTAGGGTTGTTAGCTAGTGTATTGTAATTATATAGTGCGCAGGATTGAATCCTTTATAGATAACTTAGTTGTCTAGCTAGGTCGTGTAAGTAGTTAAGTAGCCTTGTTGTTACGAGCTACTAAGCGTAAGCCCGTTGCTAGCTTGGTTAAAATTAGGATATTATACCCTCCTTATTTGCAAAACTGCTGCCTAAATGGCTGCTATTAATAGAAGGAAGAGGGCTATAGCAAACAAGTTATATAGTAATTGCAAGATAGAGAGGGCTAGAGCTAGGAGCAATCCTCGCAAAATATACAAAAGAACAGGTTGTGTGTGTACGTACCTTAGGCAGTTAATATATAGCATAGGAAGATTAAGAAAGGATTTAAGATAATCTATATAGATTTTTAGGCAGTGATCTATAACTTAAGAGCGTTCTATAACTTTTTATTTTTTAGGGGTACTGTTCTATAACTTTATAGCCTTCTATACTTGAAAATTCCTCTAGGCTATTCTATAACTATAGATTATTTAAACCTTTAGGGTATTCTATTAATATTTAAAAAAATCCTGTAGGCTATTCTATAAGCTTAGGGCGTTCTATAACTTTAGGGCGTTCTATAACTTTTTATTTTTTAGGTGTAGTGTTCTATAACTTTAGGGCGTTGTATAACTTTTTCTTTTTTAGAGGTAGTGTTCTATAACTTTAGGGCGTTCTATAACTTTAGGGCGTTCTACAACTTTTTATTTTTTAGGTGTAGTGTTCTATAACTTTAGGGCGTTCTATAACTTTTTCTTTTTTAGAGGTAGTGTTCTATAACTTTAGGGAGTTCTATAACTTTAGGGCGTTCTACAACTTTTTATTTTTTAGGGGTAGTGTTCTATAACTTTAGGGCGTTCTATAACTTTAGGGCGTTCTATAACTTTAGGGCGTTCTACAACTTTTTATTTTTTAGGGGTAGTGTTCTATAACTTTAGGGCGTTCTATAACTTTAGGGCGTTCTATAACTTTAGGGCGTTCTACAACTTTTTATTTTTTAGGTAGTTCTATAACTTTAGGGCGTTCTATAACTTTAGGGCGTTCTATAACTTTAGGGCGTTCTACAACTTTAGGGTTCTATTTTTATTTTTTAGGGGTAGTGTTCTATAACTTTAGGGCGTTCTATAACTTTAGGGCGTTCTATAACTTTAGGGCGTTCTACAACTTTTTATTTTTTAGGGGGTTCTATAACTTTAGGGCGTTCTATAACTTTTTCTATCTTTAGGGCGTTCTATAACTTTAGGGCGTTCTACAACTTTTTATTTTTTAGGGGTAGTGTTCTATAACTTTAGGGCGTTCTATAACTTTAGGGCGTTCTATAACTTTAGGGCGTTCTACAACTTTTTATTTTTTAGGGGTAGTATTCTATAACTTTAGGGCGTTCTATAACTTTTTCTTTTTTAGAGGTAGTGTTCTATAACTTTAGGGCGTTCTATAACTTTGGGCGTTCTACAACTTTTTATTTTTTAGGGGTAGTGTTCTATAACTTTAGGGCGTTCTATAACTTTAGGGCGTTCTACAACTTTTTATTTTTAGGGTTAGTATTCTATAATATTAGAGTGTTCTATAACTTTTTCTTTTTTAGAGGTAGTGTTCTATAACTTTAGGGCGTTCTATAACTTTAGGGCGTTCTATAACTTTAGGGCGTTCTACAACTTTTTATTTTTTAGGGGTAGTGTTCTATAACTTTAGGGCGTTCTATAACTTTAGGGCGTTCTATAACTTTAGGGCGTTCTATAACTTTAGGGCGTTCTATAACTTTTTATTTTTTAG